>NC_086448.1:87880234-88244070 GCF_028390025.1 Pseudophryne corroboree
CGTCATTACAGTCAGATTGGAGTACACGTTGAGTGTGTTTTTATGAGAGACCACCAGGTGGGACTGAGGAGCCTGTCTGCAGTCAGTATCTCCACACACAGAATTTGTAAGAGCCTGCTTACTCTCTGATATTAACCAGCTCTATTTATGTGAAATCATTCCTTGAAATGATTGAAATCCCTTATGGCACTTGTACCCTACTACATTGCATAGCTAAATATAAAAGTAGAGATCCCCTTTGTGAAAGAGGAAAACATTGTGAGGTACACACAGCCTTTATTGCCAGACATTCTGTTTCAGGAAAATTACACACAGTGCAGTTAATTAACACAGGAAACCCCAGTGACTGGAGTGACACAGAGAGGAATGAGACTAAAGGGAGGTACTCACGGAGCGATAATCTAAGCAATCTGACTAGATTGCTTAGATTTTAAGAATGATCTGTCCGTGTGTACCCCCCACAGCGATAGCGATGCGCGGCCCCACTCGTCGCTATCGCTGGTGCTAGATTGACCTGGGTGAAGTGAGCGGCCCCCCGTTGTCGTCCTCCCTCGCTCAGCACATCGCGCTGTGCTGAGCGGGGGGAGAGATGTGTGCTGAACGGTTCTCTCCCCACATCTGCCCATAAATACGGGCCTTAACACACAACCCAAGTCAAAGCCATGCTCTGCTGGATATAATTTCGAGCTTATAAAGCATACTGCATAACGTATATAAAACTATATGCTTACCCCTTACAGTAAAAATAAGAATTTACTTACCGATAATTCTATTTCTCAGAGTCCGTAGTGGATGCTGGGGTTCCTGAAAGGACCATGGGGAATAGCGGCTCCGCAGGAGACAGGGCACAAAAAGTAAAGCTTTAGGATCAGGTGGTGTGTACTGGCTCCTCCCCCTATGACCCTCCTCCAAGCCTCAGTTAGGATACTGTGCCCGGACGAGCGTACACAATAAGGAAGGATTTATGAATCCCGGGTAAGACTCATACCAGCCACACCAATCACACTGTACAACCTGTGATCTGAACCCAGTTAACAGTATGATAACAGCGGAGCCTCTGAAAGATGGCTCACAACAATAATAACCCGATTTTTGTAACTATGTACAAGTATTGCAGATAATCCGCACTTGGGATGGGCGCCCAGCATCCACTACGGACTCCGAGAAATAGAATTATCGGTAAGTAAATTCTTATTTTCTCTATCGTCCTAGTGGATGCTGGGGTTCCTGAAAGGACCATGGGGATTATACCAAAGCTCCCAAACGGGCGGGAGAGTGCGGATGACTCTGCAGCACCGAATGAGAGAACTCCAGGTCCTCCTTAGCCAGGTTATCAAATTTGTAGGATTTTACAAACGTGTTTGCCCCTGACTAAATAGCCGCTCGGCAAAGTTGTAAAGCCGAGACCCCTCGGGCAGCCGCCCAAGATGAGCCCACCTTCCTTGTGGAATGGGCATTTACATATTTTGGCTGTGGCAGGCCTGCCACAGAATGTGCAAGCTGAATTGTATTACACATCCAACTAGCAAAAGTCTGCTTAGAAGCAAGAGCACCCAGTTTGTTGGGTGCATACAGGATAACAGCAAGTCAGTTTTCCTGACTCCAGCCGTCCTGGAACCTATATTTTCAGGGCCCTGACCACATCTAGCAACTTGGAGTCCTCCAAGTCCCTAGTAGGCGCAAGACACCACAATAAGCTGGTTCAGGTGAAACACTGACACCACCTTAGGGAGAGAACTGGGGACGAGTCCGCAGCTCTGCCCTGTCCGAATGGACAAACATATATGGGCTTTTTTGAGAAAAAAACCACCAATTTGACACTCGCCTGGTCCAGGCCAGGGCCAAGAGCATGGTCACTTTTCATGTGAGATGCTTCAAATCCACAGATTTGACTGGTTTTAAACCAATGTGTTTTGAGGAATCCCAGAACTACGTTGAGATTCCACAGTGCCACTGGAGGCACAAAAAGGGGGTTGTATATGCAATACTCCCTTGACAAACTTCTGGACTTCAGGAACTGAAGCCAATTCTTTCTGGAAGAAAAATCGACAGGGCCGAAATTTGAACCTTAATGGACCCCAATTTGAGGCCCATAGACACTCCTGTTTGCAGGAAATGCAGGAATCGACCGAGTTGAAATTTCTTCGTGGGGCCTTCCTGGCCTCACACCACGCAACATATTTTCGCCACATGTGGTGATAATGTTGTGCGGTCACCTCCTTTCTGGCTTTGACCAGGGTAGGAATGACCTCTTCCTGAATGCCTTTTCCCTTAGGATCCGGCGTTCCACCGCCATGCCGTCAAACGCAGCTGCGGTAAGTCTTGGAACAGACATGGTACTTGCTGAAACAAGTCCCTTCTTAGCGGCAGAGGCCATAAGTCCTCTGTGAGCATCTCTTGAAGTTCCGGGTACCAAGTCCTTCTTGGCCAATCCGGAGCCATGAGTATAGTTCTTACTCCTCTACGTCTTATAATTCTCAGTACCTTAGGTATGAAAAGCAGAGGATGGAACACATACACCGACTGGTACACCCACGGTGTTACCAGAACGTCCACAGCTATTGCCTGAGGGTCTCTTAACCTGGCGCAATACCTGTCCCGTTTTTTGTTCAGACGGGACGCCATCATGTCCACCTTTGGTAATTCCCAACGGTTTACAATCATGTGGAAAACTTCCTCATGAAGTTCCCACTCTGCCGGGTGGAGGTCGTGCCTACTGAGGAAGTCTGCTTCCCAGTTTCCATTCCCGGAATGAAACACTGCTGACAGTGCTATCACATGATTTTCCGCCCAGCGAAAAGTCCTTGCAGTTTTTGCCACTGCCCTCCTGCTTCTTGTGCCGCCCTGTCTATTTACGTGGGCGACTGCCGTGATGTTTTATCCCACTGGATCAATACCGGCTGACCTTGAAGCAGAGGTCTTGCTAAGCTTAGAGCATTATAAATTTACCCCTAGCTATATTTATGTGGAGAAAAGTCTCCAGACTTGATCACACTCCCTGGAAATTTTTTCCTTGTGTGACTGCTCCCCAGCCTCTCGGGCTGGCCTCCGTGGTCACCAACATCCAAAACTGAATGCCGAATCTGCGGCCCTCTAGAAGATGAGCACTCTGTAACCACCACAGGAGAGACACCCTTGTCCTTGGATATAGGGTTATCCGCTGATGCATCTGAAGATGCGATCCGGACCATTTGTCCAGCAGATCCCACTGAAAAGTTCTTGCATGAAATCTGCCGACTGGAATTGCTTCGAAGGAAGTCACCATTTTTTTACCATGGCCCTTGTGCAATGATGCACTGATTTTAGGAGGTTCCTGACTAGCTCGGATAACTCCCTGGCTTTCTCTTCCGGGAGAAACACCTTTTTCTGGACTGTGTCCAGAATCATCCCTAAGCACAGGAGACTTGTTGTCGGGATCATGCTACTCCGACCTCCAACTGTTCCCTGGACTTTGCCCTTATCAGGAGATCGTCCAAGTAAGGGATAATTAAGACGCCTTTTCTTCGAAGAAGAACCATCATTTCGGCCATTACCTTGGTAAAGACCCGGGGTGCCGTGGACAATCCAAACGGCAGCGTCTGAAACTGATAGTGACAGTTCTGTACCACGAACCTGAGGTACCCTTAGTGATAAGGGCAAATTTGGGACATGGAGGTAAGCATCCCTGATGTCTCGGGACACCATATAGTCCCCTTCTTCCCGGTTCGTTATCACTGCTCTGAGTGACTCCATCTTGATTTGAACCTTTGTAAGTGTTCAAATTTTTTTAGATTTAGAATAGGTCTCACCTAGCCTTCTGGCTTCAGTACCACAATATAGTGTGGAATAATACCCCTTTTCTTGTTGTAGGAGGGGTAATTTAATTATCACCTGCTGGGAATACAGCTCGTGAATTGTTTCCCATACTGCCTCCTTGTCGGAGGGAGACCTTGGTAAAGCAGACTTCAGGAGCCTGCGCAGGGGAAACGTCTCGACATTCCAATCTGTACCCCTGGGATACTACTTGTAGGATCCAGGGGTCCTGTACGGTCTCAGCGTCATGCTGAGAGCTTGTCAGAAGCGGTGGAACGCTTCTGTTCCTGGGAATGGGCTGCCTGCTGCAGTCTTCTTCCCTTTCCTCTATCCCTGGGCAGATATGACTCTTATAGGCACGAAAGGACTGAAGCTGAAAAGACGGTGTCTTTTTCTGCAGAGATGTGACTTAGGGTAAAAAACGGTGGATTTTCCAGCAGTTGCCGTGGCCACCAGGTCCGATGGACCGACCCCAAATAACTCCTCTTCCTTTATACGGCAATACACCTTTGTGCCGTTTGGAATCTGCATCACCTGACCACTGTCGTGTCCATAAACATCTTCTGGCAGATATGGACATCGCACTTACTCTTGATGCCAGAGTGCAAATATCCCTCTGTGCATCTCGCATATATAGAAATGCATCCTTTAAATGCTCTATAGTCAATAAAATACTGTCCCTGTCAAGGGTATCAATATTTTTAGTCAGGGAATCCGACCAAGCCACCCCAGCTCTGCACATCCAGGCTGAGGCGATCGCTGGTCGCAGTATAACACCAGTATGTGTGTATATACTTTTTATGATATTTTCCAGCCTCCTGTCAGCTGGCTCCTTGAGGACGGCCCTATCTATAGACGGTACCGCCACTTGTTCTGATAAGCGTGTGAGCGCCTTATCCACCCTAAGGGGTGTTTCCCAACGCGCCCTAACTTCTGGCGGGAAAGGGTATACCGCCCATATTTTCTATCGGGGGGAACCCACGCATCATCACACACTTCATTTAATTTATCTGATTCAGGAAAAACTACGGTAGTTTTTTCACATCCCACATAATACCCTCTTTTGTGGTACTTGTAGTATCAGAAATATGTAACACCTCCTTCATTGCCCTTAACGTGTGGCCCTAATAAGGAATACGTTTGTTTATTCACCGTCGACACTGGATTCAGTGTCCCTGTCTGTGTCTGTGTCGACCGACTAAAGTAAACGGGCGTTTTAAAACCCCTGACGGTGTTTTTGAGACGTCTGGACCGGTACTAATTGTTTGTCAGCCGTCTCATGTCGTCAACCGACCTTGCCGCGTGTTGACATTATCACGTAATTCCCTAAATAAGCCATCCATTCCGGTGTCGACTCCCTAGAGAGTGACATCACCATTACAGGCAATTGCTCCGCCTCCTCACCAACATCGTCCTCATACATGTCGACACACACGTACCGACACACAGCACACACACAGGGAATGCTCTGATAGAGGACAGGACCTACTAGCCCTTTGGAGAGACAGAGGGAGAGTTTGCCAGCACACACCAAAAACGCTATAATTATATAGGGACAACCTTATATAAGTGTTTTCCCTTATAGCATCTTTTTTATATATTTCTAACGCCAAATTAGTGCCCCCCCTCTCTGTTTTAACCCTGTTTCTGTAGTGCAGTGCAGGGGAGAGCCTGGGAGCCTTCCCTCCAGCCTTTCTGTGAGGGAAAATGGCGCTGTGTGCTGAGGAGATAGGCCCCGCCCCTTTTTCGGCGGCCTCGTCTCCCGCTCTTAACGGATTCTGGCAGGGGTTAAATATCTCCATATAGCCCCCGGAGGCTATATGTGAGGTATTTTTAGCCAAAAATAGGTTTTCATTGCCTCCCAGGGCGCCCCCCTTCCAGCGCCCTGCACCCTCAGTGACTGCCGTGTGAAGTGTGCTGAGAGGAAATGGCGCACAGCTGCAGTGCTGTGCGCTACCTTAAGAAGACTGAGGAGTCTTCATGCCGCCGATTCTGGACCTTCTTCTTGTTTCAGCATCTGCAAGGGGGCCGGCGGCGAGGCTCCGGTGACCATCCAGGCTGTACCTGTGATCGTCCCTCTGGAGCTAATGTCCAGTAGCCAAAGAAGCCAATCCATCCTGCACGCAGGTGAGTTCACTTCTTCTCCCCTAAGTCCCTCGTTGCAGTGATCCTGTTGCCAGCAGGACTCACTGTAAAATAAAAAACCTAAGCTAAACTTTTCTAAGCAGCTCTTTAGGAGAGCCACCTAGATTGCACCCTTCTCGGCCGGGCACAAAAATCTAACTGAGGCTTGGAGGAGGGTCATAGGGGGAGGAGCCAGTGCACACCACCTGATCCTAAAGCTTTACTTTTTGTGCCCTGTCTCCTGCGGAGCCGCTATTCCCCATGGTCCTTTCAGGAACCCCAGCATCCACTAGGACGATAGAGAAAACCCCCTGTATCAGTACAACTATGTTTAACAGGGTCTGTGGAGGAGCAGCGCTTGCATGCAGCCTAGAGATCAGCCGCAGCTGGAAATGGTGCCATTCAGTGTCTAGACCCGCTCTCCGGGAAGCCCCGCCCCTTCAATGGCGCACGTCCCTCACAAGATTATACTGGCATTATTTATATAAAAAGGAGTTTAATAACCCCTTTTACCGTGTAAAGGAAGTTTAATAACCCCTTTATGTGTGCCAGTCTGGGGTTTGCGGCCGGCACCGCAGCTCGTGACCGCTGCTCACTTATGCCGCCATATGTCACCGGGGACCCGCTAACCGGGACCCCGGTGTGATCACTCACCACACCAGCATCTGTTAGGGGGTCGTGCAATGCTGCAGGCGTGTGCACACGCAGTGTGGTATGTTAAACAGCACCTCAGGAGCTCAGTTTCCTGTCAGCTGGGATTACGAACCAGTAACCCTCAGGAGGTTGGTTTGGTCTCCCCCCCTAAGTCCCACGACGCAGGTAGACTGGTTGCCAACCAGGACTACCTGAAAATAACAAACTAAAATAAAGATTTGAAGAAAACTCTGGAGCTCCAGAGAAATGTACCCGTCTCCTTGTGCACATTTTTCTAAACTGAGTCTGGTAGGAGGGGCATAGAGGGGAGGAGCCAGCACACACTAATGATTTTTTAAAGTACCAGGCTCCAGTGGACCCAATCTATACCCATGTGTAACTACTGTTCCCCAATATCCACTAGGACGTTAGAGAAAATGAACCCTAGCGTGAATGTGTGTGTGTATACATGTGGTAGGGAATATAGAATGTAAGCTCCACCGGGGCAGGGACTGATGTGAATGACCAAATATTCTCTGTAAAAGCGCTGCGGAATATGTGTGCGCTATATAAATAAATAGAAGACTCTGCAGAGTGTCATGACCAACAGGGAGGAATTGGGAAATAGGAAGCTACCTAACGTGCTGTGTGAGAGGCCTGATGAAGGCCTTACTGCACCGGTGCTAGATTGGCTGGGTGAAATGAGCGGCCCACCGTGTCCGCCTCCCCCCCTCGTTCAGCATATTGCGCTGTGCTGAGCGGGGGGGAGAGATGTGTGCTGAGCGGTCTGTGCTAGACCACTCAGCACACATCTCTGGGGAAATCTCCCCGTCAGTACGGCCCTTTAGGGAATGCACCTCTTCCTCAGACATGTTCTGTATCCACAACCAAGTCCAGTCTGAAGTGATGTAGTAGTAGTACTGTAATGTACGCTCTCTGGTATATAGCTATAGGGGTATATGCAATTGCCGGCGAATCGCGGCAATTTTTCGCCCATTTTTTAATTAGACGCAATTCGACTGTCGAATTCCGGCAAGTGGGTGCTGGAATTCAACATATTCAATAAAAAACGGATTCGACAGTCCCGCTGTCGAAAAACGGCCGATTTGACGGATCGAGCCGGTCCTGGTTCTAAAAATCCGGGGGAAAAACTGACAGGGGATCCCCCGTATTTTTAAAACCAGCACCGGGCTCTGCGCCTGGTGCTGGTGCAAAAAATACGGGGGACAAAAAGAGTAGGGGTCCCCCGTATTTTTTACACCAGCATCGGGCTCCACTAGCTGGGTAGATAATGCCACAGCCGGGGGTCACTTTTATACAGCGCCCTGCGGCCGTGGCATTAAATACGCAACTAGTCACCCCTGGCCGGGGTACCCTGGAGGAGTGGGGACGCCTTCAATCAAGGGGTCCCCCCCCCCCCCTCCAGCCACCTAAGGGCCAGGGGTGAAGCCCGAGGCTGTCCCCCCCATCCAAGGGCTGCGGATGGGGGGCTGATAGCCTTTTGAAAAAATGAAAGAATATTGTTTTTTCCAGTAGTACTACAAGTCCCAGCAAGCCGCCCCCCCCCCCCCCGCCGCAAGCTGGTACTTGGAGAACCACAAGTACCAGCATGCGGGAGAAAAATGGGCCCGCTGGTACCTGTAGTTCTACTGGAAAAAAAATACCCAAATAAAAACAGGAGACACACACCGTGAAAGTAAAACTTTATTTCACACCTGCCGACACACACATACTTACCTATGTTGACCCGCCGACTAGCACGTCTCCAACGATCCGGGGTACCTGTGAATAAAATTATACTCACCTGATCCAGTGTCCAGATTATACTCCACGTACTTGGCAAAAAAAAAAAAAAAAAACGAACACCCGGACCAGGCGAACTGAAAGGGGTCCCATGTTTACACATGGGACCCCTTTCCCCGAATGCAGAGACCCCCGTGACTCCTGTCACAGAAAGGTCTCTTCAGCCAATCAGGAAGCGCCACTTCGTGGCACTCACCTGATTGGCTCTGCGCGTCTAAGCTCAGACGCGCATTGCACAGCTCCATCCATTACTTTCAATGGTGGGAACTTTGCGGTCAGCGGTGAGGTCACCCGCGGTCAGCCGCTGACCGCGGGTAACCCCACCGCTGACCGCAAAGTTTCCACTATTGAAACTAATGGAGGGAGCTGTGCGATGCGCTGTCTGCCAGCTCAGACGCGCATACAGCAATCTGGAGAGTGTCACGAAGTGGCGCTTCCTGATTAGCTGAAGGGACCCTCTGTGACAGCAGTCACGGGGGGGTCTCTGCATTCGGGGAAAGGGGTCCCATGTGTAAACATGGGACCCCTTTCAGTCCGCCTGGTCCGGGTGCTCGTTTTTTTTTTTTTTTTTGCCAAGTACGTGGATTATAATAAAAGACCACAGGACACTGGATCAGGTGAGTATAATTTTATTTTCAGGTACACCGTGGATTCTACTTGGACAAGTGGACAGAGGTCGGCGTGTGAACATAGGTAAGTATGTGTGTAATAAAGTTTTACTCTCACGGTGTGCGTGTCCTGTTTTTATTTGGGTATTTTTTTTCCAGTATAACTACAGGTACCAGCGGGCCCATTTTTCTCCCGCATGCTAGTACTTGTGGTTCTCCAAGTACCAGCTTGCGGGGGAGGCTTGCTGGGACTTGTAGTACTACTGGAAAAACCAACATTCGTTCATTTTATCAAAAGGCTATCAGCCCCCCATCCGCAGCCCTTGGATGGGGGGGGACAGCCTCGGGCTTCACCCCTGGCCCTTGGGTGGCTGGAGGGGGGGGGACCCCTTGATTGAAGGGCTCCCCACTCCTCCAGGGTACCCCGGCCAGGGGTGACTAGTTGCGTATTTAATGCCACGGCCGCAGGGCGCTGTATAAAAGTGACCCCCGGCTGTGGCATTATCTACCCAGCTAGTGGAGCCCGATGCTGGTGTTAAAAATACGGGGGACCCCTACGCTTTTTGTCCCCCGTATTTTTTGCACCAGCACCAGGCGCAGAGCCCGGTGCTGGTTTTAAAAATACGGGGGATCCCATGTCAGTTTTGTCCCCGGATTTTTAGAACCAGGGCCGGCTCGAAGAGCCCGAGGCTGGTTATGCTTAGGAGGGGGGACCCCACGCATTTTTTTTTCTGATTTTTACCATTCCATTAAAAAAAAATAATAATAATAATAATAATAATATTTTTAAAAATATATAAATAATACTTGTGCCTCCAAAATAGACAAACCAAGTACCTAATCCCTTCTAATATAAATAGATATGCTATTACCAATTAAAAAAACACAAAAAAAAACATGTTTTTAAATTTTTTTATTAGATTCCTCCAGCAAAGTGTGGCGGATTGAAAATGACGAATTTACTGTCTAAAAGCACTGTTGTCGAATTTACAATCTTCAATTGAATATACTTTTGTCGAAATGCCGCATTTGTACCATTGCAGAAATGTCGAATTTGACAAAAGTCGAATTTTGAAAGTCCGTTTTTTTGACGAAAAGTAGTGAATTGCATTGTCGAATTTTATTTTTTTTGCGAAAATGTCCCGTTTTTCGACATTTTCGCAATTGCATATACCCCATAGTCTGTTATTCAGACCTTGTTTACGGCCATCACAGGCTGCACACTGGCGTGGTTAATCTATGTATTCCAGGTTGGCAAACTAACGTGGGCTTATTCGGTGTGCCCAAGCCTCTGTGATGTGATGTGATGTGCGTGTAGTTAGTGGTCCTGTACCTGCAATTACAGATATTTTATAGACACCATTTTTCTCCATATACAGATTATGGAGTAATATAGGATACCTGCCCAGTGCAAGCCACTGCTCTCTTTATAAATAAACGGTTTGCTTTCCTTGTCCCCAGTGACCCCGGGAAAAGCACCTGCTGGGAACAGCTGAAAATAAATAATTCAGAGCAA
Source organism: Pseudophryne corroboree (assembly GCF_028390025.1). Classification (NCBI taxonomy): domain Eukaryota; kingdom Metazoa; phylum Chordata; class Amphibia; order Anura; family Myobatrachidae; genus Pseudophryne; species Pseudophryne corroboree. The sequence goes on from NC_086448.1 coordinate 87,890,711, forward strand.
AGGTACATAACACTTTTCTGTCTCTCACTAAACACATTCTGCACCATGGGCGGCAGATATGTAAATGAGGACCACAAGACCGAAGGACAAATTAGGCTGTACTTACAGTACGTGCTAGTGGTTACAATCATATTACGGAAGTAAGATTATTAGTTAGATATTAATAGAATTTTTTTTTTGACTATTAGATCTGAACATATTTGGAGTAGACTCCCTGTATTTCAAAGGACGCACACCAAAATAAAGAGCAACACTTTTTATATTTAACACTAACTATTTGCTTTTCCATAACTGCAGGCTGTCCTTACGATACTATTGTGTTTGATATATTCATGTACAGCTCTCAATAAGAGAAAGGTAATTCCAGCTGCTTATCTCTCCCCCACATTTTCAGGCCAGTGGCATGGAGCTCAGACGGGCGGGCGGCTGTAAAACAATCAGTAGAACTCCACCTTATTTACTTTATATTATAACTGTGCTGCAGCTGTCACTGGGAAACAATACGCAGATAAAGAAGTCGTCAAAATCAGTAGTACACAAACTGACAACACCTTTTATTGCCTAAACAGTCTGTATAAACACTGGCGCTGGTTCAGTATGCCTATCTGCACAGGGCCTAACTGAGATGTGGTTGGATTTACTTGGAAGCAGCAGCGGTGCTAGGCCTTGGTAATGCAGCAGGAGGAGTCTAGTATATGCAGACGCTTCCTGCATGCATGCGTGGTCCAGAATCACATGCAACACCATCAGCTGGCGGAGGGACCCAGATGCTGCAGCTCTGTAAAAGAGTACAGGAAATCTTTGCTGGAAGGCAGAGATCCTGGCATTGGACTCCCACAGAACAGACGAGACATGCTCCTGTTTGGTGAAACGGCTGTTGTCACCGCCCCCAAACGGCTGCAGACTGTCAATAACTTGACACCTGCAGCCGTACTGCGCCAGACGATGCAGGACCTGTATTGCATATGCGCAGTGTGGGTCTGGCGAATGCACGAAGTACCCAACATCGATAGCGGTACTTTGTGTGATTTTTTTTTTTTTTGCATTGGGACATGAATCAGACCCAGTGTACGCAAGTACACCTTTCAATCGCACCTACACTAATTACCCATAGCTGGGTTGTCTCACCTAGGAATGGGTCAGTGTGGAGGGAACAGAGAGCTAGACGGAATGAAAATGCTCCTGTCTGGGGGTGCCGCTGTAGCACCTAGTAGATGCAGATACGCCAAGCACACACAAGGAAAGTGGGTGCAAATCAAGTTGCATGCAACTCTGAATATGGACAAATATATGTATTTTCCTACGTACACAGCTGTGTTTCCTACTTAAAGTTGATGCAAACCATGCCTCAGCCTATGCATTACCTGGTATGCACCGTACATCTATCAGTTGCACTGTCGAAATGTCTTAACTAGAGGTTTTGGAACGTCATTGCTGCTTGTTCTGTTATGCAATATGGTTTTACTTGATTTTTTTGTTGACATCCCTTGGTGTTTGTTAATGATAATAAAGTTATTCATTCATTCACATTGATAAGAGAAAAAAAAATATCCCATTTTTAAGCGCACACTGATCAATGTAATAAAAAACATCCCAACACTGAAAAGTGACAAGTAATAGAGTCCTGGTGTCCCCACACTCTCATAATTAACTTAAGATATAGGGGGAATTCAATCAGCCACGGTAATCTACTGCGGCCATTGACCCCCACCCCCCAGCACGAATCAGGATTTTTTAATTTATTTTTTAACTGCCTGAGGCAGGCAAAAAGAAAAATCTCTGATAATCTGCCCCATTTTCGCGATTGCAGCTGCGAAAACACAGAGGTCTGTCCACAGATTCTATGGGTGAGATTCAAATGATATATCACGCCCAATTTCCTTTCTAAAATGATCTCCGTTATCGCGCATATTGCACCCATAGTGATCAGGTTTAGCTGTGTAAACGGTTGGGTGCCTCCCTACTCCGGGGGTAGCGAGCTGAAATAATGATACCACGCCCCTGAGGGCAGAAACAGAACAGGTGTGGAAAGGGGTGAAAAGAATTGAATCCCGCCCTATGTGTTTTCACCCAAAATGGGTAATTTTTTCGGGAGAAAAAAGGGATATATAATTGAACTGCCCGAAAAAATAAGATTTTAAACCTACCGGTAAATCTTTTTCTCGTAGTCCGTAGAGGATTCTGGGGACTCCGTAAGGACCATGGGGATAGACGGGCTCCGCAGGAGACATGGGCACTTTAAGAAAGACTTTAGGTCTGGGTGTGCACTGGCTCCTCCCTCTATGCCCCTCCTCTAGACCTCAGTTAGAGAAACTGTGCCCAGAGGAGACGGACAGTACGAGGAAAGGATTTTTGTTAATCCAAGGGCAAGATTCATACCAGCCACACCAATCACACCGTATAACTTGTGTATCTATTAAACAGTTAAAAGTATGAAAAAACAACGTAGCATCATTCCAACCTGATGAAACTATAACATAACCCTTATGTAAGCAACAACTATATACAAGTCTCGCAGAAGTAGTCCGCACTTGGGATGGGCGCCCAGCATCCTCTACGGACTACGAGAAAAAGATTCACCGGTAGGTTTAAAAATAAGAATTTACTCACCGGTAATTCTATTTCTCGTAGTCCGTAGTGGATGCTGGGAACTCCGTAAGGACCATGGGGAATAGCGGGCTCCGAAGGAGGCTGGGCACTCTAGAAAGATTTCAGACTACCTGGTGTGCACTGGCTCCTCCCACTATGACCCTCCTCCAAGCCTCAGTTAGGATACTGTGCCCGGACGAGCGTACACAATAAGGAAGGATTTTGAATCCCGGGTAAGACTCATACCAGCCACACCAATCACACCGTACAACTCGTGATATGAAACCCAGTTAACAGTATGAAACAACTGAGCCTCTCAACAGATGGCTCAACAATAACCCGATTTAGTTAACCATAACTATGTACAAGTATTGCAGATAAACCGCACTTGGGATGGGCGCCCAGCATCCACTACGGACTACGAGAAATAGAATTACCGGTGAGTAAATTCTTATTTTCTCTGACGTCCTAGTGGATGCTGGGAACTCCGTAAGGACCATGGGGATTATACCAAAGCTCCCAAACGGGCGGGAGAGTGCGGATGACTCTGCAACACCGAATGAGAGAACTCCAGGTCCTCCTCAGCCAGGGTATCAAATTTATAGAATTTTGCAAACGTGTTTGCCCCTGACCAAGCAGCAGCTCGGCAAAGTTGTAAAGCCGAGACCCCTCGGGCAGCCGCCCAAGATGAGCCCACCTTCCTTGTGGAATGGGCATTGACAGATTTTGGCTGTGGCAGGCCTGCCACAGAATGTGCAAGTTGAATTGTACTACAAATCCAACGAGCAATAGTCTGCTTAGAAGCAGGAGCACCCAGCTTGTTGGGTGCATATAGGATAAACAGCGAGTCAGATTTTCTGACTCCAGCCGTCCTGGAAACATATATTTTCAGGGCCCTGACCACGTCTAACAACTTGGACACCACCTTAGGGAGAAACTGGGGACGAGTCCTCAATTCTGCCCTATCCATATGGAAAATCAGAGAAGGGCTTTTATAAGACAAAGCCGCCAATTCTGATACTCGCCTGGCAGAAGCCAAGGCCAATAACATGACCACCTTCCACGTGAGATATTTCAGATCCACGGTTTTTAGTGGTTCAAACCAATGTGATTTTAAGAAACTCAACACCACGTTGAGATCCCAAGGTGCCACAGGAGGCACATATGGGGGCTGAATATGCAGCACTCCCTTTACAAATGTCTGAACTTCAGGTACTGAAGCTAGTTCTTTCTGAAAGAAAATCGATAGAGCCGAGATCTGTACCTTAATGGAACCCAGTTTTAGGCCCATATTCACTCCTGCTTGCAGGAAATGCAGAAATCGACCTAGTTGAAATTCCTCAGTTGGGGCCTTTTCGGCCTCACACCATGCAACATATTTCCGCCATATGCGGTGATAATGATTTGCTGTAACCTCTTTCCTGGCTTTAATAAGCGTAGGAATGACTTCCTCCGGAATGCCCTTTTCTTTCAGGATCCGGCGTTCAACCGCCATGCCGTCAAACGCAGCCGCGGTAAGTCTTGGAACAGACAGGGCCCCTGCTGTAGCAGGTCTTGTCTTAGCGGCAGAGGCCACGGGTCCTCTGAGATCATCTCTTGAAGTTCCGGGTACCATGTTCTTCTTGGCCAATCCGGAACCACGAGAATTGTGTTTACTCCTCGCTTTCTTATTATTCTCAATACCTTTGGTATGAGAGGCAGCGGAGGGAACACATAAACTGACTGGTACACCCACGGTGTCACCAGAGCGTCCACAGCTATCGCTTGAGGGTCTCTTGACCTGGCGCAATACCTCTCTAGTTTTTTGTTCAGGCGGGACGCCATCATGTCCACCTGTGGACGATCCCACTGATGTACAATCATTTGGAAGACTTCTGGATGAAGTCCCCACTCTCCCGGGTGGAGGTCGTGTCTGCTGAGGAAGTCTGCTTCCCAGTTGTCCACTCCCGGAATGAACACTGCTGACAGTGCTAGTACATGATTTTCCGCCCATCGGAGAATTCTTGTGGCTTCTGTCATTGCCATCCTGCTTCTTGTGCCGCCCTGTCGATTCACATGGGCGACTGCCGTGATGTTGTCTGACTGGATCAGCACCGGCTGGTGTAGGAGCAGGGATTTTGCTTGACTTAGGGCATTGTAGATGGCCCTTAGTTCCAGAATATTTATGTGAAGGGAAGTCTCCTGACTTGTCCATAGTCCTTGGAAGTTTCTTCCCTTTGTGACTGCCCCCCAGCCTCGCAGGCTGGCATCCGTGGTCACCAGGACCCAGTCCTGAATGCCGAATCTGCGACCCTCCAGAAGATAAGCACTCTGCAGCTACCACAGAAGAGACACCCTGGTTCTTGCAGACAGGGTTATCAAGCGATGCATCTGAAGATGCGATCCGGACCACTTGTCCAACAGGTCCCACTGAAAGATTCTGGCATGGAACCTGCCGAATGGAATTGCTTCGTAAGAAGCTACCATCTTTCCCAAGACCCGCGTGCAGTGATGCACCGATACCTGTTTTGGTTTCAGGAGGTCTCTGACTAGAGAAGACAACTCCCTGGCTTTCTCCTCCGGGAGAAACACTTTTTTCTGGACTGTGTCCAGAATCATCCCCAGGAACAGTAGACGTGTCGTCGGGACCAGCTGTGACTTTGGGATATTCAGAATCCAGCCGTGCTGGTTCAGCACTTCCTGAGATAGTGCTACTCCCACCAACAACTGTTCTTTGGACCGTGCCTTTATTAGGAGATCGTCCAAGTACGGGATAATTAAAAATAAGATTTTACTTACCGATAAATCTATTTCTCGTAGTCCGTAGTGGATGCTGGGGACTCCGTCAGGACCATGGGGATTAGCGGCTCCGCAGGAGACAGGGCACAAAAATAAAGCTTTAGGATCAGGTGGTGTGCACTGGCTCCTCCCCCTATGACCCTCCTCCAAGCCTCAGTTAGGATACTGTGCCCGGACGAGCGTACACAATAAGGAAGGATTTTGAATCCCGGGTAAGACTCATACCAGCCACACCAATCACACCGTACAACTTGTGATCTGAACCCAGTTAACAGTATGACAACGTAGGAGCCTCTGAACAGACGGCTCACAAGAACAACCCGATTTTTTTGTAACAATAACTATGTACAAGTATTGCAGACAATCCGCACTTGGGATGGGCGCCCAGCATCCACTACGGACTACGAGAAATAGATTTATCGGTAAGTAAAATCTTATTTTCTCTAACGTCCTAGTGGATGCTGGGGACTCCGTCAGGACCATGGGGATTATACCAAAGCTCCCAAACGGGCGGGAGAATGCGGATAAATCTGCAGCACCGAATGAGAGAACTCCAGGTCCTCTTTAGCCAGGGTATCAAATTTGTAGAATTTTACAAACGTGTTCTCCCCCGACCACGTAGCTGCTCGGCAGAGTTGTAATGCCGAGACCCCTCGGGCAGCCGCCCAGGATGAGCCCACCTTCCTTGTGGAATGGGCCTTGACAGATTTAGGCTGTGGCAGGCCTGCCACAGAATGTGCAAGTTGAATTGTGCTACAAATCCAACGAGCAATCGTCTGCTTAGAAGTAGGAGCACCCAGCTTGTTGGGTGCATACAGTATAAACAGCGAGTCAGATTTTCTGACTCCAGCCGTCCTTGAAATATATATTTTCAATGCCCTGACAACGTCCAGCAACTTGGAATCCTCCAAATCGCTAGTAGCCGCAGGCACCACAATAGGCTGGTTCAGGTGAAACGCTGACACCACCTTAGGCAGAAAATGAGGACGCGTCCGCAGTTCTGCCCTGTCCGAATGGAAAAACAGATATGGGCTTTTATACGATAAAGCCGCCAATTCTGACACTCTCCTGGCTGAAGCCAGGGCCAGTAGCATGGTAACTTTCCATGTAAGATATTTCAAATCCGCCGATTTAAGTGGCTCAAACCAATGGGATTTGAGAAAATCCAAAACTACATTAAGGTCCCACGGAGCCACTGGGGGCACAACCGGGGGCTGTATATGTAGTACTCCTTTTACAAAAGTCTGGACTTCAGGAACTGAAGCCAATTCTTTCTGGAAGAAAATCGACAGGGCCGAAATTTGAACCTTAATGGACCCCAACTTGAGGCCCATAGACAATCCTGTTTGCAGGAAATGTAGGAATCGACCCAATTGAAATTCCTCCGTGGGGGCCTTCCTGGCCTCACACCACGCAACATATTTTCTCCAAATGCGGTGATAATGTTGTGCAGTCACCTCCTTCCTGGCTTTAACCAGTGTAGGAATGACCTCTTCTGGAATGCCTTTTTCCCTTAGAATTCGGCGTTCAACCGCCACGCCGTCAAACGCAGCCGCGGTAAGTCTTGGAATAGACACGGTCCCTGCTGAATCAGGTCCCGTCTTAGAGGTAGAGGCCACGGATTTTCCGTGAGCATCTCCTGAAGTTCCGGGTACCAAGTTCTTCTTGGCCAATCCGGAGCCACGAGTATCGTTCTTACTCCCCTTTGCCGTATAATTTTCAGTACTTTGGGTATGAGAGGCAGAGGAGGAAACACATACACTGACTGGAACACCCACGGTGTTACCAGAGCGTCCACAGCTATTGCCTGAGGGTCTCTTGACCTGGCGCAATACCTGTCCAGTTTTTTGTTGAGGCGAGACGCCATCATATCCACCTTTGGTTTTTCCCAACGGTTCACAATCATGTGGAAGACTTCTGGATGAAGTCCCCACTCTCCCGGGTGTAGATCGTGTCTGCTGAGGAAGTCTGCTTCCCAGTTGTCCACTCCCGGAATGAACACTGCTGACAGTGCTGTCACATGATCTTCCGCCCAGCGAAGAATCCTTGCAGCTTCTGCCATTGCTCTCCTGCTTCTTGTGCCGCCCTGTCTGTTTACGTGGGCGACTGCCGTGATGTTGTCCGACTGGATCAACACCGGCTGACCCTGAAGCAGGGGTTTTGCCAGGCTTAGAGCATTGTAAATCGCTCTTAGCTCCAGTATATTTATGTGAAGAGACATGTCCAGGCTTGACCATACTCCCTGGAAGTTTCTTCCCTGTGTGACCGCTCCCCAGCCTCTCAGACTGGCATCCGTGGTCACCAGGACCCAGTCCTGTATGCCGAATCTGCGGCCTTCTAACAGATGAGCACTCTGCAACCACCACAGAAGAGACACCCTTGTCCGTGGCGATAAGGTTATCCGCTGATGCATCTGCAGATGCGATCCGGACCATTTGTCCAGCAGATCCCACTGAAAAGTTCGTGCGTGGAATCTGCCGAATGGGATTGCTTCGTAAGAAGCCACCATCTTTCCCAGGACTCTTGTGCATTGATGCACAGACACTTTTCCTGGTTTTAGGAGGTTCCTGACAAGTTCGGATAACTCCTTGGCTTTCTCCTCCGGAAGAAACACCTTTTTCTGAACCGTGTCCAGAATCATTCCCAGGAACAGCAGACGTGTTGTCGGGGTCAACTGAGATTTTGGAAAATTCAGAATCCACCCGTGTTGTTGCAGCACTACTTGGGTTAGTGCTACTCCGTCCTCCAGCTGTTCTCTGGACCTTGCCCTTATCAGGAGATCGTCCAAGTAAGGGATAATTAATACGCCTCTTCTTCGCAGAAGAATCATCATTTCGGCCATTACCTTGGTAAAGACCCGAGGTGCCGTGGACAATCCAAACGGCAGCGTCTGAAACTGATAATGACAGTTTTGCACCACGAACCTGAGGTACCCTTGATGTGAAGGGCAAATTGGGACATGCAGGTAAGCATCTTTTATGTCCAGGGACACCATAAAGTCCCCTTCTTCCAGATTCGCTATCACTGCTCTGAGTGATTCCATCTTGAACTTGAATTTTTGTATGTACAGGTTCAAAGATTTCAGATTTAGAATAGGTCTTACCGAGCCGTCCGGCTTCGGTACCACAAATAGCGTGGAGTAATACCCCTTTTCCTGTTGTAGGAGGGGTACCCTGACTATCACCTGCTGAGAAAACAGCTTGTGAATGGCTTCCAATACCGTCGCCCTGTCTGAGGGAGACGTTGGCAAAGCAGACTTTAGGAACCGGCGAGGGGGAGACTTCTCGAATTCCAACCTGTAACCCTGAGATACTACCTGCAGGATCCAGGGGTCCACCTGTGAGCAAGCCCACTGCGCGCTGAAATTCTTTAGTCGACCCCCCACCGTTCCTGAGTCCGCTTGTAAAGCCCCAGCGTCATGCTGAGGGCTTTGCAGAACCCGCGGAGGGCTTCTGTTCCTGGGAAGGAGCTGCTTGCTGCCCTCTCTTACCCTTTCCCCTGCCTCGGGGCAGATATGACTGTCCTTTTGCCCGCTTCTTATAGGACCGAAAGGACTGCGGCTGAAAAGACGGTGTCTTTTTCTGTTGGGAGGGGGTCTGAGGTAAAAAATAAGAATTTACTTACCGATAATTCTATTTCTCGGAGTCCGTAGTGGATGCTGGGGTTCCTGAAAGGACCATGGGGAATAGCGGCTCCGCAGGAGACAGGGCACAAAAAGTAAAGCTTTTCCAGATCAGGTGGTGTGCACTGGCTCCTCCCCCTATGACCCTCCTCCAGACTCCAGTTAGGTACTGTGCCCGGACGAGCGTACACAATAAGGGAGGATTTTGAATCCCGGGTAAGACTCATACCAGCCACACCAATCACACCGTACAACTTGTGATCTAAACCCAGTTAACAGTATGATAACAAAAGGAGCCTCTGAAAGACGGCTTCCTACAACAATAACCCGATTTTTGTAACAATAACTATGTACAAGTATTGCAGAATAATCCGCACTTGGGATGGGCGCCCAGCATCCACTACGGACTCCGAGAAATAGAATTATCGGTAAGTAAATTCTTATTTTCTCTATCGTCCTAGTGGATGCTGGGGTTCCTGAAAGGACCATGGGGATTATACCAAAGCTCCCAAACGGGCGGGAGAGTGCGGATGACTCTGCAGCACCGAATGAGAGAACTCCAGGTCCTCTTTTGCCAGGGTATCAAATTTGTAAAATTTTACAAACGTGTTCTCCCCCGACCACGTAGCTGCTCGGCAGAGTTGTAATGCCGAGACCCCTCGGGCAGCCGCCCAAGATGAGCCCACCTTCCTTGTGGAATGGGCATTTACATATTTTTTTGCTGTGGCAAGCCTGCCACAGAATGTGCAAGCTGAATTGTACTACAAATCCAACGAGCAATAGTCTGCTTAGAAGCAGGAGCACCCAGCTTGTTGGGTGCATACAGGATAAACAGCAAGTCAGATTTCCTGACTCCAGCCGACCTGGAAACTATATTTTCAGGGCCCTGACAACATCCAGCAACTTGGAGTCCTCCAAGTCCCTAGTAGCCGCAGGCACCACAATAAGCTGGTTCAGGTGAAACGCTGACACCACCTTAGGGAGAAACTGGGGACGAGTCCACAGCTTTGCTCTGTCCGAATGGACAATCAGATATGGCTTTGTGAGATAAAGCCGCCAATTCTGACACTCGCCTGGCCGAGGCCAGGACCAACAGCATGGTCACTTTCCATGTGAGATATATCAAATCCACAGATTTGAGTTGTTTAAAACAATGTGATTTTAGGAATCCCAAACTACGTTGAGATCGCCCAGTGCCACTGGAGACATCAAAAAGGGGTTGTATATGCAGTACTCCCTTAACAACTTCTGGACTTCAGGAACTGAAGCCAATTTCTTTCTGGAAGAAAATCGACCGGTCGAAATTTGAACCTTAATGGACCCCAATTTGAGACCCATATACACTCCTGCTTGCAGGAAATGTAGGAATTAACCTAGTTGAAATTCTTCCGTGGAGCCTTCCTGGCCTCACACCATGGAACATATTTTCACCTAAGCGGTGATAATGTTGTGCGGTCACCTCCTTCCTGGCTCTGACCAGGGTAGGGATGACCTCTTCCGGAATGCCTTTTTCCCTTAGGATCCGGCGTTCACCTGCCCTGGCGTCAACGCAGCTGCGGTAAGTCATGGAACAGACATGATTCTTGCTGAATCAAGATCCTTTCTAGTATCTCTTGAAGTTCCGGGTACCAAGTTCTTCTTGGCCCAAACCGGAACCACGAGTATAGTTCTTACTCCTCTCCTTCCTATCATTCTCCATACACTGGGTATGAAAGGCAGAGGAGGGAACACATACACCGACTGGTACACCCACGGTGTTACCAGAGCGTCCCAGCTATTGCCTGAGGGTCTCTATACCTGGCGCTTCATGTGGGACGCCATCATAACCACCTTTGGTCTTTCCCAACGGTTTACAAACATGTGGAAACTTCCAGATGAAGTTCCCACTTTTCCGGGTGGAATTCATTTATGCTGAGGAAATCTTCCTAGTTGTCCACTCCCGGAATGAACACTGCTGACAGTGTTATCACATGATCTTTCGCCCAGCGAAGAATCCTTGCTGTCATTGCCCTCCTGCTTCTTGTGCCGCCCCGTCTGTTTACGTGGGCGACTGCCATGATGATGTCCTACTGGATCAGCACCGGTTGACTTTGAAGCAGAGGTCTTCCTAGGCTCAGAGCATCGTAAATTGCCCTTAGCTCCAGTATATTCATGTGGAGAGAAATCTCCAGACTTGACCACACTTCCTTGGAAATTTCTTCCTTGTGTGACTGTTCCCCAGCCTCTCAGGCTGGCATCCGTGGTCACCAGAACACAGTCCTGAATGCTGAATGTGCTGCCCTCTAGAAGATGAGCACTCTGCAGCCCCCACAGAAGAGACACCCTTGTCCTTGGAGACAGGGTTATCCGCTGATGCATCTGAAGATGCGATCCGGACCATTCGTCCAGCAAATCCCCCTGAAAAGTTTTTGCGTGAGATCTGCCGAATGGAATCGCTTCGTAAGAAGCCACCATTTTTCCCAGGACTCCTGTGCATTGATGCACTGATACTTGGCCTGGATTTAGGAGGTTTCTGACTAGGTCGGATAACTCCCTGGCTTTCCCCTCCAGGAGAAATACCTCTTTCTGGACTATGCCCAGAATCATTCCTAGGAACAGCAGACGTATCATCGGAAAACAGCTGCGATTTTTGGAATATTTAGAATCCACTCGTGCTGTCGTAGAACTACTTTAGATAGTTCTTTTCCGACCTCCAACTGTTCTCTGGAAACTTGTCCCTTTCAGGATATCGTCCAAGTAAGGGATAATTTAGATGCCTTTCTTCTTTTAAGAATCATCTTTTCGGCCATTACCTTGGTAAAGGCCCGGGGTGCCGTGGATAATTCAACGGCAGCGTCTGAAACTGATATTGACAGTTCTGTATCACGAACCAGAGGTACCCTTGTTGAGAAGGGCAAATTTGGACATGGAGGTAATCCTTGATGTCCAGGGACACCATATAGTCCCCTTTTTTCCGGTTCTCTATCACTGCTCTGAGTGACTCCATCTTGATTTGAACCTTTTTATGTAAGTGTTCAAAGATTTCAGATTTAGACTATGTCTCACCAAGCCATCTGGCTTCAGTACCACAATATAGTGTGGAGGACTAATACCCTTTTCCTTGTTGTAGGAGGGGTACTTTGATTATCACCTGCTGGAAATACAGCTTGTGAATTTTTTCCCAATACTGCCTCCTTGTCGGAGGGAGCCGTTGGTAAAGCAGGCTTCAGGAACCTGCGAGGAAAAAATGTCTCGACTCTCCAATCTGTACCCCTGGGATAATACTTGTATGATCTAGGGGTCAACTTGCGAGTGATCCCACTGCGCGCTGAGACTCTTGAGACTACCCCCCCACTGGTGGAGGGCTTCTTTTCCTGGGAAGGGGCTGCCTGCTGCAGTCTACTTCCCTTTCCTCTATGTCTGGGCAGATATGACTGGCCTTTTGCCCGCTTGCCCACATGGGAACGGAAGGATTGAGGCTGAAAAGACAGTGTCTTTTTCTGCTGAGATGTAACTTGGGGTAAAAAGGTTGGATTTCCCAGCTGTGGCCGTGGCCCCCAGGTCCGACGGACCGACCCCAAATAACTCCTTCTCTTTATACGGCAATACTTCCATGTGCCGTATGGGATCTGTATCACCTGACCACTGTCGTGTCCATGACATCTTCTGGGAGATATGGACAACGCACTTATCTTGATGCCAGAGTGCAAATATCCCTCTGTGCATCTCGCATACATATATATAGAATGCATCCTATTAAATGCTCTATATCAATAAAATATTTTTAGTCAGGGAATTCGACCAAGCCAACCCAGCACTGCATCTCCAGGCTGATGGCGATCGCTGGTCGCAGTATAACCACCGTCTGTGTGTATATACTTTTTAGGATATTTTTCCAGCTGCCTATCAGCTGGCTCCTTGAGGGCGGCCGTATTTGGAGACGGTAACGCCACTTGATAAGCGTGTGAGCGCCTTATCCACCCTAATGGGTGTTTCCCAACGCGCCCTAACTTCTGGCGGGAAAAGGTATAACGCCAATATTTGCTATCGGGGTAAACCCACGCATCATCACACACTTCATTTTATTTTATCTGATTCAGGAAAAACTACAGGTAGTTTTTTCACTTCCACATAATACCCTTTTTTGTGGTACTTGTAGTATCAGAAATATGTAACAGCTCCTTCATTGCCCTTAACGTGTGGCCCTAATGAGGAATACGTTTGTTTATTCACCGTCGACACTGGATTCAGTGTCCGTGTCTGTGTCTGTGTCGACCGACTGAGGTAAATGGGCGTTTTTTATAAAAAAACCCTGACGGTGTTTCTGAGACGCCTGGACCGTTACTAATTGTTTGTCGGCCGTCTCATGTCGTCAACCGACCTTGCAGCGTGTTGACATTCTCACGTAATTCCCTAAATAAGCCATCCATTCCGGTGTCGACTCCCTAGAGAGTGACATCACCATTACAGGCAATTTCTCCGCCTCCTCCAGCATCGTCCTCATACATGTCGACACACACGTACCGACACACAGCACACACACCTGGAATGCTCTGACAGAGGACAGGACCCCACCAGCCCTTTGGAGAGACAGAGGGAGAGTTTGCCAGCACACACCAAAAAACGCTATAATTACATAGGGACAACCTTATATAAGTGTTTCTCCCTAATAGCATCTTTATAACAGGATTTTGGTACTTACCGATAAATCCCTTTCTCCGATTCCACAGGGGCCACTGGAGCGTAGTTACAATGGGGATATAGTAGGCAGTAATTGGGAGCTGGCACTTTAAAATTCTCAACCTGTGGCTAGCTCCTCCCCTACTATCTCCCCTCCAAGCCAGTCTACGTAAAACTGTGCCCGATGAGAGATGGAATAAACAAACCTTAAGGTAGAGGAGGTTAATGACGCCCTGTAAACCAGGATAACCCAAACTAAACCTGGAACAGAACCTGACAAAAAACCAGGCTAGCCTGAACTCAACAAGCAGTCATATGGTGATCTGCAAACCGTTAAGCAAAAAACAAGGAGGAACAGCGCTGGGCGGGCGTCCAGTGGCCCCTGTGGAATCGGAGAAAGGGATTTATCGGTAAGTACCAAAATCCTGTTTTCTCCTTCATCCACTAGGGGCCACTGGAGCGTAGTTACAATGGGGACGTCCCAGAGCTCCCAAAAACGGGCGGGAGAGCGCTGCGAGTCCTGTAAAAACTGCTCGGCCAAATTGTGATGCAGAGGCCGCAAAAGTGTCAAACTTGTAGAATTTGACAATAGGAATGTCAGTCCGACCAAGTAGCCGCCCGACAAACTATTTATGGAGACCCCACGGGCAGCCGCCCACAAAGGTCTTACCACGCGCGTTAAGTGCGCTGAAATGGAATACGGAGGCTCCCTAGCAACCTCCAAGAAGACTGTCTGATGGTTAGATGTATCCAACGGCCCAGCGTATGTTGGGACCCCGGCTATTTAGCACGGGAGCATTGTACAGCACCAAGAAGAAAACACTTTGTCGAATAGCCGAAGACCTCTGTAGGGAGAGTCGGCGAGCCATGACAACATTCAAAGAGGACCAAAAAACACTAGTGTCAGATTTGTCGGAAAAATGGACATCCCCTCAGGAAGAAACGACCGCTGAGACCGAAACTCAGCCGGGGGAGATGCCATAGAGCACTCCCTGAAAAAGAGGCCGAACCTACGGCCGCTAGGCTAATCTCTTTTGGAAGAAAACCGAAAAAAACAGAGACCTAAAATTCAGGTCAGTGTGGTATGAAGCGCAGCGGAGCAAAACCTCCCAGAGAAACCAAAGATGACGGCTGAATGGTAACTGAAAGAAGGGGAAAACCCCTTTTATGCTTATTATGTCCGATACAGTTTTCCAAAAGTGGCAAAAGCGAGAAGAGGTAACAGACTTCTGAAATCGGGGCCCGGTAGGCCTAACCAACCTAGGGAACTACTCCCTTCTGAGGTCTCGTGAACAGTCACACGGTTACACGGAACCAGTGTAAGATTGAACAAGGAAAAGTTGTTGAAGTGGACAGTCCAGTCGAGGTAGTAGCATAGGCTCCTCTACTGACAACAGGTGTATCTGTATCTTCAAGACATCTGTGGCCCAACCAGAGCCACCGAGAGGACTAGCACGCATAATCCCCTCCTGTGTTACCGAACCGGAGGTAGAAATTAAAAAGGGAGGCCGGATAGAATAACCAGAAAACTCCCCGGAGCCCTGAGGGCCTCCTCGGCTACTGCCCGAGCTCACGCCCGAGAGTAGTAAAGGGTTAAAAAGTCAGTCAGAACGCCCTGAGGTCGATCCGAAATCTCCGCCCACAGCGGACCAGCTGACAAAACTCCGGGGAATGTTTTCTCCCCCGGGAGTCTGACCTGGTGGCTTGACCCGGAAAGAAGATTGTTGTCCCCCGCTCAGAGAGGGATGTTGTCCCCCGTTCAGAGAGGAATGTTGTCCCCCGCTCAGAGAGGAATGGAGGCGACCACTCCTTGCGTCGCAACTTGACTGAAGGAATAGAGTACCTGGTGCCGAGGAAGGAAAAATCC
Source organism: Pseudophryne corroboree (assembly GCF_028390025.1). Lineage (NCBI taxonomy): Eukaryota > Metazoa > Chordata > Amphibia > Anura > Myobatrachidae > Pseudophryne > Pseudophryne corroboree. The sequence continues at coordinate 87,906,226 of NC_086448.1, forward strand.
TCTGACGGACCAAGTTGAGAAACGTCTATGAGGAGCATAAATTGGATCTGTGTTGAACCATAAGCTCCTGGATCCTCCGGATATTCAGAAGCCACCTAATGTACAGAGTGGGAAAGCAGCAGTAGATTGTCCATTTAGGGAACCAACGTCACCTTCTGCCCTTGAAAGAGTTATTCTGTGATCTTCCTGAACTCTGTGGGAGCGGAAGAGATACCGAGAGGAAAGGACTGACAGTGAAAATGAGAATCCTGTAATGTGAATCTGAGAAAAGCCCGTCCAACTGAAATCAGTAAACAGGCATCTCTGAAGACAAGGGACACGTAAAAACTCCCTTTCTTGTTCAAAAAAAAAAGCAATCACAGACTGAAAGGATTGTAAGGCCAGAATAGGTCTGGCCGAGCCAACTGGCTTCGGAACGTGAGAAGAAAACAAAGGCCTGAGAACTGTCCCGATTCAAATGATATGTGAAAAACAGGGATCAACACTCTTTACGGTTAGAAGCATATGGAGCGCCGCCTGCAGTATGACTCTTGTCATCGTAAATCGGCCGCCCCCTGCCGAGGGACTCCTGAGATGGTTGTTCCGAAATCTAGTTTGCCCCAGCCTTCTCAGTTCTTCCCATAGGACCACCGACCTGCGCCTACCCTGGGACCCTCCAGGTGGTAGGAAAGTCTGACCTGTAGTGGGTTTATAAGGATGATGCTGAACCTCTGCTTCAGCTCTTTTTTTTTTTTTTTTTTTTTTTTTTTTGAGATCCCCTGGCGACTGAAATATCGCCCGTGTGGAGTCGAAAGTTTCCGAAGGGTCACGGAAAAATCTAAAGGAAAGACCGGTAACGGTCTGTCTTGGAGCTGGGGCAGTATTAGGAGAAAGCAAAGTGGACTTACCTCCAATGGTTCAAGAAATCCTGCAGAAAGTTCCTTCCCCTGAACCATCTGCCCCGTAGGATTACATGTTCACCTGTCACAGTCGCAGCCCCAGAGGTCGACGGTTTAAGACAGCCCAAGCGAAAATGCAGGGTCCGAGTCTGCAGACGTGGTGACCTTCAAAGATCATAGAGCAGAATCGTGATTCGGACCTGTACCAAAGTATCAATTGATCCTGATGTGAAACATCCTGTAACCTAGAGGACAATTGTTCCACAACCTACCTGTTCCGGACAAGGTAGAAACATGCTGCCGTATATGTCTTCGATGGGTCCCTGAACAAGGTTGCTCAGGAAAACGGCAGCTTGTTGGACCGGCGGTACATCGAGGGGTATATCCTAGAAAGGTTCTGATACCATCTCCTGACGACTGTGGGAAGAGGGTAGGGAAAACAAACATTGTTTGATACCTGATTTTGTGTGTTCGGGTGTCTGACGGCCGCCTACCGGAGCCTGCCCAGCTCATCCGAGACTGGGCCAGTCGCTGTCATTTCGTCATTGGCGTCGAACCCTGATGGACTTGACGTGTCCGCCTCCTTTACCTGCAGTACCAGACGAACTGCTGTATAATGCACCTGGATATTCTGAGACACTGGTTCAGACTCCACAGAAAACAGACATCATTAGTATTGTAACCTGGAAGGTTAGCAAGGTTCCTTTAGAAACCTGGAGAGGTGAAATGACGTACAAGATCTCTGGTTAATAGTGACATTACCTGTATAATCTGAGCTGTTCAACAGGAGTGTCCTGCAGGCGCGTGGAGGGCTCTGCAGATGGCTCCACCGCATACTTCACACCTAAGAGGGAATTCTTTAACTATCCCAGGTGAGAGGAGAAAAGGTGGGTTAAAGAAACACAGCCATATGTAAAGTCTGCACTATAATATATAGTGACCGACATCAAATAAACTTTCTGGAGCAGCGGAGACCTGAACCAGTAGCGCTGCGCTGTGGGACAGGAGTCTTAGCCCTAGGCTATAGGGGCTCCCCTTAAAGTTTCTTTATTTTCAAACCCTGGTCCCCCTGTACAGATACCCGCTACTAGCGTACTGAGCCGCAGCGCTATTTGTCTGATGCCTTACACGCATTCCCCAAATTACAAATAGCATTAGTAACTAGCCAAGGAATAATAAAGGGAAGACCACACTGTATGTAGTGTACCGCTAAATTTAGGTGCACCAGATGTTTCTCGGAGGTTCCGCTGGCTTTTCAAAATGGTGACCAGACTGTGAGAAAAGATGGGGGAAATTGTTATGTGGCAAGGAGGTATTTTGTTATTAGAAAACATTGCGGAAGTGGTTTGTTTTATCTTAAAGATGTATGTGGACACCTCTGTACAAACTACACAAAAGTAGGGCACTGGTAGGAACCAGACCCACGCCCTCCATGCCGCAAGGCAGCAACGCCAACCACCACACCATCCGCACTGCCCTATATACGGCATTGTATGCATATATCTATATACATACCTCCACACATCTATATATATATATATTCATACATACACATCTATATATATATATATATATATATACACACCCACAGTGAATCCAACCCTGTATGTGAACCCATTAGGGTAGATAAATACTGTAGTATATGTATGGTAAATAAATTGTGCACATTTTTGAATCATTATGAGATGAGCCCCAGCTCCTGTAATAGAGCAGGCTCCTGTATGAAATGCCTGTCAGAGGACTCTCCTGCAGGGAGGAATGTCAGCAACTCCCTGCACAGAAAATTTAAAAACCCCCCCTGAGACAGGATTTGTGTCTAGAGGCAGTGAACGCTGCGATCCGCCGCCGGGAGCCCGCTGAGCAAAGCGGGAATAGCCTTCACCCCCACATCCTACCTTTATCCTCCCTGAACAGCCCGGAGAGGGAAGGGAGCTTGCAGCGGCCGGGGAGCGGTGTGACAGTGCAGCGGCGTGTCCTGTAGCGGCCGGGGGACGGAGTGCGCTTAGCCCGCCGAACAGAGCGGGAGTTAGCTCCGCCCCCTCCGCTTCGGCGCCAAATTTAAACCTGCTCTACCATAAGCGGGAAGCGCCCTGTATCTCCCCGGCCGCTTGTAAGCTGTGGCCGGGGAGCGTTTCATGCACCGAGTCCCATGTGACCTTGTGTGCCAGAGTCTGGAGCCTAGCTGTGTGAGCAATAATGACTCACTTTTGCAAATAATAATGTGCTAAGTATGCTCCTTAGACTCTGGCATACAGCTTCTATTCTCACTGTGTATCCCCCGGCTGCCTTCTGCAGCCGGGTAGTGAAGAGCGCTGAGCCCGCTTACAGAGCGGGCTGAAGCTCCGCCCCCCATATAATGGCGCCAAGTTCAAATTATTAAGCGCCTTTGATGCACTCCAGCCTTCTATGACTGGAGTATAGGGGACCATACCTATGTTGAAAACTGAAACTGTTTAATTCTGGTCAGGATTATATGGAACGCTTCAAGAATTTGCATGTCATCCTTGCACAGGGCTCATGCTGCGCAGGGGCTTTGCTAAACTTCTCTATATCGTTCCAATTTAGTGCTGCCGAAGCAAGCACTTCAAACACATGATAAAACATACATCAGTGACAAGGGGGGATGTTTGTACTCACCACACTTTAGGCGTACTCCAACTCGACCCCGAGGCTCCGACACACGCCGCACGCAGCGGTGTCCGGTCCCTTTTGTACTCATCTTCTGATGGAGTGGCCCCGACACGAGCCGCACGCAGCGGTGTCCGGCCATTTTTGATACTCACCGCTGCCATGCTGCCGGAATCTTCTGCTGGATGGAGTGGCCGCGACACGCGCCGCACGCAGCGGTGTCCGCCGACTCAGGAGAGCTCAGTGTCTCCCTCAGCCGGGGCCCATCCCTAGCCGCACGCAGCTGCGATGGGACCCCGCCGGCAGCTCCCACGGTGCAGACTGGCAGTGGCAGAGCTGCCAGTCTGTAAGAAAGAAAAATAAAATAATAAAGAAAAATTTCTTCAGCTAAACCCAAGTGAACCAGCTCACATCGGGCACATACTAAGACTGGCTTGGAGGGGAGATAGTAGGGGAGGAGCTAGCCACAGGTTGAGAATTTTAAAGTGCCAGCTCCCAATTACTGCCTACTATATCCCCATTGTAACTACGCTCCAGTGGCCCCTAGTGGATGAAGGAGAAATATATATTTATATCGCCAATTTGTGCCCCCCCTCTCTGTTTAAACCCTGTTTCTGTAGTGCAGTGCAGGGGAGAGCCTGGGAGCCTTCTCTCCAGCCTTTCTGTGAGAGAAAAAATGGCGCTGTGTGCTGAGGAGATAGGCCCCGCCCCTTTTACGGCGGGCTCGTCTCCCGCTCTTTAGTGAAGTTTGGCAGGGGTTAAATATCTCCATATAGCCTCTGGGGGCTATATGTGAGGTATTTTTAGCCAGTATATAGGTTTACATTTGCCTCCCAGGGCGCCCCCCCCCCAGCGCCCTGCACCCTCAGTGACAGCGTGTGAAGTGTGCTGAGAGGAAAATGGCGCACAGCTGCAGTGCTGTGCGCTACCTTTAGAAGACTGTCAGAGTCTTCAGCCGCCGATTCTGGACCTCTTCTAACTTCAGCATCTGCAAGGGGGCCGGCGGCGCGGCTCCGGTGACCATCCAGGCTGTACCTGTGATCGTCCCTCTGGAGCTAATGTCCAGTAGCCAAGAAGCCAATCCATCCTGCACGCAGGTGAGTTCACTTCTTCTCCCCTCAGTCCCTCGTTGCAGTGATCCTGTTGCCAGCAGGACTCACTGTAAAATAAAAAACCTAAGCTAAACTTTCTCTAAGCAGCTCTTTAGGAGAGCCACCTAGATTGCACCCTTCTCGGCCGGGCACAAAAATCTAACTGGAGTCTGGAGGAGGGTCATAGGGGGAGGAGCCAGTGCACACCACCTGATCTGGAAAAGCTTTACTTTTTGTGCCCTGTCTCCTGCGGAGCCGCTATTCCCCATGGTCCTTTCAGGAACCCCAGCATCCACTAGGACGATAGAGAAAGGTGGATTTCCCGGCAGTTGCCGTGGCCACCAAATCCGATAGACCGACGCCAAATAATTCCTCCCCTTTATACGGCAATACTTCCATATGCCGTTTGGAATCCGCATCACCTGACCACTGTCGTGTCCATAAACTTCTTCTGGCAGATATGGACATCGCACTTACTCTCGATGCCAGAGTGCAAATATCCCTCTGAGCATCTCGCATATAAAGAAAAGCATCCTTTAATTGCTCTAAAGTCTGTAAAATACTGTCCCTATCCAGGGTATCAATATTTTCAGTCAGGGAATCCGACCAGACCACCCCAGCACTGCACATCCAGGCTGAGGCGATGGCTGGTCGCAGTATAACACCAGTATGTGTGTATATACTTTTTAGGGTAGTTTCCAGCCTCCTATCAGCTGGATCCTTGAGGGCGGCCGTATCAGGAGACGGTAACGCCACTTGTTTTGATAAGCGTGTGAGCGCCTTATCCACCTTAGGGGGTGTTTCCCAGCGCACCCTAACCTCTGGCGGGAAAGGGTATAATGCCAATAACTTTTTTGAAATTAGCACTTTTCTATCTGGGTTAACCCACGCTTCATCACATACATCATTCAATTCCTCTGATTCAGGAAAAACTACAGGTAGTTTTTTCACCCCCCACATAATACCCCTTTTTGTGGTACTTGTAGTATCAGAGATATGCAAAGCCTCCTTCATTGCCGTGATCATATAACGTGTGGCCCTACTGGAAAATACGTTTGTTTCTTCACCGTCGACACTAGATTCAGTGTCCGTGTCTGTGTCGACCGACTGAGGTAAAGGGCGTTTTACAGCCCCTGACGGTGTCTGAGACGCCTGGGCAGGTACTAACTGGTTTTCCGGCCATCTCATGTCGTCAACTGATTTTTGTAATGTGCTGACATTATCACGTAATTCCATAAACAAAGCCATCCATTCCGGTGTCGACTCCCTGGGGGGTGACATCACCATTACCGGCAATTGCTCTGCCTCCACACCAACATCGTCCTCATACATGTCGACACACACGTACCGACACACAGCAGACACACAGGGAATGCTCTATTGAAGACAGGACCCCACTAGCCCTTTGGGGAGACAGAGGGAGAGTTTGCCAGCACACACCCAAGCGCTATAATATATATGGGAACAACCCTATATAAGTGTTGTATCCTTATAGCAGCTTAAATATAGTAATATCGCCAAAAAAAGTGCCACCCCTCTCTGTTTTACCCTGTTTCTGTAGTGCAGTGCAGGGGAGAGTCCTGGGAGCCTTCCTCACAGCGGAGCTGAGCAGGAAAATGGCGCTGTGTGCTGAGGAGAATAAGCCCCGCCCCCTATTTCGGCGGGCTCTTCTCCGGAGTTTGTGAGATCTGGCAGGGGTTAAATACATCCATATAGCCTCAAGGGCTATATGTGATGTATTTTTTAGCCATAAAAAGGTATTATACATTGCTGCCCAGGGCGCCCCCCCAGCGCCCTGCACCCTCCGTGACCGCTGTGTGAAGTGTGCTGACAACAATGGCGCACAGCTGCAGTGCTGTGCGCTACCTCAGGAAGACTGAAAAGTCTTCTGCCGCCTGCTTCTGGACCTCTTCCATCTTCGGCATCTGCAAGGGGGGTCGGCGGCGCGGCTCCGGGACCGGACTCCATGGCTGGGCCTGTGTTCGATCCCTCTGGAGCTAATGGTGTCCAGTAGCCTAAGAAGCCAATCCATCCTGCACGCAGGTGAGTTGACTTCTCTCCCCTAAGTCCCTCGATGCAGTGAGCCTGTTGCCAGCAGGACTCACTGAAAATAAAAAACCTAAAAACTTTTTCTAAGCAGCTCTTTAGGAGAGCCACCTAGATTGCACCCTGCTCGGACGGGCACAAAAACCTAACTGAGGCTTGGAGGAGGGTCATAGGGGGAGGAGCCAGTGCACACCACCTGATCCTAAAGCTTTATTTTTGTGCCCTGTCTCCTGCGGAGCCGCTAATCCCCATGGTCCTGACGGAGTCCCCAGCATCCACTAGGACGTTAGAGAAACTCCCTTTCTTCGAAGGAGTATCATCATTTCCGCCATAACCTTGGTAAATACCCTTGGTGCCGTGGAGAGTCCAAACGGCAGCGTCTGGAATTGGTAATGGCAATCCTGTACCACAAATCTGAGGTACTCCTGGTGAGGATGGTAAATGGGGACATGCAGGTAAGCATCCTTGATGTCCAGGGAAACCATGTAATCCCCCTCGTCCAGGCTTGCAATAACCGCCCTGAGCGATTCCATCTTGAACTTGAATTTTTTTATGTACATGTTCAAGGATTTCAAATTTAAAATGGGTCTCACCGAACCGTCCGGCTTCGGTACCACAAATAGTGTGGAATAGTAACTCCGGCCTTGTTGAAGTAGAGGTACCTTGATTATCACCTGCTGGGAATACAGCTTGTGAATTGCCGCTAGCACCGCCTCCCTGTCTGAGGGAGCAATCGGCAAGGCAGATTTTAGGAACCGGTGGGGTGGAGCCGCCTCGAATTCCAGAATGTATCCCTGAGATACTACTTGAAGGATCCAAGGATCCACCTGTGAGCGAGCCCACTGATCGCTGAAATTTCTGAGGCGGGCCCCCACCGTACCTGGCTCCACCTGTGTAGCCCCACCGTCATGCGGCGGACTTGGAAGAGGAAGCGGGGGAGGACTTTTGTTCCTGGGAACCTGCTGTCTGTTGCAGCCTTTTTCCCCTACCTCTGCCTCTAGACAGAAAAGACCCTCCTTTTCCACGCTTGCTTTTCTGGGTCCGAAAGGACTGAACCTGATAAAATGGCGCCTTCTTAGGCTGTGAGGGAACATGGGGTAAAAATGCTGACTTCCCAGACGTTGCTGTGGAAACTAGGTCGGAGAGACCATCCCCAAATAATTCCTCCCCTTTATAAGGCAAAACTTCCATGTGCCTCTTGGAATCTGCATCTCCCGTCCACTGACGAGTCCATAAGCATCTCCTAGCAGAGATAGACAATGCACTTACTTTAGATGCCAGCCGGCAAACTTCCCTCTGTGCATCTCTCATATATAAGACTGAATCTTTTATATGGTCAATCGTTAGCAGAATAGTGTCTCTGTCTAGTGTGTCAATATTTTCTGACAGTTTTTCTGACCATGCAGCGGCAGCACTGCACATCCAAGCTGACGCAATAGCTGGTCTAAGTATAATGCCTGAGTGTGTGTATACAGACTTCAGGATTGCCTCCTGCTTTCTATCAGCAGGCTCCTTAAGGGCGGCCGTATCCTGAGAGGGTAGTGCCACCTTTTTTGACAAACGTGTGAGCGCTTTATCCACCCTAGGTGGTGTTTCCCAACGTGACCTATCCTCTGGCGGGAAAGGGAACGCCATTAGTACCTTCTTAGGAATTAAAAAATTTTTATCAGGGAAAAGCCACGCTTCTTCACACACTTCATTTAGTTCATCTGATGGGGGAAAAACTACGGGTAGTTTTTTCTCTCCAAACATAATACCCTTTTTTGTGGTACCTGGATGTAAATCAGAAATGTTTAACACCTCTTTCATTGCCTCAATCATGCAGTGAATGGCCCTGACAGGCATTAGGTTTGACTCATCGTCGTCGACACTGTTATCAGTATCCGTGTCGACATCCGGGTCTGCAAACTGAGGTAGCGGGCGTTTTAGAGCCCCTGACGACCCCTGAGGCACCTGGACAGGCACGAGCTGAGATCCCGGCTGTCCCACATTTGGCATGTCGTCAAATTTCTTATGTAAAGAATCTATACGTGCACTCATTTCTTTCCATAAGTTCATCCACTCGGGTGTCTGCCCCGCAGGGGGTGACGTCCCTTCAAAATGCATCTGCTCCGCCTCCACCTCATTATCCTCATCAAACATGTCGACACAGCCGTACCGACACACCCCACACACACAGGGAATGCTCAACAGAGGACAGGACCCACAAAAAGCCCTTTGGGGGGACAGAGTGAGAGTATGCCAGCACACACCAGAGCGCTATATATATATACAGGGACTAACTGAGTTATGTCCCTAATAGCTGCTTTTCATATAATATATGTATATATACTGCCAAATTTAATGCCCCCCCCTCTTTTCCCTCTTACTGTTACTGTATATTGCAGGGAAGAGCCAGGGAGCTTCCTTCCAGCAGGAGCTGTGAGGGAAAAATGGCGCCAGTGTGCGGAGGAGATAGGCTCCGCCCCTTTTTCGCGGCCTATTCTCCCGCTTTTTATGGAATTCTGGCAGGGGTATTTACCTCATATATAGCCTCTGGGGCTATATATTGAGGTATTTTAGCCAGCCAAGGTGTTATTATTGCTGCCTCAGGGCGCCCCCCCCTAGCGCCCTGCACCCTCAGTGACCGGAGTGTGAAGTGTGCATGAGGAGCAATGGCGCACAGCTGCAGTGCTGTGCGCTACCTTGGTGAAGACAGAGTCTTCATGCCGCCGATTTTCCGGACCATCTTCTTGCTTCTGGCTCTGTAAGGGGGACGGCGGCGCGGCTCCGGGACCCAACACCAAGGACTGGTCCTGCGGTCGATCCCTCTGGAGCTAATGGTGTCCAGTAGCCTAAGAAGCCCAATCCGGCTGCAAGCAGGCGAGTTCGCTTCTTCTCCCCTTAGTCCCTCGCTGCAGTGAGCCTGTTGCCAGCAGGTCTCACTGAAAATAAAAAACCTAAGTCTATTCTTTCCAAGAGCTCAGGAGAGCCCCTAGTGTGCATCCAACCTCGGCCGGGCACGAATTCTAACTGAGGCTTGGAGGAGGGTCATAGTGGGAGGAGCCAGTGCACACCAGGTAGTCTGAAATCTTTCTAGAGTGCCCAGCCTCCTTCGGAGCCCGCTATTCCCCATGGTCCTTACGGAGTTCCCAGCATCCACTAGGACGTCAGAGAAATCTTATTTTCTCTAACTGGCTGGGGACTCTGTAAGGACCATGGGGATTATACCAAAGCTCCCAAACGGGCGGGAGAGTGCGGATGACTCTGCAGCACCGAATGAGCAAACCTTAGATCCTCCTCAGCCAGGGTATCAAACTTATAGAACTTTGCAAAGGTGTTTGAACCCGACCAAGTAGCAGCTCGGCACAGTTGTAGTGCCGAGACCCCTCGGGCAGCCGCCCAAGACGAGCCCACCTTCCTAGTGGAATGGGCCTTGACCGATTTTGGTAACGGCAATCCAGCCGTAGAATGCGCCTGCTGAATCGTGTTACAGATCCAGCGAGCAATAGTCTGCTTCGAAGCAGGGGCGCCAACCTTGTTGGCTGCATATAGGACAAACAGTGCTTCTGTTTTTCTGACTCTAGCCGTTCTGGCCACATAAATATTCAAAGCCCTGACTAAATCAAGGGACTCAGAATCCTCCAAATCTCGTGTAGCCACAGGCACCACGATAGGTTGGTTCATATGAAAAGATGACACCTTCTTAGGCAAGAATTGAGGACGGGTCCGCAATTCCGCCCTATCCATATGGAAAACCAGATAGGGGCTTTTATGAGACAAAGACGCCAATTCCGACACTCGCCTAGCCGAAGCCAAGGCTAATAACATGACCACCTTCCAAGTGAGATATTTTAACTCCACCGTTTGAAGTGGTTCAAACCAGTGCGACTTTAGGAAACTCAACACCACGTTAAGGTCCCAAGGCGCCACCGGAGGTATAAAAGGAGGCTGAATATGCAGCACTCCCTTCACAAAAGTCTGTACTTCTGGGAGAGAAGCCAATTCTTTTTGAAAGAAAATGGATAAGGCCGAAATCTGAACCTTAATGGAGCCTAATTTTAGGCCCAAATTCACTCCAGTCTGTAGGAAGTGAAGGAAACGGCCCAGATGGAATTCTTCCGTAGGAGCATTCTTGGCCTCACACCAAGAAACATATTTTCGCCATATCCGGTGATAATGTTTCGCTGTCACGTCTTTCCTAGCCTTTATCAGAGTAAGAATGACCTCATCCGGAATTCCCTTTTCCGCTAGGATCCGGCGTACAACCGCCATGCCGTCAAACGCAGCCGCGGTAAGTCTTGGAACAGACATGGCCCCTGTTGTAACAGGTCCTGTCTTAGAGGAAGAGGCCACGGATCTTCTGTGAGCATTTCCAGCAGATCCGGATACCAGGCCCTTCGTGGCCAATCTGGAACAATGAGAATTGTCTGTACTCCTCTTTTTCTTATTATTCTCAACACCTTGGGTATGAGAGGAAGAGGAGGAAACACATAGACCGACTGGAACACCCACGGTGTCACTAGGACATCTACTGCTACCGCCTGAGGGTCTTTTGATTTGGCGCAATACCTCTGTAGCTTTTTGTTGAGGCGGGACGCCATCATGTCTATCTGGGGCAGTCCCCACTGACTTGCAATCTGTGCGAAGACTTCCCGATGAAGTCCCCACTCCCCTGGATGCAGGTTGTGTCTGCTGAGGAAGTCTGCTTCCCAGTTGTCCACTCCCGGAATGAACACTGCTGACAGTGCGCTTACATGATTTTCCACCCAGCGAAGAATCCTGGTGGCGTCCGCCATTGCCACTCTGCTCCTTGTGCTGCCTTGGCGGTTTACATGAGCCACTGCGGTGATGTTGTCTGACTGGATCAGAACTGGTTGGTCGCGAAGTAAGTTCTCCGCTTGACGTAGGGCGTTGTATATGGCCCACAGTTCCAGGATGTTGATGTGAAGACAAGTCTCTTGACTTGTCCAAAGTCCTTGGAAGTTTCTTCCCTGTGTGACTGCTCCCCACCCTCTGAGGCTCGCATCCGTGGTCACCAGGATCCAATCCTGAATGCCGAACCTGCGGCCTTCCAAAAGGTGAGCACTCTGCAGCCACCACAGGAGAGATACCCTGGCCCTGGGGGACAGGGTGATCAGCTGATGAATTTGTAGATGTGACCCGGACCACTTGTCCAATAGGTCCCATTGGAAAGTCCTTACATGGAACCTGACGAAGGGAATGGCTTCGTATGTTGCCACCATTTTTCCCAGGACTCGAGTGCAATGATGCACAGACACTTGTTTTGGCTTCAATAGGTTCTTGACTAGAGTCATGAGTTCCTGAGCTTTTTCTATCGGAAGAAAAACCCTTTTCTGGTCTGTGTCCAGAATCATGCCCAAGAAGGTCAGACGAGTTGTAGGAACCAGCTGTGACTTCGGGATATTGAGAATCCAGCCGTGGTGCTGTAACACCTTCAATGAAAGTGACACGCTGTTCAGTAACTTCTCTCGTGATCTCGCTTTTATGAGGAGATCGTCCAAGTATGGGATAATTGTGACACCCTGCTTGCGCAGGAGCACCATCATTTCCGCCATTACCTTGGTGAAAATCCTCGGGGCCGTGGAAAGCCCAAACGGCAACGTCTGAAATTGGTAATGACAATCCTGTACCGCAAATCTCAGGTACGCCTGGTGAGGTGGATAAATGGGGACATGAAGGTATGCATCCTTTATGTCCAGAGATACCATAAAATCCCCCCCCCCCCCTTCCAGGCTGGCGATGACCGCTCTGAGCGATTTCATCTTGAACTTGAACCGTTTTAAGTATAGGTTCAGGGATTTTAAATTTAATATGGGTCTGACCGAACCGTCCGGTTTCGGAACTACAAACAGGGTTGAGTAGTATCCCTTCCCTTTCTGAAGCAGGGGAACTTCGACCACCACTTGTTGAAGACACAATTTGTGAATAGCATTTAACACTATCTCCCTTTCTAGGGGAGAAGTCGGTAGAGCCAATTTAAAAAACCGGCGAGGAGGCACCTCTTCGAATTCCAGCTTGTATACCTGAGAAACAATTTCTATTGCCCAGGGATCCACCTGTGAGTGAACCCAGATGTGCCTGAAAAGTCGAAGACGTGCCCCCACTGGGGCGGACTCCCTCAGCGGAGCCCCAGCGTCATGCGGTGGATTTTGCAGAGGCTGGGGAGGACTTCTGTTCCTGGGAACTAGCTGTGCTGTGCAGCTTTTTACCTCTGCCCTTACCTCTGGCAAGAAAGGACGATCCACGTACTCTTTTGCTTTTATTTGAACGAAAGCACTGCATTTGATAATGTGGCGCTTTCTTAGGTTGTGAGGGAACATAAGGCAAAAAATTCGATTTACCTGCCGTAGCTGTGGAGACCAGGTCCGAGAGCCCTTCCCCAAACAATTCCTCACCCTTGTAAAGTAAGACCTCCATATGTCTTTTTGAGTCGGCATCACCTGTCCACTGCCGGGTCCAGAGGACTCATCTAGCAGAAATTGACATAGCGTTTATTCTGGAATCCAGTAAACTAATGTCTCTTTGAGCATCTCTCATATATAAGACAGCATCCTTTATATGGCCTAGGGTCAATAAAATGGTATCCTTATCTAGGGTCTCAATTTCCGCCGATAAGGAATCTGTCCATGCTGCTACAGCACTACAAACCCAGGGCGACGCAACTGCCGGTCTGAGTAATGTACCAGAATGTGTGTAAATGGATTTCAAGGTAACCTCCTGCTTGCGGTCAGCAGGATCCTTAAGGGTAGCTGTATCTTGGGATGGCAGCGCTATCTTTTTTGACAAGCGTGTCAACGCTTTGTCCACCTTAGGGGAGGATTCCCACCGTATCCTGTCCGTTGGCGGGAAAGGATACGCCATAAGAATCCTTTTGGGAATCTGCAGTTTTTTGTCTGGAGATTACCACGCTTTTTCACATAATTCGTTTAACTTATGTGAGGAGGGAAAAGTTACCTCAGGCTTCTTTCCCTTATACATGTGTACTCTCGAGTCAGGGACAGGGGGTTCCTCTGTGATATGCAACACTTCTTTTAATGCAATAATCATATATCGAATACATTTAGCCACTTTTGGCTGTAACTTTGCATCATCGTAGTCGACACTGGAGTCCGAATCCGTGTCGGTATCTGTGTCTCCTATCTGGGATAGTGGGCGCTTCTGAGACCCTGAAGGTCCCGGCGATATAGGGACAGACATGGGTTCACTCCCTGACTGTTCCTTAGCTTCAGCTTTGTCTAATCTTTTGTGCAACAAGTTCACACTAGCACTTAAAACATTCCACATATCCATCCAGTCAGGTGTCGGCACCGCAGACGGAAACCTCACATTCATACGCTCCCCCTCCTCCCTAGGTGAGCCTTCTACCTCAGACATGTCGACACACGTGTACCGACACACCACACACACAGGGAACCTCTTATCTGAAGATAGTTTCCCCACCAGGCCCTTTGGAGAGACAGAGAGAGAGTATGCCAGAACACACCCCAGCGCTTTATGACCCAGGAAAAAAAACACTAAATGTTTATCCAGTAGCGCTCTTTATACTTTATATCCGCCAAATTTGTGCCCCCCCCTCTTAAAACCCCTCTATCACCGTGTATTAGCAGGGGAGAGTCCGGGGAGCTTCCTCTCAGCGCTGTGCTGTGGAGAAAAATGGCGCTGGTGAGTGCTGAGGGAGAAGCCCCGCCCCCTCGGCGGCGGCCTTCTGTCCCGCTCAAAATTCCTGAAAACTGGCGGGGGCTCTGTTATATACATGTACAGTGCCCATCTGTACATGTATATACTTATTTTGCCAATGGAGATGTTTTATTGCTGCCCATGGCGCCCCCCCTGCGCCCTGCACCCTTACAGTGACTGCGGTGTGTGAGGTGTATGGGAGCAATGGCGCACAGCTTTACTGCTGAGCGTTACCTCAGTGAAGATCATGAAGTCTTCTGCCGCCTCTGAAGTCCTCTTTTCTTCTCATACTCACCCGGCTTCTATCTTCCGGCTCTGCGAGGAGGACGGCGGCGCGGCTCTGGGACGGACGGCGAGGGTGAGACCTGCGTACCAATCCCTCTGGAGCTAATGGTGTTCAGTAGCCTAAGAAACAGAGCCTTGAAACTCACAGAAGTAGGTCTGTTTCTCTCTCCTCAGTCCCTCGATGCAGGGAGTCTGTTGCCAGCAGGCTCCCTGAAAATAAAAACCCTAACAAATATACTTTCTGACAGGAAACTCAGGAGAGCTCTCTGTAGTGCACCCATCTCCTCTGGGCACAGTATCAAACTGAGGTCTAGAGGAGGGGCATAGAGGGAGGAGCCAGTGCACACCCAGACCTAAAGTCTTTCTTAAAGTGCCCATGTCATAGAATTTGACGGCAGATAAGAACCACTTGGCCCATCTAGTCTGCCCCTTTTTTATTTTATCCTTTAGGCAATCTCAACCCTTTTTTAACCTTAATTCTTTGTAAGGATATTCATATGCCTGTCCCAAGCATGTTTAAATTGCCCTACACTCTGATGGGAGGCTATTCCACTTATCCACTACCCTTTCTGTGAAGTAATTTTTCCTTAAATTTCCCCTGAACCTCCCTGCGGAGCCAGTCTATACCCATGGTCCTTACGGAGTCCCCAGCATCCTCTAGGACAGGGGTGGCCAAACAGTCGATCGCGATCGACTGGTCGAACGCGATCCGCTGCCCATCCACCCGAAGCCGCGCCTCTCCTGCCTGCCGTCCTGCCCCTCAGTCTGGTCTCCGGCAGTGACGGCGGAGTGTATAGCTCAAATCAGGCGCCGGTTCGTTAGCCAATCAGAGCTCGCGAACCGGCGCCTGATTTGAGCTATACACGCTGCCGTCACCGCCGGAGACCAGACTGAGGGGCAGGACGGCAGGCAGGAGAAGCGCGCGCTGTGCTCTCCACACAGCACGGTGAGCACTGTGGGGGCATATGTGGCACTGTGGGGTCATATGTGGCACTGTGGGGGCATATCTGGCACTGTGGGGGCATATCTGGCACTGTGGGGGCATATCTGGCACTGTGGGGGCATATCTGGCACTGTGGGGGCATATCTGGCACTGCGGGCACATGGCACAGTGGCGGCATATGTGGCAATGTGGGGCATATGTGGCACTGTGGGGTCATATCTGGCACTGTGGGGGCATATCTGGCACTGCGGGCACATGGCACTGTGGGGGCATATCTGTAATCTGGCACTGGGGGCATATCTGGCACTGCGGGCACATGGCACAGTGGCGGCATATCTGGCACATGGCACAGTGGCGGCATATGTGGCAATGTGGGGCATATGTGGCACTGTGGGGTCATATCTGGCACTGCGGGCACATGGCACTGTGGGGGCATATCTGTAATCTGGCACTGGGGGCATATCTGGCACTGCGGGCACATGGCACAGTGGCGGCATATCTGGCACTGTGGGGGCATATCTGGCTCTGCGGGCACATGGCACAGTGGCGGCATATGTGGCAATGTGGGGTCATATCTGGCACTGTGTGGGCATATCTGGCACTGGGGGCATATCTGGCACTGGGGGCACATGGCACTGTGGGGGGTATATCTGTAATCTGGCACTGTGGGGGCATATCTGGCACTGGGGGCACATGGCACTGTGGGGGGTATATCTGTAATCTGGCACTGTGGGGGCATATCTAGCACTGTGGGGGCATATGTGGCACTGTGGGGGCATATGTGGCACTGTGGGGGCATATGTGGCACTGTGGGGGCATATGTGGCACTGTGGGGGCATATCTGGCACTGTGGGGGCATATCTGGCACTGTGGGGGCATATCTAGCAGTGTGGGCACATGGCACTGTGGAGGCATATCTGTATCTGGCACTGTGGGGGCATATCTGGCACTGTGGGGGCATATCTGGCACTGTGGGGGCATATCTGGCACTGTGGGGGCATATCTGGCACTGTGGGCACATGGCACTGTGGGGGCATATGTGTATCTGGCAATGTGGGGGCATATCTAGCAGTGTGGGCACATGGCACTGTGGAGGCATATCTGTATCTGGCACTGTGGGGGCATATCTGGCACTGTGGGGGCATATCTGGCACTGTGGGGGCATATCTGTATCTGGCACTGTGGGGGCATATCTGGCACTGTGGGGGCATATCTGGCACTGTGGGCACATGGCACTGTGGGGGCATATGTGTATCTGGCACTGTGGGGGCATATGTGTTTGAGGTTTTTACCTGTGGGGGCCAATGTGTTATTTCGTGCGAGACAGTCATTACACTCTGCGCAGCAAGGCTACGTCCCTTTTTTTGTTATACCACGCCCACTTTTTGTTATACCGCGCCCCACGCTATTATTCCTCCTAGGTAGATCACAAAAGCTTTTTAGCTTTCATAGTAGATCGCCGACTCCAAAAGTCTGGCCACCCCTGCTCTAGGACATTAGAGAAAATTGCAGTAAAAGCCCTTTTTTTCCCCCTGAAAAATTACCGGGGCTAACTGAATTCCCCCCATAAGCTAAACTGAGGTGGATTTTATAATAAAAAAATGAAATGAATACGGTTATACCAAAGTGGAATCTCATTGGGTTTTGCAGGGACATCACAATCCTGGAAATGTGCAGCCGTTTTACTGGTTGTTTCCAAGACCGGGAAGGTGGGTAGGAAATTGCCATGTGCTTGGCAGTCTATTGGGGACACTTTACTAATAAAGTAGCAGTACCCATAGGCATGATCTTTTGTAGATTGTAAATGAGCTTTACCGACTTACAGGAGGAGAAAAGAAACTCTGCCACAGACTTTTCCAGTGCTCGGATGGTCTAACCCAACTTACTTTTGAAGAGTGCTGTGTTCGGATTTCTTGGGAATCAGATGCAGAATCCGACCTGGCGCCGCCGGAATTTGGCTTTTCTTTTTTCCGCTTCTGTTTCTTCTTTTTCTTTTTAGCTCCAAGATCGCCGGATGGGCTTCTGAAAGAGCGAAGACGGAAAAAGGCTCATGAATACAAACAAGGCAGCATATACAGTCACAGGGCAGCAAGGTCACTGAAAACGTAAAACCTCTCTTTATATTTTATTTATTTAACCAATAAAGGCTCCGGATCACAATGACCATTGTATAGTGTGTGCACCCAATCCATATTTTGCTGAACTGACTGGTATCATCTTCCCATCTGGTGTGCTGCACATCACACGGGACGATGCAACGTAAGATGCGGTTAGCTAACATGACTACTGTAATGATATCGCATGCCGTAATACATGGTCATAATATATAGCTACCCAGATTTAGGGGTATATTCAATTAGGGCCGAAAGCTGCCATCTGTCGAAAAGACGTCAGTTTTCGACTTTTAAGGTCGAATCTTGATTCGACCTATTCAATCCCAGCTGTTTTTATTGGACAAGTCGGGGAATTCGATTTGTCGAATAGTTCGTGAATGGGCGGTATAGCTGCCGATTCACGTACTTTTGAGTGAAACGGGGCAAAATTCAACAGGATTTGACCCTGTTTCCGACCATCTCAGTCCGACATAAAAAATTGTCGGACTGAGATGTGGGACCCGAGAGGAGGAGGGGGAGGGGGAGAGCCGTGGGCAGACAGGGGAGAGCAGTGCTACAGCACAGCGCTGCAGGAGGATGTCTCACGCTTGCTGCAGCCGGGTGGACGCGCTGCCGTGAGGTCTGGCGGCTGTGAGACATCCTTCTGCAGCGCTGCTGTAGCGCTTCTCTCCTCCGTCTACCCGCTGGTCTCCCCCCTCTCCTCTCAGGTCTCCTCTAAATTCGACTTTTTTTAAAGTCGAATTGAGATGGGATTGAATAGGGGTTGTCGGATCGATTCCGACAAATGCATGTCGGAATGGATCCGACCCTAATTGAATATACCCCTTATACTTTACTTGTTCACCCGAGAGCAATCCATGAAAGCATCTGAGGGATAAAGTGGAAGAGTTTACTAAACATATCGACCACCAGCTAATTTGCCGTAAAAATGAGACACCTATATGATGCACATCAGGTACCTCGTTAAGTACAGGTCATGTTGAATTAATTCTACATTGAGGGCTAATGGAGGGCACTTCAGAATATTATGCAGCCACTCGTGTGTCTATAGGGAGAACAATATAATGTGTAACTCAGGTGCCAGGTTGCCACTTGTCTTTTACCCTAACACCTGTGTGCTGCATGGTGCCTAGCACAGGTGACTTTATAGGCTGACTTTACTATAATGGTATCCTTCCGTGCGCAATTACTTGTGTCTGCTCCCTCTTTGCTGCTATCTGTGATATTTCAGGTCCGTTTCAGACCAGACTACATAGAACGGGACGGAAGATAAGAACCACTTGGCCCATCTTGTCTGCCCTAAACACATGTACTGTACATGCACACACTTACACACAAGGGTTATTTTTTTTGTTTGGAGCCAATTTACCTACCAGTATATTTTTGGATTGTGGGAGGAAACCGGAGTACCCGGAGGAAACCCACGCAAGCACGGGGAGAAAATACAAACTCCACACAGTTAGGGCCATGGTTGGATTCAAACCCATGACCTCAATGTTGTGAAGCAGTAATGCTAACCATTACACCAGCCGTACAATCCAGATAACATCTTACCACCGCTTTCATACAAAGTCACACTTCCAAAGTATAGTGAAAGTATGATCACACCTTAATAATCAGGGCAGTACGGATGGTGTAATGGTCAGCATTATTGCCTCACAGCACTGAGGTCATGGGTTCGACTCCCACCATGGTCCTAACTGTGTGGAGTTTGTATATTCTCCCCGTATTTGTGTGGGTTTCCTCCGGGTACTCCGGTTTCCTCCCACAATCCAAAAAATAGGATTTTGGTACTTACCAGATAAATCCTTTTCTTTGAATCCATAGGGGGCACTGGAGTACTCTTGGGATATGGACGGTTCCACTGGAACTAGGCACTGAACAGTTAAACTTTGACTATACCTCCCCTCCATATCCCAAAGTACCTCAGTGTTTTTTACTGAGCCGAACTGGAGCTATAGAGGTTGACAATGGAGAAATACATATAACAAAACTGGACAACAATAAAGTTGACACCAACAAAAAATGACAACTAACAGTTGACACCAACCCGACAGAATTTCTAATTTGAAACAGTCGGTAAGAGTGTGTTACCATAATATTCCCTGCACTTACCACAACCAGGTAATAACTGCTCTGGGTGGGCGTCCAGTGCCCCCTATGGATTCAAAGAAAAGGATTTATCTGGTAAGTACCAAAATCCTATTTTCTTTTTCATCCACTAGGGGTCACTGGAGTACTCTTGGGACGTACCAAAGTTTCCCCCGTGGGCGGGAGAGCTATTTGGCACTTGTAACACTAAACGGCCAAAGCTAGATGCTGATGCCGCAAAAGTATCAAACTTATAAAAGCGCACAAATGTGTGCACTGATGACCATGTAGCCGCCCGGCAAAGCTGTGTCGTAGAGGCTCCACGACCAGCTGCCCATGAAGTTCCAACAGAACGTGTGGAATGAGCTGTTACCGATGTAGGCAGCTGTAATCTAGCCTGAAGATAAGCCTGACGTATGGTCAGTTTTATCCATCTGGATAGGGTCTGCTTAGAGGCTGGCCAACCTCTCTTGGCAGCATCATAGAGAACAAACAACGTATCCGTCTTACGAAGTGTAGACGTTCGAGACATATAAACGCGTAAAGCGCGTACCACATCCAGAGTTTCAGAATGTCCTAATAACACAGGAACTACTATTGGTTGGTTGATGTGAAAAGATGACACTACTTTTGGTAAGAAAGCGGAATTCGTCCGAAGTTCCGCTCTGTCATCATGAAACACCAAATATGGTGGCTTGCATGACAAGGCACCCAAATCTGAAACTCGCCTTGCCGAAGCCAAGGCTAGAAGAAAAATTATTTTCCAAGTGAGAAATTTAATATCCACCTGTTGTAAGGGTTCAAAATGAAAAGACTGTAAGAAATCTAAAACCAGATTCAAGTCCCATGGCGCTGTAGGTGGAATGAATGGAGGCTGTACTCTGAGGACACCCTGCATAAAGGTGTGTACTGATGGCAAAAGAGACAATCGTCTTTGAAAGTAAATTGACAAAGCAGATATCTGCACTTTTAGTGTGGATCAACGTAGACCTCCATCTAATCCCATCTGTAGAAATTACAAAAGACGGGATAACTTGAAAGATGAAGTTGGAAACTTACTGGCTTCACACCAACCTATATAGGCACGCCAAATTCTATAATAATGAGCTGCCGTAACCGGCTTCCTAGCTCGTAACATGGTTGGAATGACTGATTGTGGAATGCCCTCTCTTCTTAAGAGGGCGGTCTCAACAGCCACCCCGTCAAACGCAGCCGCGCTAAATCGGGGTAAAGAAACGGACCCTGTTGTAACAGGTCCGGACGTAGTGGGAGCGGCCAAGGATCGTCTGCGAGTAATCCGCGAAGATCCGAAAACCAAGCTCTCCGTGGCCAATGAGGCGCCACTAGTATGACTGTGACAAACTCTCTTTTGATCCGTTTTAGCAATAGAGGGAGCAGCGGAAACGGTGGAAACAGATATACTAGACTGTATGGCCACCTGACTGTGAGAGCATCCACCGCCACTGCCTCTGGATCTCTCGTTCTGGATACATACTGGGGCGTTTGATGATTGTGGCGAGATGCCATCAAGTCCACCTGCGGGTAACCCCACCTCTGGACCAGCATAAGAAATATGTCTGGATTTAATGCCCATTCTCCTGGATGAAAATCCAGACGACTGAGATAATCCGCCTCCCAGTTGTCCACTCCCGGAATGAATACTACCGACAATATGACCTGGTGGTATTCTGCCCAATTGAGGATTCGAGCTACTTCCCGCATTGCCATGCGGCTTCTCGTTCCGCCTTGTTTGTTGATGTATGCGACCGCCGTCGCATTGTCTGATTGCACCTGGACTGCCTGAGCCTGCAGCATGTGCACTGCCTGTCGTAACGCATTGTAAATTGCCCGGAGTTCCAGGACATTTATAGACAGCAATCTTTCGTGATCCGCCCAGAGACCCTGGAGCTGAAGATTCTGAACTACCTCTGAGACTTGCGTCTGCCGTGAGAATTATCCAATTCCAGGTGCTGCACTGTTTTCCTGCGGTTAGATTCTGTACCCTGAGCCACCAGAGTAGAGACACTCTGGTCCTTGGAGACAACCTTACCCTGTGGTGAATCTGTAAGTGCGAGCCCAACCACTGTGCGAGCACATCCAGTTGAAAAGGACGTGAGTGAAACCTTCCGAACTGAAGTGCTTCGAAAGCCGCCACCATTGTGCCTAAGCACTAATTGTACCAGATGACGAATGACCTGTACTTTCTGTTCGGGTAGGTAGATCCTTTGGTCTACCGTATCGAGAATCATACCTAGGAATTGAAGTCGTTGGGACGGAACTAGATGTGATTTCTTGAAGTTAACAATCCAACCGTGGTGAACCAGTACATTGTATGTCAGCAATGCCTGTTGAAGGAGGATTTGTTGAGACGGAGCTTTGATGAGTAGATCGTCCAAGTATGGAACTATTATCACTCCTAGAGATCTGAGATGAGCTATCATCACAGACATCACCTTGGTGAATACCCGAGGCGCTGACGAGAGGCCAAACGGTAGAGCCTGAAACTGGTAATGGTTCTGTCGTATTGCAAACCGCAAAAACCTTTGATGAGGAGGCCAAATCGGAATGTGTAAGTACGCATCCTTGAGATCCAGCGCAATCATAAACTCCTGTGGCTCTAGACCTGCAATTACTGATCGTAGAGATTCCATTTTGAATCTGTAGTAAGTGACGTACTGGTTGAGGCCCTTTAAGTTCAATATTGGCCTGACCGAGCCATACGGCTTCGGTACCACAAACAGACTGGAATAATAACCCTGACCCTGTTGGTGCACAGGGACCGGAACCAAAACTGCTGCGTCCAGCAGAGACTGAATGGCAGTCTGCAGAATCGCCCTCTTGTCGTCCGACAGAGGCAGTCCTGTCCTGAAAAACCGCATTGGCGGGAGACAGTCGAACTCTATTTTGTAACCTGTTAAAACTAGATTGCGGATCCACCCATCTGTGGACGTCTGAAGCCATGCCAACTGGAATGACTGAAGACGTGCTCCTACAATAGGAGAACCGAGATGGGCTGGGAGCCCGTCATGCCACTGGCTTACCGGTGACTTTAGTATCCTGACGAGTGGTATTGGCTCGTTGGAAACTACGTCCCCGACCTAGTCTACCTGGTGTGGCCGTTCCCCTGCCACGCCCGCGAAAGGACTGAGGTGTAAAAGATTTGAACGCCGGTCCAGAATATCTTTTTCTAGGCTCTGTTGGAGGAAATGGTAAGAAAACCGACTTCCCTCCCGTGGCCTCAGAAATCCATTTGTCCAATTCAGGACCGAATAACTTCTCGCCCTCATAAGGTAATGCTTCTATTCCTTTTTTGACCTCTGTCTCCGCTCGCAAAGAACGTAGCCAGAGCGCACGTCGTGCTGTGACTAGTGATGATGAAAGGCGAGAAGTGAGCTGACAGACGTCAGTAGAAGCTGTACATAAATAGTCAGCCGCTTCCCAGATTTGATCAGCGAGAAGTATAAGATGATCATCAGTTAAGGCAGATCCGAGTTCTGTTATCCATACCATTAGAGCTTTAGTTACCCAAATGCCACTCAACCCAGGTCTAAGCAGCAGTCCTGCTGCTGTATACATGGACTTCAGCATAACCTCTATTTTACGGTCCGAAGGGTCCTTGAGTGTAGTTGCAGCTGGTACTGGAATGGTTAATTTCTTTGTAAGTTTAGACACAGATGAATCCACCAACGGCGGATTCTCCCATGTAGCCGTCATAGAATCTGGAAACGGATAGCTAGACCTAAATCTGTGAGGTACAGAAAACCGTTTATCCGGATTCTTCCTTGTTTCTAGTAACATTTTATTAAGAGATTCTGACACAGGAAAACAAATTGGAATTCTCTGTCGTTTAGTAAAAACGACCTCATCATTTGTCAGAGGCTCCTCAGATTCTGTAAAATTCAGAGACTGACGCACTGCTCTGATGAGATTATCAATACCCGGCCTGTCAAAATCGTCACCATCTGACTGCTGGTCTACTTCGCCCTCCTCACCCACATCTTGTACAGTGAGGTCTGGTGAAGAATCATCAGACAGTAGCATAGCAGAAACCGGTAGTTTATAAGAAAAATGAAACTTATCCCCTTTAGTCAAAGAGGATCTGGACCTTTGGTAAGGCTGAGACCCCTCAGGAAGTTCTAGCGGTCTCACCCTAGATTCAGATCTTGCCGCCTCTCGCTCCTACCGAGAGGCGGCCAACTCTAATTGCAAACCAGCTAAAAGATCTGCTAATATAGCCCATGGCGGGTCCGGGGTAGAAACTGGATTTGGAACCGGAGCAGGAGTTGTATTTGTTTCGGAATTTACCACACATACTTTACATGTGGTAAATCCGTCAGGTAATACACCCTTACAGACATTGCAGAAAAACTGCTTCTTAGACTTTGCTGGTGTCTTACTCATTATGTAAATAATACAAAGACAAGAGAGAGAAAACCTGTGCGACTCAGTAAATAGTACTAAGGTGTCTCTATATATCTGGCCAAGTGTGCCAGTAATATGCCTGATCCCAAAATCCCCCTAACACCCCTGCGCCTTCAATGGTGGAGAGATGTATTACAGGAAAATCTGGAGAGAAACAGGAAAAACAGGAAGCATGGTTTAATATGTCCCCATGCTCACAGAATATCACAAAGTGCAAACATTTAACTTATGCAGCAGATTGTACTTAAATGTATATATGCCATCCTGTTACTTATCTATACAGCGCTGCTGGCTCTGTGTTAGACCATACACCCCGGATAAAGAAGTGTGTGCCTCCCTCTCTCCCCCGTGCTCCGTGTACCGCTACTCTGTATCCGGAGACCGCTACTATGACTCCGGAAGTGCCAGACGATATGCCGCATGGAGCCGTGGAGCGGGTATGCACCAGCGTGGCTGAGCGCGGCGGGAGAGGTGTTCACAGCGGCGTTGAAAGCGGCAGCGCACGGCATAATACACAGACACAGTAATCCCACACAGCGGGGCGGCAGCATGAGCTGACCACCACAAACACATACCTGGACCCTGTGGTGAGGGCAATGACGGGGCTTCTCTGCAAGCACTGTCAGCCTTTTACTGCAGGTGTCCTGCACGTGGAAATGAGGGAGCTCTTCTAGAGAGGTCCGACACCCACAGCTGCATCAGCAGCTTTCACTATCCCAAACCCTCGCCTTCTTGGAAGGGGGAAAGGGATGTTTCAAAAAATAATAAGAGAAAAATCAATAATTGTGGATCCACTTCCACAAGCCTAGTTGCTCTGTGAGCACCGAAAAAACACTGAGGTACTCTGGGATATGGAGGGGAGATATAGTCAAAGTCTAACTGTTCAGTGCCTAGTTCCAGTGGAACCGTCCATATCCCAAGAGTACTCCAGTGACCCCTAGTGGATGAAAAAGAAATATACTGGTAGGTTAATTGGCTCCCAACAAAATTTACCCCTAGGGTGAATGTGTGTGTGTGTGTGTGTGTGTGTGTGTGTGTGTGTGTGTGTGTGTGTGTGTGTGTGTGTGTGTGTGAGAGAGAGAGAGAGAGAGAGAGTGTGTGTGTGTGTGTGTGTGTGTACACATGTGGTAGGGAATATAGACTGTAAGCTGGGGCAGGGACTGATGTGAATGGGCAGATATTCTCTGTAAAACGCTGCGCAATATGTGTGCACTATGCAACTGGTAATAAATAATAAATAAATAAGATTGACGGAAGAATGGTGGGAAGACATAAGGGAATTGCACGGAGGAAAGAGAAATAATGGCATCTGTAACTAAATGGCAAGCTTTGTAAACATACTTACATAGGCATGCGCAGCTAATTTTATTAGGGGGTGCACAGCTGGAGGAGCGTGTCTAGCACTATTTCCCATTCTTATGAGACGAAATTTACATTATGCCACACGGTATGAGCTGAAATTGACAATACACCACACGGTATGAGACAAAAGTCACATTATGCCACACGGTATGAGACAAAAGTCACATTATGCCACACGGTATGAGACAAAAGTCACATTATGCCACACGGTATGAGACAAAAGTCACATTACGCCACACAGTATGAGCCAAACTGACATTACGCCGCACAATATGAGACAAAAGTCACAATACTGAACTGCTGGTTGATTCATTAAGTCAATGAATTTGATTGAATTTGTCCTCCTCTGGCTCCGTCCTAAGAGGAACACTGTATGCTGCTCCTCCACAGTGGCATTGGCGTGGCAAACGAGGAGAGAGAGAGTGGGAGGGTGCGCGGTGTGACATCACAGCGTCACATCGCGCAGTTACAGGTGGAGCCAAGATTAGGTTTACATGCACCCATGATTAACCCAGGCCTCTGGCCATCCGCCACAAAGTGCCCCCAAACACATTATATAATACATTACTTGTGGGCGCGCTCACCACTGAGCGCTCCTCGCCACCGGCCACTCCATAGGCTCCCTCCCTCCTTGACCCCTGTCCTTCCCGGCAGTCTTGTTTATCAGTGGGTTCCGGTAGCGGCATGTCTGTCTCCAAGTCACCATGCCTGCTGACTAGCTGTAGCGAGCAGGCATAGAAAGTGGGCGGGCGGCTGGGAGGACTCGGGAATAGATCACCACGCCCGCCGATCACTTGCAGCTAGAGGCCAACATTAGGGGTTGCCTGTGCGCAGCAGCCACCACCAGGCGCACGCCTACACTTGCTATCACCATTGTAGCAAATCGTACTAATTATATTAATATATATATATATATATATATATATATATATATATATATATATATATAGATATATATATATATATATATAGATATATATAGATAGATAGTGAAGATGTAGAGGCCGCACTCACAAATCCTTTTCATACATCAGCTGGGGCGCCAAATCCAGAGCAAAGTCCAATCCAGACAAAGTCCCAAATATATCTCCAAGAAATAAGGATGCACTCACCAGACTTCTTCAAAAGTACAAAACGAGCCTTTAATGTCACCAGTACATACTCACAAGGTCATGGTCAACGTTTCGGCTCACCACAGAGCCTTTTTCAAGACCAGATTACCAGATGCCATCTCCCTTGCACTGATCTAAATGCATGAGCCATATATACCATCACTGTGGTCACACCCCCTCACTCACCAATTAACTCCAAAAATTGTCAGCCTGTTGGATTAAAGATACAAACAGCACAGCACATTAGGAGCAATATACATACACACACACAAGCAAAAATGCCAAGTCTTGCGCTATGGGAGCTTAGCTGCACCTCTAGAAGAACCCTCTGTTAGTACAGGTTCAATAAATAAGATAGAACCAATAATAAGAATTTACTTACCGTATATACTCGAGTATAAGTCGACCCGAATATAAGCCGAGGCACCTAATTTTACCACAAAAACCTGGGAAAACGTATTGACTCGAGTATAAGCCTAGGGTGGGAAATGCAGCTCTAGCCGTACACAGCCCTCATAGTGCCAGATATGCCCTCATACTGCCAGATATGCCCCACAGTGCCAGATATGCCCTCATGCTGCCAGATATGCCCCACAATGCCAGATGTGCCAGATATGCCCTCATGCTGCCAGATATGCCCTCATGCTGCCAGATATGCCCCACAGCGCCAGAAATGCCCTCATGCTGCCAGATATGCCCTCATGCTGCCAGATATGCCCCACAGTGCCAGTTACTTACCCTCCGTCGCTCCCGCACTGTCTTCTGAAGGAGGGACACAGAGGGCACAGCGCGCGGCTCTCCTGTGTCCCTCCTGCGTCTCCGGCGTGTGTGTTAAAGGAAGTGCCGGTTCGTGCACTTCCTTTAACACACACACACGCCGCTGACTCGAGTATAAGCCGAAAGGGCTTTTTCAGCACGAAAAAAAGTGCTGAAAAAGTCGGCTTATACTCGAGTATATACGGTACCGATAATTCTATTTCTCGTAGTCCGTAGTGGATGCTGGGACTCCGTCAGGACCATGGGGATTAGCGGCTCCGCAGGAGACAGGGCACAAAAGTAAAAGCTTTAGGATCAGGTGGTGTGCACTGGCTCCTCCCCCTATGACCCTCCTCCAAGCCTCAGTTAGGATACTGTGCCCGGACGAGCGTACACAATAAGGAAGGATTTTGAATCCCGGGTAAGACTCATACCAGCCACACCAATCACACTGTACAACCTGTGATCTGAACCCAGTTAACAGCATGATAACATCGGAGCCTCTGAAAAGATGGCTCACAACAATAACCCGATTTTTGTAACAATAACTATGTACAAGTATTGCAGACAATCCGCACTTGGGATGGGCGCCCAGCATCCACTACGGACTACGAGAAATAGAATTATCGGTAAGTAAATTCTTATTTTCTCTGACGTCCTAGTGGATGCTGGGACTCCGTCAGGACCATGGGGATTATACCAAAGCTCCCAAACGGGCGGGAGAGTGCGGATGACTCTGCAGCACCGAATGAGAGAACTCCAGGTCCTCCTCAGCCAGGGTATCCAATTTTGTAGAATTTTGCAAACGTGTTTACCCCTGACCAAGTAGCAGCTCGGCAAAGTTGTAAAGCCGAGACCCCTCGGGCAGCCGCCCAAGATGAGCCCACCTTCCTTGTGAAATGGGCATTTACATATTTTGGCTGTGGCAGGCCTGCCACAAAATGTGCAAGCTGAATTGTACTACACATCCAACTAGCAATCGTCTGCTTAGAAGCAAGAGCACCCAGATTGTTGGGTGCATACAGGATAACAGCAAGTCAGTTTTCCTGACTCCAGCCGTCCTGGAAACCTATATTTTCAGGGCCCTGACAACATCTAGCAACTTGGAGTCCTCCAAGTCCCTAGTAGCCGCAGGTACCACAATAAGCTGGTTCAGGTGAAACGCTGACACCACCTTAGGGAGAAACTGGGGACGAGTCCGCAGCTCTGCCCTGTCCGAATGGACAATCAGATATGGGCTTTTGTGAGACAAAACCGCCAATTCTGACACTCGCCTGGCCGAGGCCAGGGCCAACAGCATGGTCACTTTTTATGTGAGATATTTCAAATCCACAGATTTGAGCGGTTTAAAATGTGATTTGAGGAATCCCAGAACTACGTTGAGATCCCACAGTGCCACTGGAGGCACAAAAGGGGGTTGTATATGCAATACTCCCTTGACAAACTTCTGGACTTCAGGAACTGAAGCCAATTCTTTCTGGAAGAAAATTGACAGGGCCGAAATTTGAACCTTAATGGACCCCAATTTGAGGCCCATAGACACTCCTGTTTGCAGGAAATGCAGGAATCAACCGAGTTGAAATTTCTTCGTGGGGCCTTCCTGGCCTCACACCACGCAACATATTTTCGCTACATGTGGTGATAATGTTGCGCGGTCACCTCCTTCCTGGCTTTGACCAGGGTAGGAATGACCTCTTCCGGAATGCCTTTTTCCCTTAGGATCCGGTGTTCCACCGCCATGCCGTCAAACGCAGCCGCGGTAAGTCTTGGAACAGACATGGTACTTGCTGAAGCAAGTCCCCTCTTAGCGGCAGAGGCCATGAGTCCTCTGTGAGCATTTCTTGAAGTTCCGGGTACCAAGTCCTTCTTGGCCAATCCGGAGCCACGAGTATAGTTCTTACTCCTCTACGTCTTATAATTCTCAGTACCTTGGGTATGAGAAGCAGAGGAGGGAACACATACACCGACTGGTACACCCACGGTGTTACCAGAACGTCCACAGCTATTGCCTGAGGGTCTTTTGACCTGGCGCAATACCTGTCCAATTTTTTTTGTTCAGGCGGGACGCCATCATGTCCACCTTTGGTCTTTCCCAACGGTTCACAATCATGTGGAAGACTTCCCGATGAAGTTCCCACTCTCCCGGGTGGAGGTCGTGCCTGCTGAGGAAGTCTGCTTCCCAGTTGTCCACTCCCGGAATGAACACTGCTGACAGTGCTATCACATGATTTTCCGCCCAGCGAAGAATCCTTGCAGTTTCTGCCATTGCCCTCCTGCTTCTTGTGCCGCCCTGTCTGTTTACGTGGGCGACTGCCGTGATGTTGTCCCACTGGATCAATACCGGCTGACCTTGAAGCAGAGGTCTTGCTAAGCTTAGAGCATTGTAAATTGCCCTTAGCTCCAGTATATTTATGTGGAGAGAAGTCTCCAGACTTGATCACACTCCCTGGAAATTTTTTCCTTGTGTGACTGCTCCCCAGCCTCTCAGGCTGGCATCCGTGGTCACCAGGACCCAGTCCTGAATGCCGAATCTGCGGCCCTTTAGTAGATGAGCACTCTGCAGCCACCGCAGAAGAAACACCCTTGTCCTTGGAGACAGGGTTATCCGCTGATGCATCTGAAGATGCGATCCGGACCATTTTTTTTTTTATTTTTTTTTAGCAGATCCCACTGAAAAGTTCTTGCGTGAAATCTGCCGAATGGAATCGCTTCGTAAGAAGCCACCATTTTTTCCCAGGACCCTTGTGCAATGATGCACTGACACTTTTCCTGGTTTTAGGAGGTTCCTGACTAGCTCGGATAACTCCCTGGCTTTCTTCTCCGGGAGAAACACCCTTTTCTGGACTGTGTCCAGAATCATCCCTAGGAACAGCAGACGTGTCGTCGGAAACAGCTGCGGTTTTGGAATATTTAGAATCCACCCGTGCTGTCGTAGAACTACTTGAGATAGTTCTACTCCGACCTCCAACTGTTCTCTGGACCTTGCCCTTATCAGGAGATCGTCCATTTTCTTTGAAGAAGAATCATCATTTCGGCCATTACCTTGGTAAAGACCCGGGGTGCCGTGGACAATCCAACCGGCAGCGTCTGAAACTGATAGTGACAGTTCTGTACCACGAACCTGAGGTACCCTTGGTGAGAAGGGCAAATTGGGACATGGAGGTAAGCATCCCTGATGTCCCGGGACACCATATAGTCCCCTTCTTCCTGGTTCGCTATCACTGCTCTGAGTGACTCCATCTTGATTTGAACCTTTGTATGTAAGTGTTCAAATATTTCAGATTTAGAATAGGTCTCACCGAGCCGTCTGGCTTCAGTACCACAATATAGTGTGGAATAATACCCCTTTCCTTGTTGTAGGAGGGGTACTTTGATTATCACCTGCTGGGAATACAGCTTGTGAATTGTTTCCAATACTGCAGTGCCTCCCTGTCGGAGGGAGACGTTGGTAAAGCAGACTTCAGGAACCTGCGAGGGGGAGACGTCTCGAATCTCCAATCTGTACCCCTGGGATACTACTTGTAGGATCCAGGGGTCCACTTGCGAGTGAGCCCACTGCGTGCTGAAACTCTTGAGACGACCCCCCACCGCACCTGAGTCCGCTTGTACGGCCCCAGCGTCATGCTGAGGACTTGGCAGAAGCGGTGGAGGGCTTCTGTTCCTGGGAATGGGCTGCCTGCTGCAGTCTTCTTCCCTTTCCTCTATCCCTGGGCAGATATGACTGGCCTTTTGCCCGCTTGCCCTTATGGGGACGAAAGGACTGAGGCTGAAAAGACGGTGTCTTTTTCTGCTGAGATGTGACTTAGGGTAAAAAAGGTGGATTTTCCAGCTGTTGCCGTGGCCACCAGGTCCGATGGACCGACCCCAAATAACTCCTCCCCTTTATACGGCAATACTTCCATGTGCCGTTTGGAATCTGCATCACCTGACCACTGTCGTGTCCATAAACATCTTCTGGCAGATATGGACATCGCACTTACTCTTGATGCCAGAGTGCAAATATCCCTCTGTGCATCTCGCATATATAGAAATGCATCCTTTAAATGCTCTATAGTCAATAAAATACTGTCCCTGTCAAGGGTATCAATATTTTCAGTCAGGGAATCCGACCAAGCCACCCCAGCGCTGCACATCCAGGCTGAGGCGATCGCTGGTCGCCGTATAACACCAGTATGTGTGTATATACTTTTTAGGATATTTTCCAGCCTCCTATCAGCTGGCTCCTTGAGGGCGGCCCTATCTGGAGACGGTACCGCCACTTGTTTTGATAAGCGTGTGAGCGCCTTATCCACCCTAAGGGGTGTTTCCCAACGCGCCCTAACTTCTGGCGGGAAAGGGTATACCGCCAATAATTTTCTATCGGGGGAAACCCACGCATCATCACACACTTCATTTAATTTATCTGATTCAGGAAAAACTACAGGTAGTTTTTTCACACCCCACATAATACCCTTTTCTGTGGTACTTGTAGTATCAGAAATATATAACACCTCCTTCATTGCCCTTAACATGTAACGTGTGGCCCTAAAGGAAAATACGTTTGTTTCTTCACCGTCGACACTGGAGTCAGTGTCCGTGTCTGTGTCGACCGACTGAGGTAAATGGGCGTTTTAAAGCCCCTGACGGTGTTTGAGACGCCTGGACAGGTACTAATTTGTTTGCCGGCCGTCTCATGTCGTCAACCGACCTTGCAGCGTGTTGACATTATCACGTAATTCCTTAAATAAGCCATCCATTCCGGTGTCGACTCCCTAGAGAGTGACATCACCATTACAGGCAATTGCTCCGCCTCCTCACCAACATCGTCCTCATACATGTCGACACACACGTACCGACACACAGCACACACACAGGGAATGCTCTGATAGAGGACAGGACCCCACTAGCCCTTTGGGGAGACAGAGGGAGAGTTTGCCAGCACACACCAAAACGCTATAATTATACAGGGACAACCTTTATATAAGTGTTTACCCTTATAGCATCTTAATATATATAATCATATCGCCAAATAAGTGCCCCCCCTCTCTGTTTTAACCCTGTTTCTGTAGTGCAGTGCAGGGGAGAGCCTGGGAGCCTTCCCACCAGCAGTTCTGTGAGGGAAAATGGCGCTGTGTGCTGAGGAGAATAGGCCCCGCCCCCTTTTCGGCGGGCTTCTTCTCCCGTTTTTCTGAGACCTGGCAGGGGTTAAATACATCCATATAGCCCCAGGGGCTATATGTGATGTATTTTTAGCCAGAATAAGGTACTATCATTGCTGCCCAGGGCGCCCCCCCCAGCGCCCTGCACCCTCAGTGACCGCTGGTGTGAAGTGTGCTGACAACAATGGCGCACAGCTGCAGTGCTGTGCGCTACCTCATGAAGACTGAAAAGTCTTCTGCCGCCGGTTTCTGGACCTCTTCACTCTTCGGCATCTGCAAGGGGGTCGGCGGCGCGGCTCTGGGACCGGACTCCATGGCTGGGCCTGTGTTCGATCCCTCTGGAGCTAATGGTGTCCAGTAGCCTAAGAAGCCAATCCATCCTGCACGCAGGTGAGTTCACTTCTCTCCCCTAAGTCCCTCGTTGCAGTGAGCCTGTTGCCAGCAGGACTCACTGAAAATAAAAAACCTAACAAAACTTTTACTCTAAGCAGCTCTTTAGGAGAGCCACCTAGATTGCACCCTTCTCGGCCGGGCACAAAAACCTAACTGAGGCTTGGAGGAGGGTCATAGGGGGAGGAGCCAGTGCACACCACCTGATCCTAAAGCTTTTACTTTTGTGCCCTGTCTCCTGCGGAGCCGCTAATCCCCATGGTCCTGACGGAGTCCCAGCATCCACTAGGACGTCAGAGAAAACAGTAGTGTGTACAGTAATACCACCATAAGTATTATAAATTAAAAGGAATTTTAACATAAAACATTTTTTCATTTGTTAAAATGTCCATTAAAACATTCCAAGCTGAGAGCAGATACATCAAAAAACATCCATATATTGTACAGACGTTTCAGACATCCAATGATCACTGTGTAATCAAATATTCATGGAGAAATTAGGAATTTGCACTCTGTTATTGGCTCATGTAGATACAGATGGAATTCATAGAAAACCCAACGCATTTCGTCAAAATGACTTCCTAAGGGGTAAATCTAGGCGGTTAAACATGACACTCACTAACACATACTGATGCATATGACAGTAAAACAACATATCATAACAAGATTAACAATGGCATAGATATTACATAACAGTGTATTGAAGGAGAAACTGAGAGTGATACAAACACCACTGAGTACTAAAGAACAGGTGAGTAACACCAATAAAAGTACGAACAAGTGAAGATGATGGCAATATATACCCCAAACTGGAACGGAGTAAGCAGAGGGTATGGATGGCTTGAGGTAAATATCTCTGCCTGTAAGGATGAACCCATTTCTGAGGTTCTTTCTAGAAGAATGAGCGGCCTAGCGTTTGCGGAAGAGAAGCTGGGTGTAAGACGTGCGAGCTGGAGGACGCCGCCACAGTAATCTGTGAATGAATACCCAGTAACACATATATGACACATCTTTGAAACCAAAAGTAATCTGACCGCCACCTTTGGTACGTGATCCTAACCTGTTTTTACTTGTAAACCTTTTTGATACATGCACAATGGAGAGCGCCTTCTGTTCTATTTGTTATATATAAATATATATATATATATATATATATGTATATACATACACACACATATATATATATATATATATATATATATATATATACACACACACACACACAGCCCAGGCCAAAGGTATTGAGAGTGACTCAAGTATTGGTTTTCTCAAAGTTTGCTGCTTTAGTGTTTTTAGGCCTAATTCAGACCTGATCGCACCTCTGCAAATTTGCAGAGGTTTGCGATCAGATAGTCGCCTCCCAGAGTGAAAAACCGCCCCGTACAAGACTGCGTATGCCGTGCAAAGTTTTGCAAATGCTGGCCAGCTGAAAATCCGTTCACAACTCACTCACCATCAAATGTTTTTTTCCAGTCTGTGCGCAGCCCAGGACTTACACCTACAGTGCGATACGAACAGGCTGATTGGACCGGAGCTGTCGTCACCGGAGCGAGCCCTGAAAACGCTTGGGAACGTCTGCATTTTTCCTGACACTCCCAGAAAATGGCCAGTTACCACCTCCAAACGTCCGCTTCCTGTCAATCAGCCTAGCAGAATTTTTTCGCAGTTTGGCCTCGCGCCTGTGCATTACGATCCGTACGTATTAGATAATTGCCCGCTGAGCGATTTTGCACAGCTGTGATCAGGTCTTAATTAGGCTCTTAGACCTTTTTGGCAGATGTTACTCTAGTATACTGAAGTAAAATTACAAGCATTTCATAAGTGTCAAAGGCTTTTATTGACAATTACATTAAAGGTGGGTATACACTAGGCAACGTGCTCTATAAGCGACGTTGCTTAGTGTTTCCTCCTCCCGGGCCGGGCGGTCGGCGGCAGTGCATACACACTAAGCAATATGACAACCATATTGCTCAGTGACGTCACGCCGCGCCCGGGCCGGGCAGGCAGCTCTTGGACGACCAAGTCCAAATTGAGCTGCATGTACGGCCGACAGCGAGGGTTGTTAACGACCCACGGGGCCGCACATCGCTCGACGTTGCTGGCAACACAGCTGCCGAGAAAATGAACAACGTCACTCAGGAAGGGTGAAAATGAGCGACTTCGTTAATTTTCTCGTCAAGTGTGTATGCACCTTAAGTTTATGCAAACAGTCAATATTTGCAGCGTTGACCCTTCTTTCTTAAGACCTTTGCAATTCGCCCTGGCATGCTGTCAACCAACTTCTGGGCCACATACTGACTGATGGCCGCCCATTCTTGCCGAATCAATGCTTGGAGTTTATCAGAATTTGCGGGATTTTGTTTGTCCACCCGCCTCTTGAGGATTGACCACAAGTTCTCAATGGGATTAAGGTCTGGGGAGTTTCCTGGCCAATGTTTCCTTGCAAGTAACCATGGTTAACAGAGGAGGAACCGCAAAAATAACCCGGTATCGACCCGGTATATTGCCGGGTCGACACGGGTCGCTGTGCGGAGTGAAAGGGGCCATGGCCGAATACCCGGATCGCCTGACCCGGTAATTTAACCCCGAAATAAAGAAGGGTTATTCTCGGGTTAAATACAGGGTCAGGTCCAGTGTGAACGGGTTACCAGGTCGATGTGAGCCGGGACCTGTTCACTGCATAGGGAGAAGCGGCACGGAGATGATGTCATCTCCCAGAGCCGCCCCCGCCCCGGATGGCAACCCGACCCGGCATATTGCTGGGTCAGGATGGTGGTGTGTAGGGTGGAAATGTTGTTTTTGGGACTAGGTTCATTGTCATGGCAAAGAGGGACTTTGCAATTAATTGCAATTCATCTGATCACTCTTCATGACATTCTGGAGTATATGCAAATTGGCATCATAAAAACGGAGGCAGCAGACTTTGTGAAAATTAATATATTTGTCATTCTCAAAACTTTTGGCCATGGCTGTATATAAAACCTAAAATGTTTTGGGGTTTTTCCCCACATAGGGCCTGATTGAAGCCCCCGAAAGATACTCACCGAAAGCCACAGTACAGAGGGTTCTAATTCATGAAGTAGTGAAAAGAAGTGAGCCAGTGGAGAAGTTGCCCACGGCAACCAATCAGCTGCTCCGTACAATTGTATAGTATGCAAAGTATAAATGTTACATAAATGCTGATTGGTTGCCGTGGGCAACTTCTCCACTGGCTCTCTTCTCCACACTTTTCACTGCTTCATAAATAGACCCCACTGTCTTTTATCCCTCAATACTTTCTGATGTTATGTAATAGAGACGAGTGTCATCCAGTTATACAGTAAGCCAGCCTGCTGAAAGTGTACTTGATGGGTTACTGAGTAAGAAACACACATAATCCCCATCCCAACAGTAACTGCTCAGAGTGGATTTAGCAAATAATAATATTTTTTCTAAACCAGACCATCAGGATTCCGGCAGAACACTGGCTGCTTGTGGACGACGCACACAGAAGTCGGTCATAGAAACTCACAGTTCTGAAGGCATGTATGAAATGTAATTTATATAATTTCATTACATCAATATGTCAACTGGAGTTCAAGGCACAGAAAATAAAGAGATTGTGAGTTTAACCACCATAATTATAGGGAATTTTGAGCTGTGTGAGAGAATGAATAAAATGGTCACGTGATCTATAACTGTAGATAATACAGTGATAACAGGATCATGCGTGTACCCCCTCACAGTCAATGCAGCCATTTACTCTAAAGCATGTGTTGATCGCTGTATGTCTAGAATTCACGTCACCAACAGCACAAATACCTTTTCACTTCACTAAATATCTGTCTATCTGACACTATAAAATGTTGTTTTCTTTTAGAACTAGGGTGGTTAATCCTGGGATCTGGATCAGCAGGATCCCAGGATTTAGGCCAACAATCAGCCAGGATTCTATCCCGGGACAGGAAGCTCCAAACCCGGGGATCAGGCGGTCCTTTGGTTTTTTTATTGCCAGGCAGTGTTGAGCATCCTCAGGAGTGAATTTTGACACAGGAA
Source organism: Pseudophryne corroboree (assembly GCF_028390025.1). Classification (NCBI taxonomy): domain Eukaryota; kingdom Metazoa; phylum Chordata; class Amphibia; order Anura; family Myobatrachidae; genus Pseudophryne; species Pseudophryne corroboree. Next base: position 87,943,197 of record NC_086448.1, read on the forward strand.
ACAAGCCAATCTTGGGTATCCAGGGTTTGAAAAAATGGTTGATTCTATTTCGGAGTGGGAGAAGGGACCTTCTGACGTATCTAGGGGAGGAGACACGTCACCAGGGGGAGGAGCTACGGGCGAACAGGGTACCCGAAAAGTACGCTCGCCACGCTTCGGGCTCGGTGGCTCGCTTCGCTCACCACCTGATTACTAAAGGTAATAGTAGGTGGCGTGGATAGTAGAGGAACTATCCCGCTGGCCTAGCTCCTCCCCCTTGTGTTGTGACTCCTCCCCCAGACGGAAAAGGTCCCTTAACCCACTTGATTCTAGCATCTACCTTGAAAAAATGGCCCGGGGTTGGCCACCCTACTTAGAACATGAAGAAAAAAATATTTGTTTATTATTGGTTGGGACATTCCTTGTCTAGTGGTACTGTAGATGGTGAGCAATCAGCATGGAATCTGTACTGGGCAAAAATAAAATAACTTGGGCCCCTGGATGGCATTCATGGCATCAGGAGATTATTGCACTGGAAGGGTCTGAAAATAGCCTCAGAGAGCGCCCTTATCAGGAGAAGCATTTTTTTTTTAAAGTGGGGCTTTAAAAAAAAAAAGGACTTCAAGGGGTGGCCTCTTCTAAGGGTGATTTAGGCTTTAGTGTGTGGATCCTATCATTGAGTAAGTAGAACGATCTCGGTTACACCTGACTCAATCACAAAGGTTCAGATCTATTCAAACATACCATAGATTTTAATGGTTTCTTTAATTTGTTCTCTAATTTCAATGTTCTGCACAGGAAGGACAGAACGTACAAATTGCTGGAAAAGTAGAAAAAATGGCTGCCTCTGGTTTGAATCGGACCAGGGTGAGATCTGCTTGTTCTCTACATAACCATACGTAGGTTTCCGCCATAGAAGCGTGGAACGGCAGTGAATAACGTACAGACCCAATCTAGTCTTCCCTTTTTTGTATGCATTTGTTTTCTTGTATTTTGTCAAATATCTTGATCTAGTCAAATACAGTATTTGTCCCATATAATGTAGAATATTTACTGTATAAGCCCTCAACTCAATCTGCTGTTTAGCTACAAAACGCTCAATGTGGCATAAGATCAACACTTACTGTTACTTACTTATGAAGTTTAGATAGCTTTCTGTACAAATGACCCATATTCTAGAACAAACATTTTATCCCTGAAGTTTACAGCACTTATCAACCGAGAGCTACCAGAAACCAGCTAATAGTTCCTACATGAGAAACCTGGACACTCTGCCTTACATTCTGAACATACCACTTCCCGAGCAACCTAACTAAAGCCACCAAAGATCTTATCAAACCTCTGACCCTAAATGGGTGATATATCAAACCTGCTACAGAGTGGGTAAGTGGAGGAATTGCCCATAGCAACAGCCAGTTTTCATTAATGATTCCCTCCACAAGACATGGCAGAGAGGACCTATCTTGCCCTTCAGTAAGACGCTTCCTTCAGCCAACCAGGACAAAGCATGATTCAAGCCTAGTGCAAAAATACCTGGGGGAGGCTATTCAAAACTGAGGGCACTGAATTTGGTTTTATGCACAAACAACAATTACAGCTCTGTAAATAATATCATTAATTTATACTGAATTACAATAGCAGAACTCCATGGCTCAGATTGGTGAATTCTTCCAAATTAGAAGAATTGTACAGGGACAGCGGTGCTACTTCGCAGGGTACACGTACGAAGTGACAAAACACTCCCCCAAAAAATTAAAAAATTGTGTCTAGCTTTTTTGTGTTGACCTTTTGACCATGTCGACGTTTCCCATCTACCTATTCTATGTCGACCTTATGCATGTCTACCATTAGTGGTAGACCGATTGACTGTAGACATTTTTAGTATAGATCTAGTAATCCACACTCATAATAATCTATTAGTACTGTAAAAGGGGCTGGAAACCGTTAAACTCTCCTCAAAAACAGGTACTAGCCCTCCACACCCACTGAGCTAACCCCATTATAACTGTAGTCACACGCTGTGGACTGAAGGTGGGAGGAGGCACAATAGCCAAACTTTTCTTCGCTTTTATCAAACACAGTATCATGGCGCTTCCCTATGTAAAAAAATTGGCAATTGCCATGGAAATACAGAATTCAATCAGAAAATACAAAGCATGCCTCGATACGAAAGTCACTGAAATAACATAACAGCAAATAATGTTTCTCTTACGTCCTAGAGGATGCTGGGGACTCCGTAAGGACCATGGGGATAGACGGGCTCCGCAGGAGACATGGGCACTTTAAGAAAGACTTTAGTATTTGGGTGTGCACTGGCTCCTCCCTCTATGCCCCTCCTCCAGACCTCAGTTGATTACTGTGCCCAGAGGAGACTGGGTGCTTTTCAGGAGCTCTCCTGAGTTTCTGACAGAAAGTATTTTGTTAGGTTTTTTATTTTCAGGGAGCCTGCTGGCAACAGACTCCCTGCATCGTGGGACTGAGGGGAGAGAAGCAGACCTACTTCTGTGAGTTGAAAGGCTCTGCTTCTTAGGCTACTGGACACCATTAGCTCCAGAGGGATCGGTACGCAGGTCTCATCCTCGCCGTCCGTCCCGGAGCCGCGCAGCCGTCCTCCTCACAGAGCCTGAAGGTAGAAGCCATGTGAGTATGAGAAGTTAGAAGACATCAGAGGCGGCAGAAGACTTGACTGTTCTTTACTGAGGTAACGGACAGCACTGCAGCTGTGCGCCATTGCTCCCATTCACCTCACATACTATGTCACTGTGAGGGTGCAGCGGGGGGGGGGGCGCCCTGGGCAGCAAATTAACCTCTCCTGGCAAAAGATGGGTATATACAGCTGGCCACTGTATATACCTACGAGCCCCCGCCAAAGTTTTGTATTTTAGAGCGGGACAGAAGCCCGCCGCCGCTTCTCTCTCAGCACTCACCAGCGCCATTTTTTCTCCACAGCACCGCTGAGAGGAAGCTCCCCGGACTCTCCGCTGCTTAGATCACGGTGAGGGTTTTAAAGTAGAGGGGCGGGGGCACATAATTGGCGCATTGAGTATTAAAGCGCTATCTGGGTAAACATAAATATTGTGTTTTTGGCCTGTGTTATTATAGCGCTGGGTGTGTGCTGGCATACTCTGTCTCTCCTAAGGGCCTTGTGGGGGAACTGTCCTCAGATAAGAGGGTTCCCTGAGTGTGTGGTGTGTCGGTACGTGTGTCGACATGTCTGAGGCAGAAGGCTTTTCGAGGGAGGAGGAGGAGCAAATGAATGTGGTGTCGCCGTCGACAGTGCCGACACCTGACTGGATGGATATGTGGAATGTTTTAAGTGCCAATGTAAATTTATTGCACAAAAGATTGGATAAAGCTGAAGCTAGGGAACAGTCAGGGAGTCAACCCATGCCTGTACCTATGTAGCAGGAACCTTCGGGGTCCCAAAAGCGCCCACTATCCCAAATAGTTGACACGGATACCGACACGGATTCTAACTCCAGTGTCGAATATGCAAAATTACAGCCAAAATTGGCTAAATGTATTCGATATATGATTATTGCAATCAAAGATGTTTTGCATATCACAGAGGAACCCCCTGTCCCTGACACGCGGGTACACATGTATAAGGGAAAGAAAACTGAGATAACTTTTCCCCCCTCACATGAGCTGAACGAGTTATGTGAGAAAGCTTGGGAATCTCCAGACAAGAAACTGCAGATTCCCAAAAGGATTCTTATGGCGTATCCTTTCCTGCCAACGGACAGGATACGGTGGGAATCATCCCCTAGGGTGGACAAAGCTTTGACACGCTTATCCAAAAAGGTAGCGCTGCCTTCGGGGATCCTGCTGATCGCAAGCAGGAGGTTACCCTGAAGTCCATTTATACACATTCAGGTACTTTACTCAGACCGGCTATTGCGTCGGCATGGGTGTGTAGTGCTGTAGCAGCATGGACAGATACCTTATCAGCGGAATTTGATACCCTGGATAAGGATACCATCCTATTGACCCTAGGACATATAAAAGATGCTGTCTTATATATGAGAGATGCACAAAGAGACATTGGTCTATTGGGTTCGAGACTCAACGCTATGTCGATCTCGGCTAGAAGAGTCCTTTGGACCCGACAATGGACAGGTGATGCCGACTCAAAAAGGCATATGGAGGTTTTACCTTACAAGGGTGAGGAATTGTTTGGGGAAGGTCTCTCGGACCTGGTCTCCACTGCTACGGCAGGTTGATCTAATTTTTTACCTTATATTCCCTCGCAACCTAAAAAAGCACCACATTATCAAATGCAGTCCTTTCGATCAAATAGAAACAAGAAAGGCTGTGGATCGTCCTTTCTTGCCAGAGGTAAGGGCAGAGGGAAAAAGCTGCACAATACAGCTAGTTCCCAGGAACAGAAGTCCTCCCCGGCCTCTGCAAAATCCACCGCATGAGGCTGGGGCTCCACTGAGGGAGTCCGCCCCAGTGGGGGCACGTCTTCGAATTTTCAGCCACATCTGGGCTCACTCACAGGTGGATCCCTGGGCAATAGAAATTGTTTCCGTAGGTTACAAACTGGAATTCGAAGAGGTGCCTCCTCGCCGGTTTTTCAAATCGGCTCTGCCAACGTTTTCCCAAGAACGGGAGATAGTGTTAAATGCAATCGACAAATTGTATCTTCAACAGGTGGTGGTCAAGGGTCCCCCGCTTCAACGGGGCAGGGGATATTACTCGACCCTGTTTGTGGTCCCGAAACCGGACGGTTCGGTCAGACCCATTTTAAATGTAAAATCCCTGAACCTATACTTGAAAAGGTTCAAATTCAAGATGGAATCGCTCAGGGCGGTCATCGCCAGCCTGGAAGGGGGAGATTTTATGGTGACTCTGGACATAAAGGATGCATACCTTCATGTTCCCATATATCCACCTCATCAGGCGTACCTGAGATTTGCGGTACAGGATTGTCATTACCAATTTCAGACGTTGCCGTTTGGGCTTTCCACGGCCCCGAGAATTTTCACCAAGGTAATGGCGGAAATGATGGTGCTCCTGCGAAAGCAGGGTGTCACAATTATCCCGTACTTGGACGATCTCCTCATAAAAGCGAGATCAAGAGAACAATTACTGAACAGCGTGTCACTTTCACTGAAGGTGTTACAGCAACACGGCTGGATTCTCAATATCCCGAAGTCGCAGCTGGTTCCTACGACTCATCTACCCTTCTTAGGCATGATTCTGGATACGGACAAGAAAATAAGATTTTACTTACCGGTAAATCTATTTCTCGTAGTCCGTAGTGGATGCTGGGGACTCCGTAAGGACCATGGGGAATAGACGGGCTCCGCAGGAGACAGGGCACTCCAAGAAAGAATTAGGATACTAGTGTACACTGGCTCCTCCCTCCATGTCCCTCCTCCAGACCTCAGTTAAGGAAACTGTGCCCGGAAGAGCTGACAGTACAAGGAAAGGATTTTGGAATCCAGGGTAAGACTCATACCAGCCACACCAATCACACCGTATAACTCGTGATAAACTTACCCAGTTAACAGTATGAACAACAACAGAGCATCAGATAACCCTGATGCGACCATAACATAACCCTTATTTAAGCAATAACTATATACAAGTATTGCAGAAGAAGTCCGCACTTGGGACGGGCGCCCAGCATCCACTACGGACTACGAGAAATAGATTTACCGGTAAGTAAAATCTTATTTTCTCTAACGTCCTAGTGGATGCTGGGGACTCCGTAAGGACCATGGGGATTATACCAAAGCTCCCAAACGGGCGGGAGAGTGCGGACGACTCTGCAGCACCGAATGAGCAAACACAAGGTCCTCCTCAGCCAGGGTATCAAACTTGTAGAACTTTGCAAAAGTGTTTGAACCTGACCAAGTAGCCGCTCGGCAAAGCTGTAATGCCGAGACCCCTCGGGCAGCCGCCCAAGAAGAGCCCACCTTCCTTGTGGAGTGGCCTTTTCTGATTTTGGAAGCGGCAATCCAGCCGCAGAATGAGCCTGCTGAATCGTGTTACAGATCCAGCTAGCAATAGTTTGCTTTGAAGCAGGAGCACCCAGCTTGTTGGATGCATACAGGATAAACAGCGATTCAGTTTTCCTGACTCTAGCCGTTCTGGCTACATAAATCTTCAAAGCCCTGACTACATCCAGTAACTCGGAATCCTCCCAGTCACGAGTAGCCACAGGCACCACAATAGGTTGGTTCATATGAAAAGATGACACCACTTTTGGCAGAAATTGTGGACGAGTCCGCAATTCTGCCCTGTCCATATGGAAAACCAGATAGGGGCTTTTATGTGACAAAGCCGCCAATTCCGACACACGCCTAGCCGAAGCCAAGGCTAATAGCATGGCCACCTTCCACGTGAGATATTTTAACTCCACGGTTTTAAGTGGCTCAAACCAGTGTGATTTCAGGAAACTCAACACCACGTTAAGATCCCAAGGTGCCACTGGGGGCACAAACGGGGGCTGAATATGCAGCACTCCCTTTACAAACGTCTGAACTTCAGGAAGAGAAGCCAGTTCTTTTTTAATTCTTTTTGAAAGAAAATGGATAGGGCCGAAATCTGGACCTTAATGGACCCCAATTTTAGGCCCAAAGTCACTCCCGACTGTAGGAAGTGAAGGAAACGGCCCAGCTGGAATTCCTCTGTAGGGGCATTCCTGGCCTCACACCAAGCAACATATTTTCGCCATATACGGTGATAATGTTTAGCCGTCACGTCCTTCCTAGCCTTTATCAGCGTAGGAATAACCTCGTCCGGAATGCCTTTTTCTGCTAGGATCCGGCGTTCAACCGCCATGCCGTCAAAACGCAGCCGCGGTAAGTCTTGGAACAGACAGGGCCCCTGTTGTAACAGATCCTGTCTTAGAGGTAGAGGCCATGGGTCCTCTGTGAGCATTTCTTGTAGCTCTGGATACCAAGTCCTTCTTGGCCAATCCGGAACAATGAGTATTGTTCTCACTCCTCTTTTTCTTATGATTCTCAGCACCTTGGGTATAAGAGGAAGAGGAGCAAACACATAAACGGACTGGAACACCCACGGTGTCACTAGTGCGTCTACAGCTATCGCCTGAGGGTCTCTTGACCTGGCGCAATACCTCTGTAGCTTTTTGTTGAGGCGGGATGCCATCATGTCCACCTGTGGCAGTTCCCATCGCCTTGCAATCTGCGTGAAGACTTCTTGATGAAGTCCCCACTCTCCCGGGTGGAGGTCGTGTCTGCTGAGGAAGTCTGTTTCCCAGTTGTCCACTCCCGGAATGAACACTGCTGACAGTGCTCGTACGTGATTCTCCGCCCATCAAAGAATTCTGGTGGCTTCCGCCATCGTCACTCTGCTCCTTGTGCCGCCTTGGCGGTTTACATGAGCCACTGCGGTGATGTTGCCTGATTGAATCAGCACTGATTGGTTGCGAAGCAGGGTCTCCGCTTGACTTAGGGCGTTGTATATGGCCCTTAGTTCCAGGATATTGATGTGAAGTCAAGTCTCCTGACTTGACCACAGACCCTGGAAATTTCTTCCCTGTGTGACTGCCCCCCACCCTCGGAGGCTTGCATCCGTGGTCACCAGGACCCAGTCCTGAATGCCGAATCTGCGGCCCTCGAGAAGGTGAGCACTCTGCAGCCACCACAGAAGAGGCACCCTGGCCCTGGGGGATAGGGTGATCAGCCGATGCATCTGTAGATGCGATCCGGACCACTTGTCCAACAGATCCCATTGAAAGGTCCTCGCATGGAACCTGCCGAAGGGAATGGCCTCGTATGACGCCACCATCTTTCCCAGGACTCGCGTGCAGTGATGCACCGACACCTGTTTTGGTTTTAAGAGGTCTCTGACCAGTGTCATGAGTTCCTGAGCCTTCTCCGTCGGGAGAAAAACCTTCTTCTGGTCTGTGTCCAGAATCATGCCCAGGAAGTGCAGACGCGTCGTAGGAATCAGCTGCGACTTTGGAATATTCAGAATCCAGCCGTGCTGTTGTAACACTTCCCGAGAGCGTGCTACGCTGATCAGCAACTGCTCTCTGGACCTCGCCTTTATGAAGAGATCGTCCAAGTATGGGATAATTGTGACTCCCTGCTTTCGCAGGAGCACCATCATTTCTGCCATTACCTTGGTAAATATTCTCGTTGCCGTGGACAGACCAAACGGCAACGTCTGGAATTGGTAATGACAATCCTGTACCACAAATCTGAGTTACTCCTGATGAGGTGGATAAATGGGGACATGAAGGTAAGCATCCTTTATGTCCAGAGACACCATAAAATCCCCTTCCTCCAGGCTTGCGATGACCGCTCTGAGCGATTCCATCTTGAACTTGAACCTTTTCAGGTATATGTTCAGGGATTTTAAATTCAATATGGGTCTGACCGAACCGTCCGGTTTCTGTACCACAAACATTGTCGAATAGTAACCCCTTCCCTGTTGAAGGAGGGGAACCTTTACCACCACCTGCTGGAGATACAATTTGTGAATTGCTGCTAACACTATTTCCCTCTCTATGGGGGAAGCTGGCAGGGCCGATTTGAGGTAACTGTGAGGGGGCATCACTTCGAATTCCAGCTTGTAACCCTGAGACACAATCTCTATAGCCCAGGGATCCACCTGTGAGTGAACCCACTTGTGGCTGAAATTTCGGAGACGCGCCCCCACCGGGCCTGGCTCCGCCTGTGGAGCCCCAGCGTCATGCGGCGGATTTAGAGGAAGCCGGGGAGGACTTCTGTTCCTGGGAACTAGCTGTATTGTGCAGCTTCTTTCCTCTACCCCTGCCTCTGGCAAGAAAGTACGCACCTTGGACTTTATTGCCTCTATGTGATCGAAAGGACTGCATTTGATAATACGGTGCTTTCTTAGGTTGTGAGGGAATATATGGCAAAAAATTTGACTTTCCAGCCGTAGCTGTGGAGACCAGGTCCGAGAGACCGTCCCCAAACAACTCCTCACCCCTGTAAGGTAATACCTCCATGTGCCTTTTTGAGTCGGCATCGCCTGTCCATTGCCGAGTCCACAGGACTCTTCTGGCGGAAATCGACATTGCATTTATTCTAGAGCCCAGTAGGCTAATGTCTCTTTGGGCATCTCTCATATATAGGACAGCGTCTTTTATATGCCCCAGGGTCAGTAAAATGCTATCCTTATCCAAGGTAACAAGTTCCACAGATAAGGTATCTGTCCATGCTGCTACAGCACTACACATCCAGGCCGACGCAATCGCCGGCCTTAGGAGGGCACCTGAATGTGTATAAATGGACTTCAGGATACCCTCCTGCTTTCTATCCGCAGCATCTTTTAGGGTGGCCGTATCCTGTGATGGCAGGGCTACCCTCTTGGATAAGAGTGTTAAAGCTTTGTCTACCCTAGGGAAGGATTCCCAGCGTAACCTGTCCGTTGGCGGGAAAGGATACGCCATAAGCATCCGTTTGGAAATCTGCAGTTTTCTATCTGGAGATTCCCAAGCCTTTTCACATAACTCATTTAACTCATGTGAAGGGGGAAAGGTCACCTCTTGCCTTTTTTCCCCATACATATAAACCCTCTTGTCAGGGACTGGGGTTTCCTCTGTGATGTGTAACACATTTTTCATTGCTATAATCATGTAGCGGATGGCTTTAGCCATTTTAGGCTGCAACTTTGCATCATCGCCATCGACACTGGAGTCGGAATCCGTGTCGATATCTGTGTCAACAACTTGGGATAGTGGGCGCTTCTGAGACCCAGACGGCCTCTGCCCTGTAGGATCAGGCATGGGTTGAGACCCCGGCTGTCCCAAGGCTTCAGCTTTATCCAACCTTTTATGCAAGGAATTAACATTATCATTTAAAACCTTCCACATATCCATCCAATCGGGTGTCGGCGGCGATTCCACATTCATTTGTACCCGCTCTGTTTCCACATAGCCTTCCTCGTCAAACATGCCGACACAAGCGTACCGACACCACACACACAGGGGATGCTCTATTTGAAGACAGTTCCCCCACAAGGCCTTTTGGAGAGACAGAGAGAGAGTATGCCAGCACACACCCCAGCGCTATATAACCCAGGAATCACACAGTAACTTAGTGTTAACCCAGTAGCTGCTGTATATACTGTTTTTGCGCCAAATTTATGTGCCCCCCCTCTCTTTTTACCCTCTTTCTACCGTGATTCTGCAGGGGAGAGCCTGGGGAGCTTCCTCTCAGCGGAGCTGTGGAGAGAAAATGGCGCTGGTGAGTGCTGAGGAAGAAGCCCCGCCCCCTCAGCGGCGGGCTTCTGTCCCGCGTTTTGTGTAAAAATAATGGCGGGGGCTCATGCATATATACAGTGCCCAACTGTATATATGCTGCTTTTGCCAGGAGGTACCTAATTGCTGCCCAGGGCGCCCCCTGCACCCTACAGTGACCGGAGTGTGTGGATTTAGTGTGGGAGCAATGGCGCACAGCTGCAGTGCTGTGCGCTACCTCATATGAAGACTGGAGCCTTCTGCCGCCGATTTCGAAGTCTTCTTGCTTCTCACGCCAGCTTCTGTCTTCTGGCTCTGCGAGGGGGACGGCGGCGCGGCTCCGGGATCGGACGACCAAGGGTGCGTTCCTGTGTACGATCCCTCTGGAGCTAATGGTGTCCAGTAGCCTAAGAAGCAGGACCTATCTTCTAGTGAGTAGGGCTGCTTCTCTCCCCTCAGTCCCACGCTGCAGAGAGTCTGTTGCCAGCAGATCTCTCTGAAAATAAAAAAATCCTAATAAAATACTTTCTTTTCTAGCAAGCTCAGGAGAGCTCACTAAGGTGCACCCAGCTCGTCCGGGCACAGATTCAAACTGAGGTCTGGAGGAGGGACATGGAGGGAGGAGCCAGTGCACATCAGTATCCTAATTCTTTCTTGGAGTGCCCCGTCTCCTGCGGAGCCCGTCTATTCCCCATGGTCCTTACGGAGTCCCCAGCATCCACTAGGACGTTAGAGAAAAGGGTTTATATTCCGATAGAAAAGGCCCAGGAACTCATGACTCTGGTCAGGGACCTATTGAAGCCAAAACAGGTGTCAGTGCATCACTGCACTCGAGTCCTGGGAAAGATGATGGTATCTTACGAGGCCATTCCATTCGGCAGGTTCCCTGCACGGACCTTCCAATGGGACCTACTGGACAAATGGTCCGGGTCGCATCTACAGATGCATCGGTTGATCACCCTGTCCCCCAGGGCCAGGGTGTCTCTCCTGTGGTAGCTGCAGAGTGCTCACCTTCTAGAAGGCCGCAGATTCGGCATTCAGGACTGGGTCCTGGTGACCACGGACGCGAGCCACAGAGGTTGGGGTGCAGTCACACAAGGAAGGAACTTCCAGGGTCTTTGGTCAAGTCAGGAGACTTGTCTTCACATCAACGTCCTGGAGCTAAGGGCCATATTCAACGCCCTTCGTCAAGTGGAGACTTCGCTTTGCGACTTACCAGTTCTGATGCAGTCAGACAACATCACCGCAGTAGCTCATGTAAACCGCCAGGGCGGCACAAGGAGCAGAGTGGCAATGGCGGAAACCACAAGGATTCTGCGCTGGGCGGAAAACCATGTAAGCACCCTATCAGCAGTGTTCATTCCGGGAGTGGACCACTGGGAAGCAGACTTCCTCAGCAGGCACGACCTGCATCCGGGAGAGTGGGGACTTCATCAGGAAGTCTTCACACAGATTGCAAGCCAAAGTGATGAACTGAGCCTAATAGTAATCTGTATAAAATGTTTTCTACTAATACATGGATGGGTGGTCTTCAGTATGCCGGCTGTCGGGATCCCGGCGCACAGTATACCTGCGCCGGGGATCCAGACAGCCGGCATACCGACACTTATTCTCCCTCGTGGGGGTCCACGACATGGACATGTGATTTCAGCTTCACTCACAATGCACGGTAAAGGATGCTGCTGTACGAGTGACCTTTACTCTTATATTGTACATATATGACCTCAGACCTCATCAACTTTGTGCTAGTGGATCCTGGCTGCCCAGAGTGTATGAAGGTTTGCGTAAAGATGGAAATGTCTGCAGCAGTCACTGTCCAGTTGTCACATCTAACATCTTTCTTCTAACAAATGAGAACCACACTCTTTATAAAATCACATTTTTACCGTTTCTATCAAATGCAGCTCTGGTTTAGCCTCTTTCAGCGTTTAAATTAGCAATCAGGAGAGCCTTTACTACATGTGACACTTTGATATGGTGAGGAGGCAGCAGGAAGTGAGTGTTATATATTGTAAAATCTTCATTTATTAAAAATTATGACCAAAAGTAGGTAAGCGCATAGCTTAGCAAGGCAAGATGGCGGTAGCTGGAGAGGAACAAAAGACACCGTCTGATGGGAGATGCAGGCATAACTATCTAAATGTAAATCAAGTACGAAAAATGGACCCATACAGGACTTCATTCCATGGCATAAGATGGGATATAGGGGGTGATTCCGAGTTGATCGTAGCCCTGCACAATTTTGCAGGGCTATGATCATGACCATAGACATGCGGGTGGACGCCCAGCACAGGGCTATCCCGCCCCGCAATGTCAGTACCACCCCCCCTTGCAGAAGTGCAAAAGCATTTTGCACTTTAGGAGTAGCTCCCGGCCAGCACAGCTTTAGCGTGCTGGCCGGGAGTTACTCGTCGCTCCCCGGCCCGCAGAGGCTGCGTGTGACGTCACGCAGCTGCTGCGGCCCGCCCCACGCATGGTCCGGCCACGCCTGCGTGCAATCGGGTCAAAATGACCCCCATAGTTAAAATCCCGGCGGTCAGAATACGGACGTTGGGATCCCGACCACCAGAATGCTGCCAGCGCTATTCCCACTCCTGGGTGTCCATGACATCCATGGAGTAGGAATAGAACCTGTGGTGAACACAGCGACTTAGCGAGTCCGCAAGGGGCTTCGTTGCACTCGCTCCCCTGCCAGAATTCAGGCAGTCGGGATCCCGGCATCCATATTCAGACCGCCGGGATACCGTACCTAACCCCATAAGATGGTTAAATGCTACAAAGGAGGGAGGAATTTGGGGGAAGAGGGGAGACACTTCATAAGTGTTAGCCGAATAACAAACAAAAATAACTTAACAGTTCTAATACAAGCGACTGGGGTAAGTTTAGCAGGTTCCCCAGCTCTCTGCTTCATACCACATCTAAACTAATGTAAAACATCAGGGCTCACTAACTGTCCATTGATAAGGAGTGTTTCATGAGTTAATAAATGCATTCATAAGTTCTTTACAATAGGACAATTAAGAACCAAATGTGCCGCACAAACCAGTGTGTTCCAAAATGCTACTTAATAAATGTCACACCATAGTAGTACTGTATATACTATCTCCCACGAGGTAACACACACTTGCAGTGCAATCCTTTGTATTCACCATCTTAGTTATGCACATAGGCATGTTCCAGCCCCCAATATCCCTCAGCACAAAGTGCCTGTGTATTACATGACAATGCTTTATCACCTGTACACAGCGGCTGACAGAGGTCTCTTTACATTGTTTATTTTCTGCCATAAAACGCACCAAGTAGTTACAATTTGTGAATTTACACATCTGAGTTAAAATATTAATTTAAGGCCTTAAAACACCATATATTAGATTATGGGAGGAAGGGGGGGGTATTCAACTGATGTCGGATCTTTTCCGATGGAAAGGATCCGACATTTCATTATTCAATTAGCGGCCAAATCCGAAAGGATTTGGGTGTTTTCGACAATGTCAATCTGACTTTTTTAAAAGTCAGATTGACATCGTCGGAAACGGGGCTAAAACCTATTGGATTTGTCCGCGAAACCGACAAAACACGCGGATCCGCAGCTAATCCGGCGATCCACGTGTTTTCCGACAAGCCGAAATTGCCAACCTGTCGGAAAAACGGCAGCCCAATTGAATAGGTCGGAACACTTATCCGACCTAAAAAAAGTCGGAAACTGCCGTCTTTCCGACAAGACGGCAGTTCTGACGAACTGAATACCCCCTTAAATCTTACTTTTATTTATTCTAAACAACATCCTATAATTTCAGGTCAGTGTTTTTCTGTAAAGATGACTTATATTGTAGTTTCAAAGCTTCAGTTTGGGAATTTCGAGCTCTTGCTGCTGAGTAATAAGTCACTGTCACAGGAAGTTAGAGTACTGTACACTGTCATTATGTGGCTGTGGTCGGAGACCCGTCCCACATGATAAACTCATGGCATGTTCGACATTTTTATAAATGGACAAATCAGGGCTAGACGTCATATATATACTGTATAGGTACAGGGGTTTTTTTTATGTAGTGCTCAATGTACGGTTGTAGGACTACATGTTTGAATGCATTTTAAATGTAAAAAAAAACTTCTTACTCTGTATATGACTGGATTAGGAATCACTATATTCTGTGATTGGTATGCTAATTGCCATTTCCTAGCAGGAGGACTGGTGAATGACAAAGCTATAGATATTGGCCAATGTACTCACCCCAGGTGATGTGCATGGAGTTTGCAGCTTCCTGAGGGAAGGTGTGAACGAAGGGAAACTTTGGTGTGTATCTATGTAAAGTGTGTCAAAAAGAGTTTGTTTTCAAGAATGCCCTGTACATTTGTTACAGATACACGAATGGCAGGAGAAAAACAATTTGTTAATTTTTAAATTGTTTCCCTGTATCATTTGTTCGTTTGGGAAGTCCACTGCAAACATTACTGTTGTATAGACTGTTTATATATATATATAAAAGAATTTACTTACCGATAATTCTATTTCTCATAGTCCGTAGTGGATGCTGGGAACTCCGTAAGGACCATGGGGAATAGCGGCTCCGCAGGAGACTGGGCACAAAAAGTAAAAGCTTTAGACTAGCTGGTGTGCACTGGCTCCTCCCCCTATGACCCTCCTCCAAGCATCAGTTAAGATACTGTGCCCGGACGAGCGTACATAATAAGGAAGGATCTTGAATCCCGGGTAAGACTCATACCAGCCACACCAATCACACCGTACAACTTGTGATCTGAACCCAGTTAACAGTATGATAACCGTAGGAGCCTCTGAAAAGATGGCTTCCATCAATAAACAACCCGATTTGTTTGTAACAATAACTATATACAAGTATTGCAGACAATCCGCACTTGGGATGGGCGCCCAGCATCCACTACGGACTATGAGAAATAGAATTATCGGTAAGTAAATTCTTATTTTCTCCGACGTCCTAGTGGATGCTGGGAACTCCGTAAGGACCATGGGGATTATACCAAAGCTCCCAAACGGGCGGGAGAGTGCGGATGACTCTGCAGCACCGAATGAGAGAACTCCAGGTCCTCCTCAGCCAGGGTATCAAATTTGTAGAATTTAGCAAACGTGTTTGCCCCTGACCAAGTAGCTGCTCGGCAAAGTTGTAAAGCCGAGACCCCTCGGGCAGCCGCCCAAGATGAGCCCACCTTCCGTGTGGAATGGGCTTTTACAGATTTTGGCTGTGGCAAGCCTGCCACAGAATGTGCAAGTTGAATTGTACTACAAATCCAACGAGCAATCGTCTGCTTAGAAGCAGGAGCACCCAGCTTGTTGGGTGCATACAGTATAAACAGCGAGTCAGATTTTCTGACTCCAGCCGTCCTGGAAACATATATTTTTAGGGCCCTGACTACGTCCAGCAACTTGGAGTCCTCCAAGTCCCTAGTAGCCACAGGTACCACAATAGGTTGATTCATGTGAAACGCTGAAACCACCTTAGGGAGAAATTGAGGACGAGTCCTCAATTCCGCCCTATCCGAATGAAATATCAGGTAAGGGCTTTTATAGGATAAAGCCGCCAATTCTGATACGCGCCTGGCTGAAGCCAGGGCCAACAGCATTACCACTTTCCATGTGAGATATTTCAAATCCACTGTGGCAAGTGGTTCAAACCAATGTGATTTTAGGAACCCTAAAACTACATTGAGATCCCAAGGTGCCACTGGAGGCACAAAAGGAGGCTGTATATGCAGTACCCCTTTGACAAACGTCTGAACTTCAGGCACTGAAGCCAGTTCTTTCTGGAAGAAGATCGACAGGGCCGAAATTTGAACCTTAATGGATCCTAATTTTAGGCCCATAGACAATCCTGCTTGCAGGAAATGTAGGAAACGACCCAGTTGAAATTCCTCCGTAGGGGCCTTCTTGGCCTCACACCACGCAACATATTTTCGCCAAATGCGATGATGATGTTTTGCAGTTACATCCTTCCTGGCCATGATCAGGGTAGGGATGACTTCATCTGGAATGCCTTTTTCCTTCAGGATCCGGCGTTCAACCGCCATGCCGTCAAACGCAGCCGCGGTAAGTCTTGGAACAGACAAGGTCCCTGCTGGAGCAGGTCCTTCCTTAGAGGTAGAGGCCACGGGTCCTCCGTGAGCATCTCTTGCAGCTCCGGGTACCAAGTTCTTCTTGGCCAATCCGGAGCCACGAGTATCGTTCTTACTCCTCTCCTTCTTATGATTCTCAGTACTTTTGGTATGAGAGGAAGAGGAGGGAACACATATACCGACTGGAACACCCACGGAGTTACCAGAGCGTCCACCGCTATTGCCTGAGGGTCCCTTGACCTGGCGCAATATCTGTCCAGTTTCTTGTTGAGACGGGACGCCATCATGTCCACCTTTGGTTTTTCCCAACGGTTTACAATCACTTGGAAGACTTCTGGATGAAGTCCCCACTCCCCCGGGTGGAGGTCGTGTCTGCTGAGGAAGTCTGCTTCCCAGTTGTCCACTCCCGGAATGAACACTGCTGACAGTGCTATCACATGATTTTCCGCCCAGCGGAGAATCCTTGCAGCTTCTGCCATTGCCCTCCTGCTTCTTGTGCCGCCCTGTCTGTTTACGTGGGCGACAGCCGTGATGTTGTCCGACTGGATCAATACCGGTTGACCCTGAAGCAGAGGCCTTGCTTGACTTAGGGCATTGTAAATGGCCCTTAGCTCTAGGATATTTATGTGAAGAGACGTTTCCATGCTTGACCACAAGCCCTGGAAATTTCTTCCCTGTGTGACTGCTCCCCAGCCTCTCAGGCTGGCATCCGTGGTTACCAGCATCCAATCCTGAATGCCGAATCTGCGGCCCTCTAGAAGATGAGCCTTCTGTAACCACCACAGGAGAGATACCCTTGTCCTTGGAGATAGGGTTATCCGCTGATGCATCTGAAGATGCGATCCGGACCATTTGTCCAGCAGATCCCACTGAAAAGTTCTTGCATGGAATCTTCCGAATGGAATCGCTTCGTAAGAAGCCACCATTTTTCCCAGGACTCTCGTGCACTGATGCACTGACACTTGTCCTGGTTTTAGGAGGTTCCTGACTAGCTCGGATAACTCCCTGGCCTTCTCCTCCGGGAGAAACACCTTTTTCTGGACTGTGTCCAGAATCATCCCTAGGAACAGTAGACGTGTTGTTGGAATCAGCTGTGATTTTGGGATATTTAGAATCCACCCGTGCTGACGTAGCACTACCTGAGATAGTGCTACTCCGACCTCTAACTGTTCCCTGGACCTTGCCCTTATCAGGAGATCGTCCAAGTAAGGGATAATTAATACGCCTTTTCTTCGAAGAAGAATCATCATTTCGGCCATTACCTTGGTAAAGACCCGTGGTGCCGTGGACAATCCAAACGGCAGCGTCTGAAACTGATAATGACAGTTTTGTATCACAAACCTGAGGTACCCTTGGTGAGAAGGGTAGATTGGGACATGGAGATAAGCATCCTTGATGTCTAGAGATACCATATAGTCCCCTTCTTCCAGGTTCGCTATCACTGCTCTGAGTGACTCCATCTTGAATTTGAACCTTTTTATGTAAGTGTTCAAAGATTTTAGATTTAAAATTGGTCTCACCGAGCCGTCCGGCTTCGGTACCACAAACAGCGTGGAATAATACCCCTTTCCCTGTTGTAGGAGGGGTACCTTGATTATCACCTGCTGGGAATACAGCTTGTGAATAGCTTCCAATACTGCCTCCCTGTCGGAGGGAGACGTTGGTAGAGCAGACTTCAGGAAAAGGCGAGGGGGAGACGTCTCGAATTCCAATTTGTACCCCTGTGATACTACCTGCAGGATCCAGGGGTCCACTTGCGAGTGAGCCCACTGTGCGCTGAAATTCTTGAGACGGCCCCCCACCGTGCCCGAGTCTGCTTGCAGAGCCCCAGCGTCATGCTGAGGACTTGGCAGAAGCGGGGGAGGGCTTCTGCTCCTGGGAAGAGGCTGTATGGTGCAGTCTTTTTCCCCTTCCTCTGCCCCGGGGCAGGAACGAGCGGCCTTTTTCCCTCTTGCCCTTATAGGGACGAAAGGACTGGGTTTGAAAAGACGGTGTCTTTTTCTGCTGAGAGGTGACCTGGGGTAAAAAGGTGGATTTTCCAGCCGTTGCTGTGGCCACCAGGTCCGATAGACCGACCCCAAATAACTCCTCCCCTTTATACGGCAATACTTCCATATGTCGTTTGGAATCCGCATCACCTGACCACTGTCGTGTCCATAACGTTCTTCTGGCAGAAATGGACATCGCACTTACTCTAGATGCCAGGGTGCAAATATCCCTCTGTGCATCTCGCATATATAGTAATGCATCCTTTAAATGCTCTATAGTTAACAATATACTGTCCCTATCCAGGGTATCAATATTTTCAGTCAGGGAATCCGACCAAGCCACTCCAGCGCTGCACATCCAGGCTGAGGCGATCGCTGGTCACAGTATAACACCGGTATGTGTGTATATACCTTTTAAGATATTTTCCAGCCTTCTATCAGCTGGTTCCTTGAGAGCGGCCGTATCAGGAGACGGTAACGCCACTTGTTTTGATAAGCGTGTGAGCGCCTTATCTACCCTAGGGGGTGTTTCCCAACGTGCCCTAACCTCTGGCGGGAAAGGGTATAGTGCCAATAATTTATTAGAAATCAGCAGTTTTTTATCGGGGGAAACCCACGCTTTATCACACACCTCATTTAATTCATCTGACTCAGGAAAAACCACTGGTAGTTTTTTCACACCCCACATAATACCTTTTTTTGTGGTACTTGTAGTGTCAGAAATGTGCAATGCCTCCTTCATTGCCGTGATCATGTAACGTGTGGCCCTACTGGACATTACGTTTGTCTCGTCACCGTCGACACTGGATTCAGTATCCGTGTCAGGGTCTGTGTCGACCATCTGAGGTAACGGGCGTTTTAGCGCCCCTGACGGTGTCTGAGACGCCTGAACAGGCACTAATTGATTTGTCGGCTGTCTCATGTCGTCAACAGTTTTTTGCAAAGTGCTGACATTGTCACGTAATTCTTTAATTACTACCATCCAGTCAGGTGTCGACTCCCTAGGGGGTGACATCACTAACACAGGCAATTGCTCTGCTTCCACATCATTTTCCTCCTCATACATGTCGACACAATCGTACCGACACCCAGCACACACACAGGGAATGCTCTGATAGAGGACAGGACCCCACTAGCCCTTTGGGGAGACAGAGGGAGAGTTTGCCAGCACACACCAGAGCGCTATATATATACAGGGATAACCTTATATAAGTGTTACTCCCTGTTATAGCTGCTGTATTTATATATTAGCTGCCAATAGTGCCCCCCTCTCTGTTTTACCCTGTTTCTGTAGTGTAGTCTGCAGGGGAGAGTCAGGGAGCCGTCCTTCCAGCGGAGCTGTGAAAGAAAATGGCGCTTGTGTGCTGAGGAGAAAGGCTCCGCCCCCTTCACGGCGGCCTTTTCTCCCGCTTTTTTCAGGAAACTGGCAGGGGATAAATGCATCCATATAGCCCAGGAGCTATATGTGATGCATTTTATTTAGCCATATAAGGTTTTTATATCATTTTTATTGCGTCTCAGGGCGCTCCCCCCCAGCGCCCTGCACCCTCAGTGACCGGAGTGTGAAGTGTGCTGAGAGCAATGGCGCACAGCTGCAGTGCTGTGCGCTACCTTATTTGAAGACAGGAACGTCTTCTGCCGCCGCTTTCTCCGGACCTCTTCGCTCTTCTGGCTCTGTAAGGGGGCCGGCGGCGCGGCTCCGGGACCCATCCAGGCTGAACCTGTGATCGTCCCTCTGGAGCTAATGTCCAGTAGCCAAGAAGCCCAATCCACTCTGCAGTCAGGTGAGTTCGCTTCTTTTCCCCTTAGTCCCACGATGCAGTGAGCCTGTTGCCAGCAGGACTCACTGAAAATAAAAAACCTATTTAAACTTTTACTTTTAAGCAGCTCAGGAGAGCCACCTAGCTTGCACCCTTCTCGTTCGGGCACAAAAATCTAACTGAGGCTTGGAGGAGGGTCATAGGGGGAGGAGCCAGTGCACACCAGCTAGTCTAAAGCTTTTACTTTTTGTGCCCAGTCTCCTGCGGAGCCGCTATTCCCCATGGTCCTTACGGAGTTCCCAGCATCCACTAGGACGTCAGATAAATATATATATATATATGAGAGAGAGAGAGAGAGAGAGAGAGAGAGAGAGACCTTAAATCTGTGTGATAAATATATCAAGAGGAATGTAAATTACCAGTCCCTGTGTACTGTGAGCTGTATTGTGTCTTCTGATTATATATAAGGGGCTGTGAGCCCTGAGTAGGTAGAGTTGTAGAGTTATATGACAGAGAGAGATCTCTTCTGACTGAGAAGGGAGTGTGCTGCTGTAAATATCTTGTATGCTGTACCCTCTGGGCAATGCTTGTAAAGAGGAAGGGTCTTCTTTAAGACTTTTTGAGCAATAAACATCTTGCCTTCAAGGCAACTGCCTACCATCTTGCAACCAACAGGAATACAACACTCATAGTCCCATTCTCCGCCTGTTCTGGGTTGAGCCCAGCATCTCCAAGCTACGCCCTTTACAGCGTAGGGCCTGGTACAGGTCAGTGACCAGTGGGGGTAAACCAATGTCAGTCAGGAGGTGTGTCAGTAGTGTATCTATGCATACACAGCAGCAAGCGGTATCAGGAGCTGGTGGTAGGTGCCTGGTGGTGGCAGCAACATACCCACTCACCGCGCAGTTGGTGGAGTCAGTAACAGGCAGTCACTCACAGTAAGAGTGAATCCCCTATTGGCCAGATCCCGTGAAACCCAAAACCAATCTGTGATCGCTTGGTGCAGGCAGCAAGGCACCTCCAGTCACAGTGGCTGCAACCAATTATCAGGGGAACTTAATGCCATGGGAACAAGTGACATGACTTAGGCATGAGGTACAAAGTGCCTCGCTCACCTCACTGCTCAAAAAGGTGCCATTTTTATGCCGGTTATTAATTGTGCCCACAGAACATGTACTAGTTGCCTCCAGAGTGTGTAGGCAACTAGTACATGTTTAGAAGAGCACCAAGCGCACTCAGATCACACTTGCAGGGTGACTAAACAGGAAGTATCCATTTTATTAACACCTTTGTAAGTAACTGTATTTTTTAAATATGGCAATAATTGTTCACAGACTAAAAAAAACACAAAAAGCTGTTTTGCTTTTAGGGTAGGGGTTAAAAAAACAAATAATGAAGGGGCTGATGCAAGGTTGCTGACAAAATAGGCAAAAATTATTGTACAACAAACACACCCTTACCACATTTGGCCTACAGCTGACAACCCCCATTCCCCTCTTGTCCTGAGTGGCAGAATCGTGCAAGTCTGTCCCTGCTTCCTGGATATGAGCAGAGCAATTCCACACAAGTTACACTACAGAAACTGGACAAGGCCAAATGAGTAATTTCACTATTAAAAATAGTTAAATATGAATGAGAGAGGGGAATTTAAATGTTTTTGGGCACCAGTAATTAAAGGACGCCCGATGGGAGCTATTCATTTGTTTCGCCCATTACTGGCAGTGTGCCCAATACTCTGCTCAGGTTTAGCCACTTTAAACATGTAAACCCAGTATTTTTGTCCGTGACATGCGCGATAAGTAATTAGCACCCACATTACTTGCAGAACACTTGAGTACCACTTATTGGGCACCCATTAGTTAGTAGTGATGAGCGGATTCGGTTTTACTCGGTTTTACTCGGTTCTCAAAATGGCATCTTATTGGCTCACGGATGTCACGTGTTTTGGATAGCCAATAAGATGCCGTTTTGAGAACCGAGTAAAACCGAATCTGCTCATCACTATTAGTTACACGCATGTGGAGGGTATTCAATTGCTTTTAGGCGTGTCTAAGTAATGGCAGCCAGACAGCCGACATTCAATTTGCGTTCCCAACAAAAACAAGTGGGGAATCCACTTGTTTTTGGGTGCCTCTAAGTAATGTGTATCCGATGTGTAATATTCAATTGATCTGTGAGTGCTGCAGGAACCCATTACTTATCGATCCCAAATGCTCCAGGCTTAGGACCTCATTGAGTTTGAGTTGCATTTCTGCGATTGTAGCAGAACTACAACTGCTGAGAATCGCACAGCAAGAGCAGCCCAGCATGATAAAAGTCCGCCCAGCACAGAGCAACCCACCCGCTGGTACTCAAATTTTGCGGCTGCATTTACAGAATTGCGAATGCATCGCAAAATACGAGTACCATCAGTCATACCGGTTGACCCGTGCATACACAGGCTATCTGCGGCAGTAGTCGCAGCGGCGCCATGTTCTGGATCGCAGCTGACATCAGTAATAGGCCCCCAAAAAGACCATGACATGTCTACGTTTTTCCGACCAATCCCCATAAACGTCATGTGTATGCCCACGAACGCCCGCCGCCTGTCAATCAACCCACGCAAAAGAATCGCAAATCAGGGGTCGTGCAATGCATTGCAGCGCATGCGCAAATGACCACTAATCAGACGATCTGCGATTTTGCAATTTTACAACTCAATCTGAATAAGGCCCTTAGACACACAGAGGGTCATTCTGACCCGTTCGTTCGCTGCGTTTTAACGCAGCAGAGCGAACGGGTCCCTACTGCACATGCGCCAGCGCCGTAGTGCGCCGGCACATGCCAGACGGCCGAAGGCCGTAGCAGGGATACGATCGCCTCTGCCTGATTGACAGGCAGAGGCGATCGCTGGGCGGGAGGGGACGGAACGGCGGAGTTTGGCCGCCGTTTCGTGGGTTTGGACCGGCCAACGCAGGCATGGCCGGACCAAACGGGGGGCGGGCCGCAGCGGCTGCGTGACGTCACACGCAGCCGATGTGGGCCGGTGAGCGATGAGTAGCTCCCGCTAGCACGCTAAAGCTGCGCTGGCCAGGAGCTACTCTTGAAGTGCAAAGTCATCGTCGCTGTGCGATGCCTTTGCACTTCTGCAAGGGGGGGCTGGACTGACATGCGGGGCGGGCTAGCCCTGTGCTGGGCGTCCCCCCCCGCATGTCAGGGAAGAAGATCTTAGCTGTGCTAAATTTAGCACAGCTACGATCAACTCGGAATGACCCCCACAAATCTGTAAAACCAGTGTAAAGTACTGGGCGTGCTGCAGAAACGGAAGTTCGGGAAACCAAAAGCCCATCCTTATGGGGAATTCTCCTGAACACCTCAGGAGGTATCACGCTGAAATAATGGGCGCACACGTCACTTGCGGCTGATGGCAAAACAACTGAATAGCTCCCGTCAGGCGCCCATTACTTACAGACACCCAAACACAGATGAGATGCCCCCAGAGAGCGAATGTACTCTCCGGTGGTATGTGGAGAAAGAAATGACTGGCAGTATACATAAAATAATTTATTTCCCATAGATCGAAACTGAAAAACAAAACACACAACACAGAGGTGACTGCAGGGAAAATAAACCTTCATTGTTTTGTTGCAAATGACTGCAGCTTGTATTGCATTTCACAGTCATCGATATGGATAACACAGTGAATGCAGCGCAAGGATAAACAGATCCATACCTTTATGTATTATACAGGTGGCTTACTTGCGTCCAACAAAGGCTCGCATGTCAAGCCTCTTTCAGATCTACTTGATGTGTGACTGGGAAGAGCAGAGTGACTGGAAGACTCAGGGGGGAAATGTATCAAGCCTAGTAAAGAGATAAAGGGGTCTATGTACTAAGTGTTGGGAAGAGATAAAGTGGCCAGAGATAAAGTACCAATTAACCAGCTCCTATTTGTCATTTTTCAAACCCAGCCTGTAACATGGCAGTTAGGAGCCGATTTGCAGGTACTTTATGTCCGTCCAAAGTTTGATATATCTTCCCCACAATCACTGCTGTAGATATGTGGTCAGTGCTTATGGCTCCACCACTTGTAACTCACAATATAAAAAAGACAGTGTGAAGAACCCTAATGGTAGCTGTGACTGCCTGTCGTGTTCTACGGTACCGAATACGAAAGGGAGGGAATGCAAGAACTATTTTCACTGTGAAAATTTTAGTCGGCTAAAGAAACAGCTCACAAGTGGATAGGTTGTGCTGACCACACATGCTGTGATATTGCAGTCAAACGTGGACATACTAGTAAATGTGATTGGAAGATGGCTTCCAACTACAGTGCCTTGCTAAAGTATTTCCCTCCCTTGGCTTTTTACCTATTTTGTTACATTACAACCTGTAATGTAATATTTTTTTATCTGAATTTTATGTGATGGATATGCACAAAATAGTCTAAAGGGCCCCATACACTAGGGCGATTTTACACGATTTCATACAATTCCGATATATCCGTCTGATATATTGTATGAAATTGTGTACAATCGTATGTGTTTTAGATCGTATACAATCTGATGCGCGTCCCCGTGGCTGTCGGATAGGATCCAATAGGTCGTTGGTGCTGCACTAATGATATATCGGAATTGGATGGAATAGGATGAAAAAAGTGTGCGTATGATATATCGCATGCGATGTATCACAGGGAAGTGTGACTGGCATTCTCAGGACACTCCCAGCCTCCGTAGCCCTCTATCCAGCCCATCAGATATATCTCATGGTACATTTGTATGCCGTACGATATATTGCATGCCATGTATAGCGGCTTCATCAATCGCATGTGATATATCTTATGCAAAAATAGCACAAAAGTACCAAATCGTATGGAATCACTCCCGGGAGACTTCAAGGGAAATTACATCCGACTTCAGCCTCAGACATATTGTTGTAGTGTATGGGGCCCTTTAGTTGGTGAAGTGAAATGAGAAAAAGTTTTATAAAAAAGGAATTTTTATAAATAAATATTTTACAATTGGCATGTGCATATATGTATTCACCCCCTTTGCTATGAAGCCCCTCAAAAGTTCTGGTGCAACCAATTACCTTCAGAAGTCACATAATTAGTGAAATGAACCTGTGTGTCACATGATCTGTCAGTATAAACACACCTTTTCTGAAAAGCCCCAGAGGCTGCAACACCACTAAGCAAGAGGCATCACACCATGAAGACCAAGGAGCTCTCCAAACAAGTCAGGGACAAAGTTGTTGAGAAGTACAAGTCAGGGTTGGGTTATAAAAAAATAATAAGATTTTACTTACCGATAAATCTATTTCTCGGAGTCCGTAGTGGATGCTGGGGTTCCTGAAAGGACCATGGGGAATAGCGGCTCCGCAGGAGACAGGGCACAAAAAGTAAAGCTTTTCCGATCAGGTGGTGTGCACTGGCTCCTCCCCCTATGACCCTCCTCCAGACTCCAGTTAGGTACTGTGCCCGGACGAGCGTACACAATAAGGGAGGATTTTGAATCCCGGGTAAGACTCATACCAGCCACACCAATCACACCGTACAACTTGTGATCTAAACCCAGTTAACAGTATGATAACAGCGGAGCCTCTGAAAGATGGCTTCCTTTAACAATAACCCGAATTAGTTAACAATAACTATGTACAACTTATGCAGATAATCCGCACTTGGGATGGGCGCCCAGCATCCACTACGGACTCCGAGAAATAGATTTATCGGTAAGTAAAATCTTATTTTCTCTATCGTCCTAGTGGATGCTGGGGTT
Organism: Pseudophryne corroboree; assembly: GCF_028390025.1. Taxonomy (NCBI): domain Eukaryota; kingdom Metazoa; phylum Chordata; class Amphibia; order Anura; family Myobatrachidae; genus Pseudophryne; species Pseudophryne corroboree. Next base: position 87,968,956 of record NC_086448.1, read on the forward strand.
CCTGAAAGGACCATGGGGATTATACCAAAGCTCCCAAACGGGCGGGAGAGTGCGGATGACTCTGCAGCACCGAATGAGAGAACTCCAGGTCCTCCTTAGCCAGAGTATCAAATTTGTAAAATTTTACAAACGTGTTCTCCCCTGACCACGTAGCTGCTCGGCAAAGTTGTAATGCCGAGACCCCTCGGGCAGCCGCCCAAGATGAGCCCACCTTCCTTGTGGAGTGGGCCTTTACAGATTTAGGCTGTGGCAAGCCTGCCACAGAATGTGCAAGTTGGATTGTGCTACAGATCCAACGAGCAATCGTCTGCTTAGACGCAGGAGCACCCATCTTGTTGGGTGCATACAATATAAACAACGAGTCAGATTTTCTGACTCCAGCTGTCCTTGCAATATATATTTTTAATGCTCTGACAACGTCCAGTAACTTGGAGTCCTCCAAGTCACTTGTAGCCGCAGGCACTACAATAGGCTGGTTCAGATGAAATGCTGACACCACCTTAGGGAGAAAATGCGGACGAGTCCGCAGATCTGCCCTGTCCGAATGGAAAATCAGATATGGGCTTTTGTAAGATAAAGCTGCCAATTCTGACACTCTCCTGGCAGAAGCCAGGGCTAGAAGCATGGTCACTTTCCATGTGAGATATTTCAAATCCACCTTTTTTAGTGGTTCAAACCAATGAGATTTTAGGAAGTCCAAAACCACATTTAGATCCCACGGTGCCACTGGAGGCACCACAGGAGGCTGTATATGCAGCACTCCCTTAACAAAGGTCTGGACTTCAGGGACTGAAGCCAATTCTTTTTGAAAGAAAATCGACAGGGCCGAAATTTGAACCTTAATAGATCCCAATTTGAGACCCATTGACAATCCTGATTGCAGGAAATGTAGGAATCGACCCAGTTGAAATTCCTCCGTCGGAGCACTCCGATCTTCGCACCACGCAACATATTTTCGCCAAATTCGGTGATAATGTTGCACGGTTACTTCCTTCCTTGCTTTAATCAAAGTAGGAATGACTTCTTCCGGCATGCCTCTTTCCTTTAGGATCCGGCGTTCAACCGCCATGCCGTCAAACGCAGCCGCGGTAAGTCTTGAAACAGACAGGGACCCTGCTGAAGCAAGTCCCTCCTTAGAGGTAGAGGCCACGGATCTTCCGTGATCATCTCTTGAAGTTCCGGGTACCAAGTCCTCCTTGGCCAATCCGGAACCACTAGTATCGTTCTTACGCCTCTTTGCCGTATAATTCTCAATACTTTTGGTATGAGAGGCAGAGGAGGAAACACATACACCGACTGGTACACCCAAGGCGTTACCAGCGCGTCCACAGCTATTGCCTGCGGATCTCTTGACCTGGCGCAATACCTGTCCAGTTTTTTGTTGAGGCGAGACGCCATCATGTCCACCATTGGTCTTTCCCAACGGGTTACCAGCATGTGGAAGACTTCTGGATGAAGTCCCCACTCTCCCGGGTGAAGATCGTGTCTGCTGAGGAAGTCTGCTTCCCAGTTGTCCACTCCCGGGATGAACACTGCTGACAGTGCTATCACATGATTCTCTGCCCAGCGAAGAATCCTTGCAGCTTCTGCCATTGCCCTCCTGCTTCTTGTGCCGCCCTGTCTGTTCACATGGGCGACTGCCGTGATGTTGTCCGACTGGATCAATACCGGTTTTCCCTGAAGCAGAGGTTCTGCCTGGTTTAGAGCATTGTATATTGCTCTTAGTTCCAGAATGTTTATGTGAAGAGACGTTTCCAGGCTCGTCCATACTCCCTGGAAGTTTCTTCCTTGTGTGACTGCTCCCCAGCCTCTCAGGCTGGCGTCCGTGGTCACCAGGATCCAATCCTGTATGCCGAATCTGCGGCCCTCCAATAGATGAGCACTCTGCAACCACCACAGAAGAGACACCCTTGTCCTTGGAGACAGGGTTATCCGTAGGTGCATCTGAAGATGCGACCCTGACCATTTGTCCAACAGATCCCTTTGGAAAATTCTTGCGTGGAATCTGCCGAATGGAATCGCTTCGTAAGAAGCCACCATTTTTCCCAGGACTCTTGTGCATTGATGTACAGACACCTTTCCTGGTTTTAGGAGGTTCCTGACAAGCTCGGATAACTCCTTGGCTTTTTCCTCCGGGAGAAAAACCTTTTTCTGAACCGTGTCCAGAATCATCCCTAGGAACAGCAGACGAGTTGTCGGCATTAACTGGGATTTTGGAATATTCAGAATCCACCCGTGCTGTTTTAGCACTTCTTGAGACAGTGCTAATCCCATCTCTAGCTGTTCTCTGGACCTCGCCCTTATTAGGAGATCGTCCAAGTATGGGATAATTAATACGCCTTTTCTTCGAAGAAGAATCATCATCTCGGCCATTACCTTTGTAAAGATCCGAGGTGCCGTGGACAATCCGAACGGCAGCGTCTGAAACTGATAGTGACAGTTTTGTACAACGAACCTGAGGTACCCCTGGTGTGAGGGGTAAATTGGAACGTGGAGATACGCATCCTTGATGTCCAAGGATACCATAAAGTCCCCCTCTTCCAGGTTCGCTATCACTGCTCTGAGTGACTCCATTTTGAACTTGAACTTCTTTATGTACAGGTTCAAGGACTTCAGATTTAGAATAGGCCTTACCGAGCCATCCGGCTTCGGTACCACAAAAAGAGTGGAATAATACCCCTTCCCTTGTTGCAGAAGAGGTACCTTGACTATCACCTGCTGAGAGTACAGCTTGTGAATGGCTTCCAACACCGTCTCCCTTTCGGAGGGGGACGTTGGTAAAGCAGACCTCAGGAAACGGCGAGGTGGATCTGTCTCTAATTCCAACCTGTATCCCTGAGATATTATCTGCAGGATCCAGGGATCTACTTGCGAGTGAGCCCACTGCGCGCTGTAATTTTTGAGACGACCGCCCACCGTCCCCGAGTCCGCTTGAGAAGCCCCAGCGTCATGCTGAGGCTTTTGTAGAAGCCGGGGAGGGCTTCTGATCCTGGGAAGGAGCTGCGTGTTGCTGTCTCTTCCCTCGACCTTTGCCTCGTGGCAAATATGAATAGCCCTTTGCTCTCTTATTTTTAAAGGAACGAAAGGGCTGCGGTTGAAAAGTCGGTGCCTTTTTCTGTTGGGGAGTGACTTGAGGTAGAAAGGTGGATTTCCCGGCTGTAGCCGTGGCCACCAAATCTGATAGACCGACTCCAAATAACTCCTCCCCCTTATACGGCAAAACTTCCATATGCCGTTTTGAATCCGCATCGCCTGTCCACTGTCGCGTCCATAAAGCTCTTCTGGCCGAAATGGACATAGCACTTACCCGTGATGCCAGTGTGCATATATCCCTCTGTGCATCACGCATATAAAGAAATGCATCCTTTATTTGTTCTAACGACAGTAAAATATTGTCCCTGTCCAGGGTATCAATATTTTCAATCAGGGATTCTGACCAAACTACCCCCGCACTGCCCATCCAGGCAGTCGCTACAGCTGGTCGTAGTATAACACCTGCATGTGTGTATATACTTTTTTGGATATTTTCCATCCTCCTATCTGATGGATCTTTAAGTGCGGCCGTCTCAGGAGAGGGTAACGCCACTTGTTTAGATAAGCGTGTTAGCGCCTTGTCCACCCTAGGAGGTGTTTCCCAGCGCTCCCTAACCTCTGGCGGGAAAGGGTATAATGCCAATAATTTCTTTGAAATTATCAGCTTTTTATCAGGGGCAACCCACGCTTCATTACACACGTCATTTAGTTCTTCTGATTCAGGAAAAACTATAGGTAGTTTTTTCATACCCCACATAATACCCTGTTTAGTGGTACCTGTAGTATCAGCTAAATGTAACGCCTCCTTCATTGCCAAAATCATATAACGTGTGGCCCTACTGGAAAATACGGTTGATTCGTCACCGTCACCACTGGAGTCATCGCCTGTGTCTGGGTCTGTGTCGACCGACTGAGGCAAAGGGCGTTTCACAGCCCCTGACGGTGTTTGAGTCGCCTGGACAGGCACTAATTGATTGTCCGGCCGTCTCATGTCGTCAAACGACTGCTTTAGCGTGTTGACACTATCCCGTAGTTCCATAAATAAAGGCATCCATTCTGGTGTCGACCCCCTAGGAGGTGACATCCCCATATTTGGCAATTGCTCCGCCTCCACACCAATATCGTCCTCATACATGTCGACACACACGTACCGACACACAGCAGACACACAGGGAATGCTCCTAATGAAGACAGGACCCACTAGCCCTTTGGGGAGACAGAGGGAGAGTTTGCCAGCACACACCAAAAGCGCTATATATATATCAGGGATAGCCTTATAATAAGTGCTCCCCTATAGCTGCTTTGTTATATAAAAATATCGCCATAAATTTGCCCCCCCTCTCTGTTTTACCCTGTTTCTGTAGTGCAGTGCAGGGGAGAGACCTGGGAGCCGTCCTGACCAGCGGAGCTGTGAGAGGAAATGGCGCCGTGTGCTGAGGAGATAGGCCCCGCCCCTTTTCCGGCGGGCTCGTCTCCCGCTATTTTGAGAAATCAGGCAGGGGTTAAATATCTCCATATAGCCTCTAGGGCTATATGTGAGGTATTTTTAGCCTTTATAGGTACTCATTTTGCCTCCCAGGGCGCCCCCCTCCCAGCGCCCTGCACCCTCAGTGACTGCCGTGTGAAGTGTGCTGAGAGGAAAATGGCGCACAGCTGCAGTGCTGTGCGCTACCTTTAGAAGACTGCAGGAGTCTTCAGCCGCCGATTCTGGACCTCTTCTGTCTTCAGCATCTGCAAGGGGGCCGGCGGCGCGGCTCCGGTGACCATCCAGGCTGTACCTGTGATCGTCCCTCTGGAGCTTGATGTCCAGTAGCCAAGAAGCCAATCCATCCTGCACGCAGGTGAGTTGACTCCTTCTCCCCTCAGTCCCTCGCTGCAGTGATCCTGTTGCCAGCAGGAATCACTGTAACATAAAAAACCTAGCTAAACTTTCTCTAAGCAGCTCTTTAGGAGAGCCACCTAGATTGCACCCTTCTCGGCCGGGCACAAAAATCTAACTGGAGTCTGGAGGAGGGTCATAGGGGGAGGAGCCAGTGCACACCACCTGATCGGAAAAGCTTTACTTTTTGTGCCCTGTCTCCTGCGGAGCCGCTATTCCCCATGGTCCTTTCAGGAACCCCAGCATCCACTAGGACGATAGAGAAATTTAAATCTTTGATGATCCCCAGGAGCACCATCAAATCCATCATCTTCAAATGGAAAGAACATGGTACCACATCAAACCTGCCAAGAGAGGGACGGCCACCAAAACTCACAGATCGGGCAAGGAGGGCATTAATCAGAGAGGCAGCACAGAGACCAAAGGTAACCCTGAAGGAGTTGCAAAGTTCCACAGCAGAGACTGGTGTATCTGCGCATGTGACCACAATAAGCCGTACACTCCATAGAGCTGGGCTTTATGGAAGAGTGGCCAGAAGAAAGCCATTACTTTCTAAGAAGGTACGTTTTGAGTTTGCCAAAAGGCATGTGGACGACTCCCCAAATGTATGAAGGAAGGTGCTCCGGTCAGACGAGACTAAAATTTAACTTTTTGGCCACCAAGCAAAATGCTGTGTCTTGCGCAAACCCAACACATCACATCATCCCAAGAATACCATCCCCGCAGTGAAACATGGTGGTGGCAGCATCATGCTGTGGGGATATTTTTCAGCAGCAAAGACTGAGAAACTGTTTTGAGTCGCGGGAAAGATGGATGGTGCTAAATTCAGGGATATTCTTGAGTAAAACCTGTTTCAGTCTGCCTGTGATTTGAGACTGGGACGGAGGTTTACCTTCCAGCAGGACAATGACCCGAAGCATACTGCTAGAGCAACACTCGAGGGAGAACATTTAAATGTGTGAATCTCCTAGTCAAAGCCCAGATCTCAATCCAATTGAGAATCTGTGGTCAGACTTAAAGACTGCTTTTCACAAGCGGAAACCAACATGAAGGAGCTGGAGCAGTTTTGCCTTGAGAAATGGGCAAAAATCCCAGTGGCAAGATGTGGCAAGCTCAGAGAGACTTATGGGCCCTACACACTGGGCGATAATACTGAAAGATATGAATGATCTCGTTCATTAACGAACGAGATACCATTTATATCTTTCAGTGTGGAGGCACCAACGATGAACGATGCGCGGCCCCGCACTCGTTCATCGCTGGTGCCCCGTCGCGTGTGCATGCAGGCCAATATGGACGATCTCATCCATATATGCCTGCACTGCTATGGAGCCAGGTGACGGGAGGAATGAAGAAACTTCACTCCCCCCGTCACTGCCTCCCCCTCCCCCTTCCCCCCCGGCGGCAGATCTGCCAGTGTGTAGGGCCCATAATCCAAAGCAACTTGCAGCTGTAATTGCTGCAAAAGGTGGCTCTACAAAGTACTGACTTTAGGGGGGTGAATAGTTATGCACGCTGAAGTTTTCTGTTATTTTGTCTAATACTTTAGGAAGGCACTGTACATTAGCAGGCTCTAGGTACACTATGATGCATCTGGGCTGCATGGCTGAGGAGCCGATACTTGGCCAAGTTGGTGACTACATGTATGAGCAATTTGGACTTGCCTGGCACTCATGATGACTGGCAGGATAGGGTCACGAGTGAGAAGCTTTAAGACTGGCTTATGTTTCCACGGGAAACATGGCATTTGCATATCATCTCTACCATTAGTTGGGTGCCGTGAATAAATGTGCGGTATTTAATTTTAGAAAAGAGTATTGCAACAGTCGGGCAAGGCGTATATAGCTCCCTGAATAGTTTCTGATGACCGTGGTGAAATAAGCGTGTCATATTTTATACAAGTCTCTACAAAAAAAAATAAAAGTGTAATATACTTCTCTGGAAATGGTGCTGACCACAGTCAGGAATAATAAGCAGCACAGAGTGTACAGCCTAGTATAGAAATATCCCTTTGACAGATTTAAAAAGTTCCTTCTCCACTTCACTCCAAAGTCAAGGCTCACTATTGCCATAGCCAAGCTGGCAGAGCACCTCATTCGGCAGCAGGCAGAGGAGAGGGCAGGGAGGATTCAGCTCGCCATCGTGAATTGGGCTGCAGTTTCTGTCCAATTTGAAGCGGAATTCACCACATACCTCTAGGCCAGCCAATCACAATGCCCCGTCATCTCCCATCTATTACATAGGTAGCTCTTCTCACAGCTGTCAAACAAACCATGATCAAAACTCAGCTCAAGTCTTCTTATACTTCATAAGGTTAGCACTCACAGAAAAGAAACACCAAAAACCAACCATATACACCCATAGGTCATTTTCCGGGGTTTCTGTATGCAGCTCACTGGATATCACACTTTATACTACAAAAGACTAATCAAGCTTCAGACCACACAATACAGAGCTACCCCAAGAACATCACGAGTTCTAACTCAATTCCATTACATGTGGTGACTTTTGAATCCCGTACTTGCCCCAAGAATTATTTTGCTCTATAGGTGTCTATCCTTAAGTGCAATGTTAACCATTTCTTTTTGGGTAAGCTTATGAGTCTATGATGGGGGTAGAGGGTTGAACTGAATATGATGTTATTTAGCTCCAGTAATGAGTGCCCGAGGCTATTTCACTGGCCGAAGATTAAGCCCTAGGCATTAGGCGCGGTAAACTGCACCTCCCCACGATGGGGACAATTGAATACCTCCAGTCACTCATTCCTGGAGCTAAGCAACATCGCATTCAATTGAATTTACTCCTATGTTTGAATTCCAAAGCTCAAATATCAATGTCAAAAGCACATAGGGACTAATTTCATTAATGCCCACAATGTGCTGATGTGATGCCAGCAGGAGCACGCTAAAGTGTCCCTAAATTGCACTTCTAACTGAATTAACTCAATAGAATCTAAAAATGTTACTGGTCTAACGAATACCACAAAAATGAGAACATTGCATGGTCATTTGTTGTACCCCATAGACCCCTTCTCTCTGCAACACAGAGATACACAACTGAACATTGCAACTCATTTCAGTGTACAGCAAATCAATACTGTACAGCAGGAGTGGGGAACCTTTTTTCTACCAAGGGCCATTTGGATATTTAGAAAATCCTTCGGGGGCCATATAAAAATTTAAACTTAAAAATTAGCCTGCCCCCTATAGATATGCCACCAGTATGTTTTCCCCCCTGTAGATATGCCCCCTAGTAGTGCCGCTTGGAGGGAGTGACAGTGCTGCTGGGCTGTGTAGGTGTAGCATACAGGACACTCTGCACCAGAGCTGTAACTAGACATTTTGGTGCTTTTCATCAGAAAGTGAATTGGTGCTCCTCCTCCCATGCCGCAGAGCACGGATAGTGCGCGCCTACGCCTTTAGGGGCATGGCTTAGGGCAGGGCATTCACATTACACCACACAGTATGAGCCGAAATTCACATTGCGCCACACAGTATGAGCCACATTAACATTACGCCACACAGTATGAGCCGAAATTCACATTACACCACACAGTATGAGCCGAAATTCACATTACACCACACAGTATGAGCCGAAATTCACATTACACCACACAGTATGAGCCGAAATTCACATTGCGCCACACAGTATGAGCCACATTAACATTACGCCACACAGTATGAGCCGAAATTCACATTACACCACAGTATGAGCCGAAATTCACATTACACCACACAGTATGAGCCGAAATTCACATTACACCACACAGTATGAGCCGAAATTCACATTATGCCACACAGTATGAGCCGAAATTCACATTATGCCACACAGTATGAGCCGAAATTCACATTACGCCACACAGTATGAGCCACATTCACATTACGCCACACAGTATGAGCCGAAATTCACATTACACCACACAGTATGAGCCACATTCACATTACCCCATACAATCATTGCAGCGTGGCTCAGTCTTGGTGCTGCAGTGTTGTTCCTCCTAGCCGCGATCGCACTGCCTCCCCCTCAACACTCATCCAGTCCTCTGAGGATGAGAGGAACAAGGCTGTACCAACACACTCCTCCTGCACAAAAAATACTTCTCTTGCACACTAACGTTAACATCAAACCAATATCCCCCTGCATACCAACAGTACTCTACCAAACACAGTAGTATGATCCCCTGCACACCATCCCCTGTAGTGTACATCAACATTATCTTCCTGCACATTAAAATGTCCCCTCTGCACAGCAATATGATCCCCCTTGCACACCAACAGGCTTCCCCCCAACAGCAGGCTAGTCCCCACATCTTTCATTTATTTACCTTTTTTCTTTCAGCGTTGACTGCCACACATGGCAGTGTCTAACGCCGCGGAATCTCCCCTTCTCTGTGCTCCCGCTCTCCACTGGCCGGCTCCCCATAGTTCTCCAATCTCCATCCTTCTCCTCACCGCGTCTCAGCCACACTCCCCCCAATTCTCCTGCGCAGGACTCAGAGGAAGAGCGGAAAGGGATGAGCAGGTGACAGCCTCCCATTGTCCCTCCTCCTCTATGCGTCCCCTCGCAGCGCCGCCCCCCCCCCCCCCCCCCCCGTGCGCTGCACGGTTGCCAGGTTACCCAGCGTCCCCCTCTGTTAAATGTCGTCTCTCCCTCCTCACTCCTCTTCTGCAGCTGCGGTACTGTGAGCGGGCTGGGCGGGCCGGGTGAAGTGTCTTTGCGGGCCATATACGGCCCGCAGGCCGGACGTTCCCCACCCCTGCTGTACAGATTGAAGTGGTCATTGTTAATGTGAAGTCAATACCTAAAACTTCATATAAAATAAACGTTTAGTTGTAAAAATATATATAAAAAATATCCTTTAACAGGTTGAGTATCCCAAATCCAAATATTCCAAAATACGGAATTTTTTGAGTGAGATAGTGAAACCTTTGTTTTCTGATGGCTCAATGTACACAAACTTTGTGTATTACACAAAGTTATTAAAAATATTGTATTAAATGACCTTCAGGATGTGTGTATAAGGTGTACATGAAACATAAATGCATTCTGTGCTTAGACTTAGGTCCCATCGCCATGATATCTCATTATGGTATGCAATTATTCCAAAATACGGAAAATTCCGATATCCAAAATACTTCTGTTCCCAAGCATTTTGGATAAGGGATACTCAACCCATACTTGTTTTTTTGTCTTTTAGTCCCATAGGAGGGAAAAATAGGATTTTGGTTACCTACCGGTAAATCCTTTTCTTGTAGTTTCTCTTACGTCCTAGAGGATGCTGGGGTCCACATTAGTACCATGGGGATGTACCAAAGCTCCCAGAACAGGAGGGAGAGCGCGGAGGCTCCTGCAGAACTGCTTGACTGCACTTCAGATCATCAAAAGCCAAAGTATCGAACTTGTAAAACTTTGCAAACGTGTTCGACCAAGACCAAGTTGCAGCTCGGCAAAGTTGCAATGCCGAAACTCCCCGGGCAGCCGCCCAGGAAGACCCTTATGAGTAGAGTGGGCCTTAACAGATCTTGGACACGGCAACCCTGCTGTAGAATAAGCGTGCTGGATAGTGAACCTAATCCAGCGAGAGATCGTCTGCTTAGAAGCAGGACACCCAATTTTCTTGGGATCATATAGAACAAACAGAGTGTCCAACTTTCTGTGACAAGAAGTTCTCTTCACATATATCCTCAGAGCCCTCACAACATCCAAGGACTTTGATGTAATTGAGGAGTCAGTAGCCACTGGCACCACAATAGGTTGGTTGATATGAAATGTCTACACAACCTTCGGAAGAAACTGCTGACGTGTCCGGAGCTCAGCCCTATCTTCGTGGAAGATCAAGTAAGGGCTTTTACAGGACAAAGCCCCCAATTTGGACACACGTCTAGCAGAAGCTTAGGCCAACAACGTGACAGCCTTCCATGTAAGAAATTTGACCTCAACCTCCTGTAGAGGCTCAAACCAATCCAACTGGAGGAACTGCAACACCACGTTAAGGTTCCAAGGCGCCATAGGCGGTACAAAGGTTGGTTATATGTGCAGAACTCCCTTCAAAAGGTCTGAACCTCAGGGAGGGCAGCCAATTGTTTCTGGAAGAAAATGGATAGGGCCGAAATCTGGACCTTCCCAGATCCCAACCTCAGGCCCATATCCACACCTGCTTGCAGGAAGAGGAGAAAACGTCCGAGTTGAAACTCCACCGTAGGAAACTTCTTGGACACACCAAGAGACATATTTCTTCCAAATTTGATGTTAATGTTTAGACGTTATCCCTTTCCTAGCCTGTATCAGGGTAGGAATGACCTTCTTTGGAATGCCCTTCCGAGCAAGTATCAGGAACTCAACCTCCATGCCGTCAAACATAGCCGCGGTAAGTCTTGATAGGCGAACGGCCCCTCTTCCTGCAAGAGATTCAGAAGGTCAGCATACCAAGCCCGCCTTGGCCAGTCTGGAGCAATGAGGATCGCTTCAACTCTTGTTCTCCTTACGAGCTTTAGAACTCTTGGAATGAGTGGGAGTGGTGGAAATACGCACACCGACTGGAACATCCACAGAGACACCAGGGCGTCCACTGCCACTGCCACTGCTTGTGGGTCCCTCGACCTGGAACAATAGCGTTGAAGCTTCTTGTTGAGACGAGAGGCCATCATGTCTATTTGGAGTAATCCCCAAAGATGTGTTATGTCTTTGAACACCTCCGGATGGAGAACCCACTCCCCCGGATGGAGATTGTGTCTGCTGAGGAAATCTGCTTCCCAGTTGTCTACTCCCGGAATGAAGATTGCTGACAGCGCCAACGCGTGTTTTTCTGCCCACAGGAGGATTCTTGTTACCTTCGCCATGGCAGCTCTGTTCTTCGTTCCGCCCTGTCGGTTTATGTAAGTCACTGTTGTTACGTTGTCCGACTGCACTTGAATGGCCCGATTTCTTAGAAGATGGGCCGCCTGAAGAAGACCATTGTATACGGCTCTTAATTCCAGAATGTTGATCGGAAGGCCGACTTCCAGAATTGACCACCTTCCTTGGAAAGTCTCCCCTTGAGTGACTGCGCCACAGCCCCGGAGGCTTGCATCCGTGGTTAGAAGGATCCAGTCCTGAATCCCGAACCAGCGGCCCTCCAGAAGTTGAGGTAACTGTAGCAACCAGAGGAGCGAAATCCTGGCCTTCGGCGACAGATGTATTCTCTGGTGCATGTGGAGATGAGATCCTGACCACTTGTCCAGGAGATCCAGTTGGAAGACCCGAGCGTGGAACCTCCCATACTGGAGAGCCTCGTAAGAGGCCACTATCTTCCCCAACAGGCGAATGCGTTGATAAACCGACACCCGGGCTGGCTTCAGGACATCCCGGACCATTGTTTGTATCACCAAAACCTTTTCCTGCGGAAGAAACACCCTCTGCACTTCTGTGTATAGGATCATTCCCAGAAAGGACAACCTCTGGGTTGGTTCCAAATGTGACGTTCGAAGGTTCAGAATACAACCGTGGATCCTGAGGGGGCGGGTCGTGAGAACAATGGACTGCAGCAGCTTCTCCATGGACGATGCCTTTATCAGCAGATCATCCAGATGTGCGGAGGAGAACCATCTTCTCTGCCATCACCTTGGTAAACACCCTCGGTGCTGTGGAGAGGCCGAATGGCAGGGCCTGGAACTGGAAATGACAGTCCAGTAATGCGAAACGGAGATCAGCCTGATGCGGCAGCCAGATTGGAATGTGGAGGTACGAATCCTTGATATCCAGGGATATCAGGAATTCCCCCTTTTCCAGACCTGATATCACCGCCCTGAGAGACTCCATTTTGAACTTGAACTCCTTTAAAAAGGGGTTCAATGATTTTAGGTTCAGAATGGGCCTGACCGAACCATCCGGTTTCGGTACCACGAAAAGGTTCGAATAGTAATCTGTAGTTTGCGAATGAAGAGGAACTGGCACAATGACCTGTGCCTCCACCAACTTTTGGACAGTTTCTTGTAATACAGTGCTGTCTGCCAGCAGAGCTGGTAAGCCTGATTTGAAAAAACGATGAGGAGGGAGACTTTGAAATTCCAGCCTGTATCCCTGGGATACAATATCTATCACCTAGGGATCCAGGCCAGACGATACCCAGACGTGACTGAATTGTCTGAGTCTCGCTCCCACTGGCCCCACCTCCAGGCCGCGCGGTCCACCGTCATGCGGAGGACTTTGGCGTACCTGAAGCAGGCTTTTGTTCCTGGGAACCTGCAGCGGCAGGTTTCTTGGACTTAACTCAGCCTTCCCTAAAGAAGGTCTGGCCTTTCTAGGCTTGTTAGGCCGAAAGGACTGTGTCGCTGATGAAGAGAAGGATATCTTCAGAGCAGGTGCAGCTGAGGGAAGAAACGGAGACTTACCTGCTGTAGCCGTGGATATCCACGCGTCTAAAGCTTCCCCAAAGAGAGCCTGACCTGTATAGGGTAGGGACTCCACACTCTTTCTGGATTCCGCATCGGCTGACCACTGGCGCAGCCACAGTCCCCGACGAGCTGAAACAGACATGGAAGAGATTCCCGCAGCCATGGAACCCAGGTCTTTCATGGATTCTACCATAAAACCTGCAGAATCATGAATGTTGCGTAAAAATAATTCAACATAACCCTTATCCATTGTATCCAAATCCTCTAGTAAGGTAGCCAACCATTTTACTATCGCCTTTGCAATCCATGCACTAGCAACACTGGGACATAATATGGCCCCTGAAGCAGTGTACATTGATTTAAGTGTGTTATCAACTTTTTGATCAGCCGGCTCCTTTAAGGCGGTAGATCCTGGAACAGGTAAAACCACCTTTGAGAGTCTGGACACAGATGCGTCAACAATTGGCGGGTTTTCCCATTTTTTCCTATCCTCCTCAGGGAAAGGAAACGCCACCTGTACCCTTTAGGGATCTGGAATTTTTTCTCAGGGTTTACCCATGCTTTCTCAAATATAGCATTCAATTCCTTTGACGCAGGGAAGGTTAGCGAGGCTTTTTTATTTTCAGTGAAAAAAGCCTCCTCAACCTGCTCAGGTGTGGTATCATTAATATGCAACATATCCCTGATAGCCTCTATCATCAATTGCACCCCCTTTGCAAGAGATGCGGACCCCCGCAACACATCTCCATTACCGTCTGTAGTGTCAGAATCGGTATTCGTGTCATCCTGCGTGACATGTACAAGTGCACGTTTGTGGGGGTATGTAGCGGAGCGTCCCGAGGTACCAGAATCGGGCCAAACTGCCATAGAGTTCTGTGATACCTGAGTTGCAGATTCATTACTTGCAACCCTGTCAGAAATCTGAGAAATCCAAGATTTGATAGAGGAAAACCACTCAGGCTCCCTTGTTGGTATCTGTGCTAAACCAGTGCTATCTTGATTACATGGAATGGGATCATCCTGGGAGGACAAATCCTCTGCAGCATATGACACAGTGTCCCTGAACATAGCTAAAGGAGACCACCAAACACTCCACAAACACACACACAGGGGAGGGCAGACAGAGTTATCCCCCCAAGAATGGCAAGAGAGACACAGAGATTAGAGCTAACCCACACACAGCGCTTTTATACCAAAGGGAGACCCCTTGTCAGCGCTGTGTACCTTAATAGGATACACAGTCATATTGCAGCCTCCCCCACCTTCTACAACCCCCTGGTACCGTTTACAGATAGCTGGAGTTGCTGTGGAGGGACCGGATTCTCCTTGCCAGCTCTGTGCAGGCAGGAAAATGGCGCTGAACGCTGCTGGGTCCGCTCTGAGAAGCTCCGCCCCCTTAATGGCGCTGTCTTCCCGCTCTTCATCAGATTATACTGGCCTGAGGATTTAGTGCTGGCTGAGATCCGGGGACCCCAACAGGCTTCTGGACCAGTGTAGGGTGTCGCGCTGGCTCAGGGCGCCCCTCATAGCGCCACACCATGTACCGCTGAGCCATCCCCGGAGCGCAGTTAATACTGCGCTCCTACCCTGATGCCGCCATCTTCACACTAACTTGCTTGCTTGGGGGGGTCGGTGTCTCACTCGCCACCGATTCTTCAGCTCTGCAAGGGGGTGGCCGCATGCTGCTGGGGCGAGTGGTCCCCTGTGGCGGAGAACGATCAGACCGCTCTGGAGCTCAGTGTCCAGTCAGCGGAGACAGTGGCTCAGACCGCGCAGGGCGGGCACTACTCCTCCCCTCAGTCCCTCGCTGCAGGGAGGCTGTTGCCAGCAGCCTCCCTGTAAAATAATAAACTCTAAAAAAACTTTTTTCCAGGAAAACTCAGGTGAGCTCCCCTAGCTGTGACCGGCTCCTCCGGGCACAATTTCTACACTGAGTCTGGTAGGAGGGGCATAGAGGGAGGAGCCAGCCCACACTCTCAAACTCTTAAAGTGACAGTGGCTCCTGGTGGACAGTCTATACACCATGGTACTAATGTGGACCCCGCAATCCTCTAGGACGTAAGAGAAATAACACATTCAGGCAACGGAGATGTCCTTGCGGATAGTCAATAACCTCCGCAATTACCTAGGACGGGCGTACGAGGCTGACATCTCAGCAGGCTTCCGCCTGGAATGTGGGACAAATCTGCAGCTGAACACCACAGGTGAGTCACCCCATGTCCAGCGCTAGAAAAGACAGGAATCCATTTCTCTTTATAGAATATGTTCCAGTATCTTTGACTTCTGCATTCGTACTACCATCCCCATGCTATATACTCAGAGCCCAGGGGTAAATAGGTATACCCGCTCCAGCATCCCTCCCTTCCCCATATGAATTTGTATTCTATCTACAAATTACCAGAAAGGCGGAAATAACGTGTTCCACTTGCTGCATGTATATGAATGTCAGCTATGCATACTTACACACAATCACTGAGTAAGGGCCGTACTTCCCTAAGCTACAACGCATTTATAGGGAGAGAAGAGGAGCCGGTCTCCATCCACCTCAGTGGAACACAAAGAATCATTAGCCAGGCTCCAGGGCTAATGCTGTCATTTAGCCCAGGCATAGGGCTGGCTGTTGCTGAGGAAGCAGTGTGCAAGGCCGCCTGTCACATATAAAGAGATGCTGGATGCATGCTTCAGCCCACACACCACAGCCAAGCACTGTGACCACAACCGACAATGACGCATATGATAACTGCAGTGTACCCCCCTTAAACGCAGTACAGTGGGAGAAGGGGAGCAGGAGGCAGGCTGCAGGAAGCAGAAGAGGTTCAATGGACAAGACATACTTACATATAACGTCTTCCTTTAGTATTAAATACCTCCAGTCTATTCCGATCTAAACTTTAGATCTGACATATATAATCCTTTCTTTAATGTATTCTCCTGTATGCGGCTTCCTGCGACTTTTACAACATGCATTGCGTTACTCTATTACAGTGGTTCTCAAACTCGGTCCTCAGGACCCCACACAGTGCATGTTTTGCAGGTAACCCAGCAGGTGCACAGGTGTATTAATTACTCACTGACACATTTTAAAAGGTCCACAGGTGGAGCTAATTATTTAACTTGTGATTCTGTGAGGAGACCTGCAAAACATGCACTGTGTGGGGTCCTGAGGACCGAGTTTGAGAACCTGTGCTCTATTAGATATTTTTCAGCCACTTCTACTGTACATATCATCAGGCAGATTTGTGGTATTCCCACTGCACTGAAAAACTGCACGGCTACACAGTGTTCTCCACTTCGGATACAATCGAATCCAGAGAGTAAATTAGCATGTGTTCTACATCAACAAAAATACACTGCCCAATGACGAAAAGGGCTGTGGAACACAGGGTGGACCACACTTAGATCGACATTGTCTAGGTCGATCACTACTGGTCGACAGTAAGTAGATCGACATGGTCTCTAGGTCGACGTGTACAAGGTCAACAAGACAGAAGGTCGACATGAGGGTTTTTTATTTTATTTTGAGTGTCATTTTCTCCGAAGAGCGACCGGGAACCCCAATTAGTGCACCGTGTCCACTCGCCATGCTTTGGGCAAGGTGCCACGCTGCGCTCGGCACAGGTTACTGTTCCCAATTGTAGTCCACGTGGATCGTAAAGCATGAAAAAGTTCAAAATATGGAGAAAAAAAAGTGAAAAACTCAAGTCGACCTTCTGTCGTGTCGACCTAGAGACCGTGTTGACCTAGAGACCATGTCGACCAATAGTGGTCGACTCAGAGACCAGATATGGACGAAAAGTTAGATGTGAGATGCAGAAAAGGAACACAACACCACAACAGTGTATCCAGTATAAGTTGCAGGACACATACAATACAGTTATAGGAAGATGGATACACTCCCTAATCCGTTTCGCAGTCTGTGGAGGAAGACAAGTTTCCCAATTTGGGACAATCCAGGCATAGGTTATGTAATGCAAGAAGACGGAATGTTAGTAGACGGGCACATACAGAGAGGCCGGGCGTTGCTACATTTTGGAATATAAACATTTGGCCTACTCCAGTCTCAGCACTGCAGTGT
The DNA here is from genome assembly GCF_028390025.1 of Pseudophryne corroboree. Classification (NCBI taxonomy): domain Eukaryota; kingdom Metazoa; phylum Chordata; class Amphibia; order Anura; family Myobatrachidae; genus Pseudophryne; species Pseudophryne corroboree. Next base: position 87,986,315 of record NC_086448.1, read on the forward strand.
CTATTCTGCAGAAAACATCATTTGGAAAATAACACAGTGTTTTATATCGATGCTTTCAGTCACAGTGTGAGTACAACAAGTACATGACACCTCGGCACAGGAACGGCGGCATGGGGGCGTCACACACTGTACGGAGGCCTAAACATCCTTTCATCAAGGCGAGTATGGACATGGGTATAATACTACAAAATAAACTAGGCAGAAACAGTTATGAGCTAACAGGTCACATTCCACACAGCAGGTGTCGCAGCCAATAATACTTACTGTATGTTTACAGATAAATTAGGACACATGCCATCTACCATTTACATTTTTATACATACTGTATGAATTTATATATTATTGGGGTTGGTTTTGAGAATAGGACCTACAATGGCGACAGCAGCAACGGAACTGTCACCCCCTCACTCTATATGTGTCACCTGAGACCGTGTTACACCACAGGAGACTGGAATAACGTGCCAGAAATAACTGAGAGCAAAGATCAGGTTAAGTGGACAGGGAGGGTACATCCAGGCTGGAGTCAGGGCGAGCGACATATGCTGGGGGGGGGGGGCATCAGGGATAGGACCACCTTTGGTGAAGAAGACTGGTATCAAGAGATGTTATTTCCTGCGTCAGAAATGGTGGCATCAGGGTGATTTCCAACCCTCATCAGGGCATCGAGGCTTACCATACACAGGGGTCAGGGCCAGCTCTGGGCAGGCACCAGGCCTCAGGGCCAGCTCTGGGCAGGCACCGGGCCTCAGGGACAGCTCTGGACAGGCACCGGGCCTCAGGGACAGCTCTGGGCAGGCACCGGGCCTCAGAGACAGCTCTGGGGGTGCCAGTGCCAGGGAAGGACATGGGTGAGTGCCAGCGCCTGGCAATGACATGGTACAAAAACGAGTGGCGGCACTGGGGAATGACAGGCGTGTCGGCACGGGGGAATGACAGGAGTGAGTGTCGGCACTGGAGTATGACAGGGGTGAGTGTCGGCACTGGAGTATGACAGGGGTGAGTGTCGGCACTGGAGAATGACAGGGGTGAGTGTCGGCACTGGAGAATGACAGGGGTGAGTGTCGGCACTGGAGAATGACAGGGGTGAGTGTCGGCACTGGAGAATGACAGGCGTGAGGGTCGGCACTGGGGAATGACAGGCGTGAGGGTCGGCACTGGGGAATGACAGGCGTGAGGGTCGGCACTGGGGAATGACAGGCGTGAGGGTCGGCACTGGGGAATGACAGGCGTGAGGGTCGGCACTGGGGAATGACAGGGGTGAGTGTCGGCACTGGGGAATGACAGGGGTGAGTGTCAGCACTGGGGAATGACAGGGGTGACTGCCAGCTCTGTGGGACATAGGTGTGGGCATCAGCACATGCCAAGGTGAATGCCAGCTCTGTGGGGCGCTGGGGTGAATGCCAGCTCTGGTGCACGCCAGGGTGAGTGATACATGCAGCTCCCTCCTATGCCGCCTATGGCTGGGTGACGTGTGTGGCCAGCATGTAGCACAGACACTGCACCATGACACAATGCATGCACCATCCTCTCCCAGCCTCCGCTCCCATCCCGGCCTCACCCCTTAGCATGCTCAGCCTCGTCCTCGTTGTCGCCGTCTATGCCGCAGGTGTCCTGGTCATCCAGCTCCAGGCTCTGCTGGCTGGCCGCCGACTCGCTGTCCTCCGCCATCACGAGAGAGACACAGAGGAGGCTAAGCCACAGCGGGGGACAAGCAGGCGGCGGATCCCGCGCAGCGCCACCTAGCGGCCAGGACGCTTCATCTCCCTCATCAGCGGGAGTGGTTGTGCTCCTTACAGACACACGAGGGCGCTGTCACCTGCTGGCAGTACTACCCACCCACTGAGCAGCATAGCTGTGTGCCCGGGAAAACCTCACCTCCCTGTTGCTGAGGCATACAATACACTCTGCTAAATCATAGGCAGCTATTGCACTTACAGTATATAATACAGTAATCATCACATCTTTAATTAAATATTGTAAACTATTTTAAATAGGGTTAAAAGAAAATACAATTACTCTGTTCATGTAATGCAATGTGCAGCTCCTCATTAGTATCAGATAAAGCAGCATTTTATAGCCCTCCCTGTGCAATTGTTTCATTTGACCCAAGGGGGGGGGGGGGGGGTCTGAGTACTCCCTTGTGTGCGCCACTGCCCACCTCTCATGAAAAGCTACACTAAAAATAAAATGCACAAAGCGTTAATAGAAAATAAAGAAAAAATTATGAATAATTAATGTATTCTTTTATTTAGTCACAATTTTAAATTGGGTGACACAGGAAAGCAGATCATAGTGTGAGAATGATGGGAGAGATTCCATTTTATTCTTCTAAGAGCTCCTATATGTTGAAAGTAGATTGCGCAACTGTGCAGATTCCATGTTGCTGCTCCTCCAGGGAAGCTTCATTCCCTGAACCAATATGGCCACGAGGCTACTACTGGGTATGTGCCAAGCCATCTTTGGACTAGCGATGGGCAAAGTGAGATATTAAACTGAATTGAACAACATGTATCAGCTTAGTAGAGTGACGCGAAGCAGTGTTTCGACACACCTCTCTTCTAGGAGTGCAAACTGCCTGGACCTGGGGACTGACTGTGCGGGATGAGATTAATCCATTGAACATATGCAGCATTTAAGTTCCGATCCCAACACGTGACCTGAGAGTGAATCGGCCGCAATATGCTGTACATCTAGGGATAACAAGTGCTGTATCAGCTCACCGATGCACGGTGCCAGATATGCAGTAACCGGCAAATGTAGTTATGTACTGCAAATGGTATGTCTTTCTAATTACAAATAGTAAAAAACGAGATTTATCGTAAGAACTTACCATTGTTAAATCTCTTTCTGCGAGGTACACTGGGCTCCACAAGGATTAACATCGGGGTGTAGAGTAGGATCTTGATCCGAGACACCAACAGGCTCAAAGCTTTGACTGTTCCCAAGATGCACAGCGCCACCTCCTCTATAACCCCGCCTCCGTGCACAGGAGCTCAGTTTCGTTAACCAGGCCAATGCAGTAGCAGGTACTAGAAACGACAATCACTCATAGCCAATTACACTACACACTCACCACAGGAGAGGGTGTCAGCGGCTATGCCACACCAATCCAAAGAAGCTAAGTGCGTCAGGGTGGGCGCCTTGTGGAGCCCAGTGTACCTCGCAGAAAGAGATTTCACAACGGTAAGTTCTTACCATAAATCTCGTTTTCTGCTGCAGGGTACACTGGGCTCCACAAGGATAGACATTGGGGATGTCCTAAAGCAGTTCCTTATGGGAGGGGACGCACTGTAGTGGGCACAAGAACCCGGCGTCCAAAGGAAGCATCCTGGGAGGCGGAAGTATCGAAGGCATATAACCTAATGAACGTCTTCCCTGAGGACCACGTAGCCGCCCTGCAGAATTGTTCAAGGGTCGCACCACGGTGGGCCACCCAAGAAGGTCCAACCTACCGAGTAGAATGGGCTTTGATGGTAGCAGGAACCGGACGACCAGCCTGTACATAAGCATGTGCAATTACCATTCTAATTCATCTGGCCAATGTCTGCTTGGAAGCAGGCCAGCCATGTTTGTGAAAACCAAACAATCGGATTTCCTAATGGAGGATGTTCTCTTCACATAGATACGGAGAGCCCGTACTACATCCAAAGACCGCTCTTTGGTAGACAACTCAGGAGAATTAAAGGCCGGAACCACAATCTCCTGATTAAGGTGGAAGGAAGACACCACCTTGGGTAAATAACCTGGCTGCATTCTAAGAACCGCCCGGTCACGGTGAAAAATCAAATGGGGAGACTTACAGGATGAGGCACCCAAGTCCAGACCCTTCTGGCTGAAGCAATAACCAGCAAAAATAGCACCTAAAGGGAAAGCCACTTAAGGTCAGCAGATGCAAGAGGTTCAAACGGAGACTCTTGTAAGGCCTCCAAAACCAACGACAGATCCCAAGGGGCCACAGGTGGCACATAAGGAGGCTGAATTCGCAACACGCCCTGAGTGAATGTATGGACATCAGGTAGGGCAGCAATCATTCTCTGAAACCAAACCGACAAGGCAGAGACGTGAACCTTGAGGGAGGCCAGACGCAGGCCTAAGTCCAGAAAGGCCAATAGTTTAGCCGTACTAAACTTGAAAATGTCATGATTGTGAGACGCACACCAAGTAAAGTAAGCATTCCAGACCCTATGGTAGATCCGAGCAGAAGCCGGCTTACGGGCCTTCAACATAGTTTGAACGACCGCCTCAGAAAAACCCTTGGCCCTCAGGACGGAAGCTTCAAGAGCCACACCATCAAAGCCAGACGGGCCAAGTCCTGGTAAACACAAGGGCCCTGAATGAGGAGGTCTGGTCGTTGTGGAAGTAGAAGGGGACGATCCAACGAGAGGCCCTGTAGATCGGAGAACCAGTGCCGCCTGGGCCACGCTGGAGCGACCAGAAGTAGGTTTCCTCCTTCTTGTTTTTACTTCCTTATTACTCTCGACAGGAGTGACACCGGAGGGAACACATACGGCAGCCGAAAGTTCCATGGGATTGACAGAGCATCCACGAACGCTGCTTGAGGATCCCTTGTCCTTGCTCCGAAGACCAGAACCTAGTGATTGTGTCGAGATGCCATCAGGTCCACATCTGGGAGGTCCCACTTGTCCATGAGAAGTTGAAACACCTCTGGATGTAGGCTCCATTCTCCGGCGTGCATGTCCTGACGACTGAGATAGTCCGCCTCCCAGTTCAGAATGCCCGGAATGAACACTGCTGATATGGCTAGCAGATGGCGTTCTGCCCACTGAAGAATCCTCGATACTTCCCTCATTGCCATGCGGCTTCAAGTGCCGCCTTGATGATTGATGTATGCCACCATGGTGGCTTTGTCCGACTGTACTTGAACAGGTCTGTTCTGTATTAGATGCTGGGCCATTGTCAACGCATTAAACACTGCCCGCAATTCCAGACTATTTATCGGGAGTAGAGACTCCTCCTTGGTCCACCGACCCTGCAGAGAGTGTTGTTCCAACACCGTGCCCCAACCTCTCAGACTGGCATCTGTTGTCAGTAGGAACCACTTGGATATCCAGAAGGGACGGCCCTTGCTCAATCGTTGGTCCTGAAGCCATCAGCTCAGTGACAGGCGGACCTCCGGAGACAAGGGGATCATCTGAGATCTGATCCGGTGAGGCAGGCCATCCCACCTGGTCAGAATCAACTTCTGCAGAGGGCGAGAATGGAATTGAGCATACTCCACCATGTCAAAAGCCGACATCATGAGACCTAGCACTTGCATTGCCGAATGTAACGACACTTGCAGACGAGACAGGAAGCATTGAATCCGGTCCTGTAGTTTCAGGACTTTCTCCTGAGACAAGAACAACCGTTGGTTGTGAGTGTCCAATAACGCTCCCAGGTGAACCATGGTCCCAGTAGGAACCAGGGAGGATTTCTTCCAGTTGATCAGCCACCCGTGGGCTTTCATGCACTGGACAGTCAGATCGAGATGACACAGGAGAAGTTCTGGGGAATTTGCCAGGATCAACAAATCGTCCAAGTACGGTAGGATCCTGACCCCTTGACGGCAGAGTGTAGCTGTCATGACCACCATTATTTTGGTGAAAACTCGGGGAGCCGTTGTCATACCAAAGGGTAATGCCCGAAATTGGTAATGAAGATTGCCCACCGCAAACCTGAGGTACTGCTGATTAGACACTGCATTAGGAATATGCAGGTAGGCATCCTGTATGTCCAGGGAGACCATACAGTCCCCAGGCTCCAAGGCCAGAACAATAGAGCGCAGAGTTTCTATACGAAACTTGGAGACCCGCACATACTTGTTCAAGGACTTCAGATTGAGAATGGGCCGCGAGGACCCGATCGGTTTCGGGACTAGAAACAGCGGTGAATAGTACCCCTGTACGACCACTCCTGTGGACAGGAGGGAATGTACCACCGAATGCACCGAGTGTTTGCCTTTGTCGGGTCCAGAGGAACATCTGTCAGGCAAAATCGATGAGGGGGACGATTCTTGAAGTATATGGCGTAACCTCGAGTGACGACTTCCCTTACCCAGGTATCTGAAGTTGTCTTCAACCATTCCTGGGAAAAACCTAGAAGTCGACCCCCCACCCTGGGATGCCCCAGAGGGAGGTCCGCCCCATCATGCGGCAGGCTTGTCAGTTTTGGAAGCAGGCAGACGGGCAGCCCAGGCTTGCTTCAGTCTGGGCTTTGCACGAGCACGAGCTTGCTTTGGCCTGACCTGACCTTTTGCTTTACATGGAGGACGACAGAGCCGAGGGAAAGTACTTTTAGCCTTCTGTGCTGAAGGAGCCGTACTAGGTAGGCAAGCTTTTTTAGCAGTAGCCAGATCAGCCACAATCTTATTGAGGTCTTCTCCAAAGAGAATGTCTCCTTTGAAAGGAAGCACCTCCAGGGTTTTATTTGAATTCATATCCACTGACCAAAGGATACGCCTGGCCAAGACGTACGTAGTAGCAGCCTTGGCCGCCAGCACCCCGACATCGGCGGCCGCCTCCTTAAGGTACAGATAAGCCGTGGTAATATACGAGAGACATTGTCGAGCATGCTCAAATGCACTTGAAGGTAACACCGCCTCTAGTTCCTGAGCCCACGCCTCAACAGCTTCAGCAACCCAAGTTGCTGCAATGGTTGGCCTATGCACCATTCCCGTTAGGGTGTAAATTGCTTTCAAACATCCCTCCACACATCTATCCGTCGGTTCCTTCAGAGAGGTGACGGTAGTTACTGGCAGAGCAGAGGAAACTACCATGCGCGCCACATGAGAATCTACAGGCAGAGGAGTTTCCCAATTTTTACATAGCTCCGCGGAGAGAGGATAGCAAGCCAACAGTCTCTTGTTCGGTGTGAATTTTGTCCCCGGATTTTCCCAGGACTCCTGACATATGTCAGCCAGGTGTTGAGAATGTTGTTTAACCACCTTCTTACGTTTAAATCTGTCCGGCTTTTTAGAGACAGCCTCAGGATCATCAGAGACCTGAAGAAGGAGCCTAATTGCCTCAGTCAAATCAGGGACATACACCAATGACTTCCATTCCCCATAAGAAGCATCTGAGTCAGTGTCTGTGGGATCAGTATATGCACCATCCTCCTCAGAGGACGTGTGGATTGTGAGGAGGTAATGGCCCGTTTAGAAGACGTCTTAGTCTTAGGCGGGCGAGAGTGACACTTAGATTTAGTCAGTGACCGGTTCAATTGCTGTAACTGAGTGGAGATTTGATCTGCCCATGGCGGATTAATAGCAGGGACCATAAACTGCTGCATTGGCACAGGTGGTCCCACAGGGGGCGCCAATTTAGTTACTTAGTTTAACAGCGTGGAAAAGGTAGCCCAAGGTGGGTCATTTGTTGCCCCCGGTGCTACAGACCTACTGGGGGGTAAGGAACCCCCTGAACCTGAACTCTCTGCTGACAAATTTTTCTCCAAAATGTCTGTGGCTTCACCACCACGTAATGTGGGAGAAGCCCCAGCTCCGTTGCCTTGTGTAGCTGACATAACAAGGAGCACAATATTGGGCAACCTGGTACAATTCTTAGCAGCGATATACCTAGCAAGGACTCCCAGTGAAGTGTGACTGTGTCAGCACAAACCGGGAATCCAAGAGATATATGGTGACTATAAATCACAAGGAAAAATACACAGCAAGTATATCTTGTGAAAAAAATCCTATATTATACAGAAAACCTGATACACTTAGCCCCTCAGGTTACAGAATATAGGAGTAGCACGCTGAGTGAAATACCTGATATGGCAGCCACGCAGCAGCTACATGCACACACACATATATAGTAACAAGCGTACCATGCAGAAATTATGCACCATAAAACTGCACTGGACTAGCAATACAAAGTAATACTCAGTATAGCTATATGCAGAGGCGGATTGGCCATAGGGTTTACCGGGAGTATTCCCGGTGGGCCGACGCACCCGTTGGGCCTGTTTTGTTTGAGGACATGAGGTCCTTTTTATAGACATAATGACTAAGATGCAAAATAATTTGCATACATGAAAATTACTTTGCCACTTAGCCTGTGATTGCAGATGATCTAGTGTATGCTCTGTCTGCCTGCTTGGCTGACATATAAGATTGAGTGAATAGTGATTGGGATACGGTTGGTGTAATAAGAAACAAAATATCTCTTTCTAAAGAATGATATAGTTTCCTAAATTCTGAAGGTGTATCATACAATGTGCTCATAATATTTAATTTTATTTCTTTTTAACTTCCCCCTTGATGCTGGACATGCCCACTATCTGGAAAGTCTTGGGGGGAGGGTGCTGCTGCCATGGCCCATGGCTAGACCTTACACCTCTGGTGCTGCCCATGTGGGGCCACTAGTACAAATTTTTCCAGGGTCACTTTTTGTTCCCAATCCGCCCCTGGCTATATGTGTTAACAATAGATATAACAAAGCACAGTGAACACTGGATGTATATCACAGGGTGCTTGTACCCACACAACCCTGAATGTATGCACTCTTTCTTAAGTAACACTGTCCCAGTGACAGGTAGAATACTCAAGTGTCCTGTAAAATGCACAGCGCTGGCGATCAGGCGGCTTTACAGAGGAGGAAATGTCCCAGCAGTCCCAGGAACAGCTCAGCTCCATAGTGATGGCTGCTGACAGGGAGTGAGGGAGAGATATGCAGCTCCAGGGCGGGAACATTCACAGAAATGGCGCCCTGGGGCTGGGGGAGGGGCTACAGGTTAGGCCTTCTCCCCCTGCTGGCATCCCCAGCGGGCGCTGCGGGCTCTCAAAAATGGGCTCTAATAGAGGAAAAACCCCACCTGTGCCCAGTGTCCCTGGTGGCTAGTGGAGCGGCTGCCCAGTAACAGTGTCCACGCCAGCGTGCGCGCGGCCCGCCTCCCACGGCCGCGCCGGATTGCGGTAAACAGCGGCCAAAGAGACCCCTTACCTCTCCATGTACCTGCGGCCACGCGATCCTGGAGGGCAGTGGCGGGTGTGTGTGACTAACCAGAAGTACACCGGAGCCTTCGCTGTAGTGACCCGGCAACCAGGGCGCGGGAGTATACAGCGCCGCTGGGGGTGATGGAGCTGCAGCAAAGTATGTCTATCTGACATTAAACGCTGCAGCACTTGAAGTCTTGAAAGTTTTCTTTTCTTCTTTCTTCAAATTGAGCTATAATATGGGCTGCAAAGGCAGCCCCCCTGTTGATTGCCTGCTTACTGCATGGCACCAACTTACAAACTGAGCTCCTGTGCACGGAGGCGGGGTTATAGAGGAGGCGGCGCTGTGCATCTTGATAACAGTCAAAGCTTTGAGCCTGTTGGTGCCTCGGATCAAGATCCTACTCTACACCCGATGTTAATCCTTGTGGAGCCCAGTGTACCCCGCAGCAGAAATATGCATTGATTATTAGTAATATACTAACATAATACTGAATCAGTATATTATTAATAATAATAATAATAATAATAATAATAATCAATGCATACTTATACTATTTGTAATTAGAATTAAATACTATTATATAACTACAGTTTTTTTTTTGTTTTTGTTTTTAAGCCTGAGGTGCGTGGCTTCATCACCCAGTACCTGTGACCAAACGTGCTGGGGGCGTAAGTTCTTGGACCCTCTCCAAATGGAGAAGGGCCCCGTTACTCCCCTACCCCTCAGAGCCAAAAGGCCTACTGAGGGGAAAAAGGGACTGTGGGTCCCCCCTTGCCGAAGCGCAGAGGGACCCTCGTGTATCCCCAAGGTTGGCCAAAACTTCCCCCTGGGGATCGGAAACAGCCTCTGGCCCTCCCCAAAAGGAGAGGGCCTCGGCAACTAGAGGAGAGGGTGGCCCATAAGGGTCTCACCTAAACCCAGAACAAAAAACCGTGACGTGACACACTACAAAACATAAATAAGTGCTGGCGTCAGTGGCGTGCGGTGAGGTCTGTGGCTGGTGAGGCACTGCAGTAATAATGTTCACTGAGTCCCACTGATGACCCATACCACAACTGTGGTTGTAGACATGCCCCCTCACAGAGAGCCTTTCTCACGCTGACGGCCAGGCCAAGCAGGAGAGGTTTGCAGTTGCTGCGATCCCTCCCTGCAAGGGAGCCCTCTCACCCCCTGGGGCTCCCAGCGCCTGTAGTGATCCCCACTACCAGAGAATCCTCTCATGGATCCATTATCCTCCCCTCCATGGCACTCCCTGCTCACCTGGGACCCTGACCAGTGCTCACTTGGTCACCCGCTGGTGATGCAGTGTACAGGGAGGATCCAGGTAGGGTGCAGGGACACAGGGGACTCATAGACAAGTAGCAAACAACTCTCTAACCCACTGCTGACAGTGCCGGCAGACACCATGTGACCTGACCCAGCCGGCTGCAGGTACAGCGGGAGACACACGGGGAAAGGTGGACGGGGGAACACAGGGGTCTCTGAGTCTGTCAGAGACCATTTCTGAGGCAGGTGGGGGGCAGAATTGCTTACTGCCATAGGTGTGCGCAGCACATTTTATTAGGGGGTGCACCGTCGTATAGGCGCGTCTAGTACCACCTGCTGGGCATGTCTAGCACCGCCTATTGGCATTCTTTTCTATTCAATATGCACCTTACCTATTTGGTGGTTTCTCATAACGGGGAACCTCTGAAGAAATGTATCCTTCCTGGGCAGACAGCGTCTTCAGTCGGTAATCACTATTCATGTAGGAGATCACATGATTCTGAAGATGCCTATGTAGGAATATAACCAATGTGATCATCATACAACAGAGGTTCACCTCCTGCCCCTTGCGTCTCTCAGCCACACCATCATCTCCGCCCTGCATCGTCTCTCAGCCACATCATCTCCTCCTTGCGTCGTCTCTCAACTATTCCATCATATCCCATCTGAATCTCTCGCAATACCCCTCACTTTGTCTCTCATCCTTCCCCCTTCTGTCTGTGCCTCTCAGTCGCCAGCCCTTCACTGTCTCTCAGCCTGCCCCACCCCATTCACTCTGTGTCTTTCAGCCTCCACCTCCCTTCATTCTCCACTCCCTTCACTGTATTATTAACAATTTATTACTAGTTATATTATATCCCCCCCCCCTGGCCCTCACTCCCCCCCCCCCCCCCATTCCCTGCAGGCTGCAGCAGTTTATGGCTCACTCCCACTGACAGGAACGCTGTATGCAGCTCCTCCACCTCCTCCTCCTCATCAGTGGAGTTTGTGGGCACAGGAGAAGAACACGGGCAGGTGGGCGACCGTTCACGTGGTGTGACGTCATCGGGTCACATCGCACAGTACATTGAGGTGGAGTAGTAGTGTGGATCAGGGGGCAGGATGGGAGTAGTAGTGCGGAGCACGAGGACAGGATAGGAGGAGTAGTGCAGAGCAGGGGGGTAAGATAGGAGGAACATTAGTGTGGGGCAAAGGGGCAGTTTATGAGGAGGAGGAGTAGTGCTGAGTAGGAGGAGTAGTGTGGAGCAATGGGGCAGGATAGGAGGAGGAGTAGTGCAGAGAAGGGGGCAGGATAGGAGGAATAGTAATGTGGCTCAGGGGGTAAGATAGGAGGAGGAGGAGTAGTGTGGGGCAAGGGGGCAGGATAGGAGGAGTAGTGGTGCGGGGAACGATAGGAGGAGTAGTGGTGCGGGGAACGATAGGAGGCGTAGTGGTGCATAGCACGATAGGAGGAGTGGTGCGGGGCACGATAGAAGGAGTAGTGGTACGGGGCATGATAGGAGGAGGAGTGGTGCGGGGCACGATAGGAGGAGGAGTGGTGCGGGGCACAATAGGAGGAGTAGTGGTGCGGGGCACGATAGGAGGAGTAGTGGTGCGGGGCACGATAGGAGGAGTAGTGGTGCGGGGCACGATAGGAGGAGTAGTGGTGCGGGGCACGATAGGAGGAGTAGTGGTGCGGGGCACGATAGAAGGAGTAGTGGTGCGGGGCACGATAGGAGGAGGAGTGGTGCGGAGCAAGATAGGAGGAGGAGTGGTGCGGAGCAAGATAGGAGGAGGAGTGGTGCGGGGCACGATAGGAGGAGGAGTGGTGCGGGGCACGATAGGAGGAGGAGTGGTGCGGGCCTTGATAGGAGGAGTAGTGGCGCGGGGCACGATAGGAGGAGTAGTGGCGCGGGGCACGATAGGAGGAGTAGTGGCGCGGGGCACGATAGGAGGAGTAGTGGTGCGGGGCACGATAGGAGGAGTAGTGGTGCGAAGCACGATAGGAGGAGTAGTGGTGCGGAGCACGATAGGAGGAGTAGTGGTGCGGAGCATGATAGGAGGAGTAGTGGTGCGGGGCACGATAGGAGGAGGAGTGTTGCGGGGCACGATAGGAGGAGGAGTGGTGCGGGGCACGATAGGAGGAGGAGTGGTGCGGGGCACGGTAGGAGGAGGAGTGGAGCGGGGCATGATAGGAGGAGTAGTGGTGCGGGGCACGATAGGAGAAAGAGTGGTGCGGGGCACGATAGGAGGAGTAGTGGTGCGGGGCACGATAGAAGGAGTAGTGGTGCGGGGCACGATAGGAGGAGTAGTGGTGCGGGGAACGATAGGAGGAGGAGTGGTGCGGGTCATGATAGGAGGAGAAGTGGTGCGGGGCACGATAGGAGGAACAGTGGTGTGGGGCACGATAGGAGGAGTAGTGGTGCGGGGCACGATAGGAGTAGTGGTGTGGAGCAGTGGTGCGGGACAGGGGCAGGGCGGCAGAATGGGAGCAGTGGAGCAGGACAGGGAGGGTAGGATGGGAGTAGTGGCATGGAGCAGGGTGTGCAGGATGGGAGTAGTGGTGAGAAGCAGGGGGGGGCAGGATGGAAGCATTGGGGCAGGGCGGGGGGGCAGGATGGGAGCATTGGTGCAGAGCTGGGGGGGGCAGCATGGGAGCATTGGTGCAGGGCAGGATGGGAGCAGTGATAGAGCTGGGGGGGGCAGGATGGAAGCAGTGGTGCTGAGGGGGGGGGGCAGGATGGGAGCAGTGGTGCAGAGCGGGGGGGTCAGGATGGGGGCAGTGGTGCTGAGCGGGGGGGGGGCAGGATGGGAGCAGTGCTAGGAAGAAGCCGGCAGGTAAAAGTTAATGTCACCTGCTTCCTGCAGCTCCCGAGTCCTGGTCGCCGTCGCTCCCTCCCTGGACTGGCAGCGGCCATACACAGGAGCCGCATACACAGGAGCCTCCAGGACTGATAAGCGGATCGAGTATGACAAGTAGAGCTCCCGCCGTGTGTTCCGCTCCGCCGGCTCCTCCTGCTCATGACTCTCACCAGCAGCTCTCCTCTGCTCTAGCTGCCTCACACCAGGGGGGAGCGTGGAGGCTGAGGAAGGACTCGAGGAGTCCGTGCGCCGTGCGGGGGGTGGGGGACACATTAATTATTGTCAGCACCGTAGCAGGCAGCACTGTGAGAGGGGGGTGCCTGTGCGCACCAGGGCACCCCCGTGCGCACACCTATACTTACTGCGGCAGGGTAAGTTGGTCAGCAGTGCCCTCCTAAATGTTGTTCCCGCGCCGTATGGAGCGGCAGCCTGGACCAGGTCCTGGAGTAATGATTGGACCGGCCCTGCCTGCCCACTGCCCAATAACATCTTCCCCAGTGACAGAGGAAGGACTGAGAGCACGTCCCTGTCAAAGCGGTACCTCTGTTAGGTGCCACTTCTGCTGCTTTTGTTAACGGGCTATCACTGTCAAGTACTTGCCCCTCCCCCCCTCGCGCGCGCTTCCGGCACTTTCATACTGACAGCGGGAGGCACCGAGAACGGTGCCTCCGAAACTAATTTAAAACGGTTTTTCATAGGGCAAAAACTATTAAAATAATACACAGCCTAAAGCAGATACTTATGGCTCAGAATATGTGTCATAAGTATCTACTTTGTATTGTACTGCCTCCCCTGCCTCCCCTGACTGCACGTCCCTGGCTGGTGTTGTGCAAAAGTGCAAAACACGTGCGTGAATAAATAAACAATTAAATAAGCCCCAGCCAGAAGGCCGGGGGGGGGGGGGGTGTATAAAAAATTATCCTTGCCCTAGCCAAAAGGCCAGGGCAAAGGAAAATGGGTGCAGACAGGAAGGGTTGAAGTGTTAAGTGCTAAATTGCCTTCGTGCTTTGGTTGTCCGAATCCCCAGTGCATTTCCAGCACCCCTGTCCCTTCCAGTTCCAGGGGCACAAAACACCTCGAGCTTCTAGCTGCTCCCGACCTCTCAGCCAGACCAAGCTTCATACCCACTCTGTGGTCAACCCCCAGTACGAGAGTAGATACTAGACCAGGCCGTTCCCGCTCCACGAACAGGGTCCTATTTCAACCCCTAAGAAGATAGTGGATACTAAGCCCAGTTTTTCTCCACTCTCGACCAGAGGCATTGCCACACCCCGGCATGGTACTCCACAAGGTGTTTCTCCATTCCACACTAGGAACCTCTCACGCTCCTAGTGTAAGAACAGGTACTCCATGTTAGGGTCTCCTGCTCTGTGCTGCCACGTCGTCATGGCAACCGGGAGACAAGTGCTAGCGGAGTAACCTGAGCGTAGCTGATACTCCGGTTCGGGTCTTTTGCTGTGCAGTGGTTACAGGCTCTGTGCACGGCAGGGGATCCGGTGCTGGTTTTTGTGCTCACAGTCTGTGAGGTCTGAGTGGGGCGTGGACAGCACCTGCTATATAAACCCTCTTCTCAGGTTAGGCAGATGCTGCTGAATCTTTGTTGGTTAGTCAGTTCCTGAAAGCTAGCTAGTACTGTGTAAACTTTGTATTTGTTTGTTGCTTACTGCAAATAGGCCTTGGGATTTGGTATTACACTCTGCCAATCCAGACCTAGCAGTAAGACTGGAGTCAGTCGTTTAACCTGCTGGGGTTCTTTTGCTACTCTGTGAACCTAGCAAGTTTGCGGCTGTATTCTCAGACTTGCCTGCCAAAATCCTTTCTCACTGTGCAAGGTGTTCAGGTGTCAGTTTAGTGGCAGTAAGCTGAACCAGTGCACTGCAAGTGAGGACTAGGATTGTGGAGACTCTCTTGTGTCTATTATTCCATCTCTGACCAAGGAGTTTACTGCCACACCCGTTGGTAACCCTTTAGGGTTTTGCTGTTGCCCTTAGCAACAGCATTTCGGGTTCTCTACGTATTAAATCACTACATCTCGCTTCTTTCCATCAGAGCATTCCTAATACTAGGGAGACACCCAGTTTCTTAGCCTTTGGGCTTCTCTGTTCACTTTGTGTTTATTTTGTTACCCTATCACCTTCTGTGTATGTAATGTCATATTCCCCAGTCTGTCTGTGAGTTCATTTGTTTTGCATCCCTCACCGTTCAGACACCAGTACATTCCTGCTGGCACTGGTGTGCATAACATATTCAGCAGCCGAATACTCCTGTTGAAATTTTGTGGGAATATGGAGCATACCCCTCAAAATACTTTGCAACAGGTGGTCGATCAGGTGCAGGTCCTGACTCGACAATTTAATGATTTGTCCATTAAAATGCACACCTCGCAGGCCGCTGGCGGAGCTCCCGCAGCAGCAGTACCTTCAGGGGTTAAGGAGCCGAAAGTAAATCTCCCGGATCGTTTTTCTGGAGATCGCTCGCAGTTCTTTTGTTTCAAGGAGAGCTGCAAGCTATATTTCCAGCTTAGGCCTCAGTCTTCTGGGTCGGAGATTCAGCGGGTGGGCATAGTGATTTCCTTGCTACAAGGAGACCCACAGGTCTGGGCATATGGGTTGCAGCCTGACTGTCCGTCGCTTAAAAGTGTTGATGCTTTTTTTTACGGCACTGGGCATGTTGTATGATGACCCTGACAAGACGGCCTCAGCCGAGGCTCAGATTTCGATCCTTAAGCAAGTCGAAGGCCAGTTGAGGTTTATTGTACGGAGTTTCGGAGGTTGGCCCATGATACCCAGTGGAATGACCCAGCCCTGAGACACCAGTACCGAAGAGGTCTTTCTAACCAGTTAAAAGACCAACTGGTACAATATCCCTTGCCTGATAGCTTGGATCAGCTCATGCAGTTATCCATTCGGGTGGATAGACGGCTGAGAGAGCGCAGGCTTGAAAGGGAGACCGAGGTTTCCTTCTTTCCCAAGGGAACCTCAGACTCTGAGGAATTTTCCGAGGAGCCTATGCAGATTGGGGCTACCCGCCTCTCCTCGCGTGAGAAGACGCGGAGGAGACAGCAGGGGTTATGTTTGTACTGTGGGAATAAAGGTCATGTGGTAGTATCATGCCCAGAAAAGCCAGAAAACTTCAGGGCCTGAGGGTGATGGGAAATATCCTGTCAGGTCAGAAGTCGGAATTTCCCAAGAAGACTTTTATCATTCCGGTGACCTTGAAGATCCTCGGTCAAACTGTCAAGACTGAGGCCTTTGTGGACAGTGGGGCCAACGGGGTTTTTATGGACCGCCAATTCGCCCTGAAACACTCTGTTCCCTTAGTACCCTTGGCATCGGAAATTGAGATTTGTGGGTTAAACGGGGAACCATTATCCCAGGGTAAAATTACCTCTTGCACTAGCCAGATTTCTTTGTTTATTGGAGCGACACACTCTGAAAAATTGTCCTTTTATGTGACTGTCTGTACTTTTGCCCCATTGGTGTTGGGGTTACCCTGGTTAAGGGCCCACAATCCTCAATTTGACTGGGTCTCTGGGGAGAGTCTTAGTTGGGGTACTGATTGTTTCAGGAGTTGCTTGAGCCTTCCAGTCAGGCTTTCGCAGCTAAGTTTGCCAGGATTGCCAGGATGTTATGCAGATTTTGCGGACGTGTTCTCCAAAAGAGTTGCAGAGGTACTACCTCCCCATCGCCCCTATGACTGTGCCATTGATTTGTTGCCGAATGCTAAGCTTCCCAAGAGCAG
Source organism: Pseudophryne corroboree (assembly GCF_028390025.1). Lineage (NCBI taxonomy): Eukaryota > Metazoa > Chordata > Amphibia > Anura > Myobatrachidae > Pseudophryne > Pseudophryne corroboree. The sequence goes on from NC_086448.1 coordinate 88,003,099, forward strand.
GTTTTACTCCCTGTCACGTCCTGAGACTCAGGCTATGGCAGAGTACATTCAGGAGAACTTGGCTAAGGGATTTATCAGACCTTCACAGTCTCCAGTTGGGTCGGGGTTCTTCTTCGTGGGTAAAAAGGACGGTTCGTTGCGACCCTGCATCGACTTCAGGGAATTGAACCGTATCACGATTAAAAACTCATACCCACTGCCTCTCATTTCGGTCTTGTTTGACCAGCTTCGTACTGCCACCATTTTTCTAAGATTGACCTACGCGGTGCGTACAATCTAATCCGAATAAGAGAGGGGGATGAATGGAAAACTGCCTTTAATACCCACTCAGGGCATTATGAATATTTGGTGATGCCTTTTGGGCTCTGTAATGCCCCGGCAGTCTTCCAGGACTTCATGAACGATGTGCTCAGGGAATATTTGGATAGATTCTTAGTTGTATACTTAGATGACATCCTAATCTTCTCCCATTCCCTGGAGGAACATCGGAAGCATGTACGCTTAGTCCTCCAGAAACTCAGAGACCACCGGCTTGGGGCGAAGCTGGAGAAGTGCGAATTTGAAGTTCAGCAAATCGCATTTCTAGGATATATTATCTCCCCAGAAGGTTTCCAAATGGAGGGTTCCAAGGTACAGGCAGTCCTGGATTGGGTGCAGCCCACTAGTTTGAAGGCGCTTCAGCATTTTCTGGGCTTTGCAAATTTTTATAGACGATTTATCGCTGGATTTTCGTCTATAGTGGCGCCCTTGGTGGCACTCACTAAGAAAGGGGCGGATGTTGCTCACTGGTCTTGTGAGGCCAAAGCGGCTTTTGCCCGTCTCAAAAGGGCATTTGTCTCGGCCAAGGTGCTGCGACACCCAGATCCAGAGCGTCCTTTTGTGGTGGAGGTGGATGCCTCTGAGATGGGTATTGGGGCAGTGCTCTCTCAGATGGGGGTGTCTGATAATCGCCTTCATCCCTGTAAATTTTCGCCTGCCGAGATGAATTATGACGTGGGTAACCGGGAATTGTTGGCTATTAAGGATGCACTCGAGGAGTGGAGACACTGGCTTGAGGGGGCTAAGTTTGTGGTCTCAATTCTCACCGACCATAAGAATTTGGCATATTTAGAGTCAGCGAAGCGCCTCAATGCCAGGCAGGCACGATGGGCTTTGTTTTTTGCTCGCTTTAATTTTTTGATAACATATCGCCCTGGGTCAAAAAACATCAAGGCTGATGCGCTCTCGCGGAGTTTTGCTCCAATCCAGGAGACCACCGAGGAGCCATTGCCCATTGTGTCCCCATCATGTATTAAAGTGGGCATTACCCAGGACCTCTTGTCATTAGTCCTTAGAGCACAGGAGCAGGCTCCTCCAGACCTTCCGGTAGGTCTTTTGTTTGTGCCTCCTAGGTTAAGACAGCGAGTGTTCCTGGAATTCCATGCCAAGAAGTCGGCAGGTCACCCGGGTATTGCCAGAACTCGGGAGTTGCTATCTAGGGCGGTGTGGTTACCCTCGGTGGCTAGGGATGTGGATCAGTGGGTTTGGGCATGTGACATCTGTGCCCGAAATAAGACTCCTAGAGGGGTTCCTGTTGGCCCATTACATCCACTCTCTATTCCATCTAAGCCATGGACCCACATTTCAATGGATTTTGTGGTGGACTTGCCCAAATCCTCGGGGATGACAGCCATCTGGGTTGTCGTTGACAGGTTTTCGAAGATGGCGCACTTCGTTCCATTGGTTGGGCTGCCATCGGCAAGACGCCTGTCTGAATTATTTATGCTGCATGTTGTGCGCCTCCACGGGTTGTCACTTGATGTGGTCTCTGACCGCGGATCCCAGTTTGTGGCCAAATTCTGGAGGGCATTTTGTTCCGATCTCCAGATTTCTGTCAGCTTGTCGTCAGGCTACCATCCGCAGTCTAATGGGCAGACTGAAAGGGTGAACCAGTCCTTGGAGCAGTTCCTCAGGTGTTATGTCTCCAAGTGTCAGACTGACTGGGTGGCTCATCTGTCCATGGCGGAGTTTGCCTATAACAACGCGGCTCACTCTGCTACAGGGATTTCTCCCTTCCTTTGTGTGTATGGGCATCATCCTAAGGCCAATTCTTTTGACCCCCTGGACTCCACGCCTGGTGGTTCCTCTGTGGTTTCGGTCCTTAGAGGTATTTGGAGGAAAGTGAAGAAAGCCCTTGTGTCTGTGTCATTAGTGACCAAAAGGGTTTTTGATAAGCGGAAAAGACCCTGCAGCTTCAAATTAGGAGACTTCGTCTGGTTGTCTACCAAGAATTTGAAGTTGAGACAGCCATCTCACAAGTTAGGTCCCCGGTTCATCGGTCCTTATAAGATCACTAGGGTTATCAATCCGGTGGCATTTCAGTTAGATCTACCCCGTTCTTTGGGTATCAATAAAACATTTCATTGTTCCCTTTTATAACGGGCGATTAGTAATCCTTCTTCCAGTGGAAGACCTTCCCCTCTTCTGATACGTGGCCAGAGGGAGTTTGTTGTTGAAAGGATTCTTGACTCCAAGATGGTTCGGCTGTCATTTTTGGTGCACTGGAAGGGGTATGGCCCGGAGGAGCGGTCGTGGGTGCGCAGTTGTGATCTTCATGCCCCCAGACTGTTACGCTCTTTCTTCTCGCAGTTCCCCGATAAACCCGGTGGTAGGGGTTCTTTGACCCCCCGTCAGAGGGGGGGTACTGTTAGGGTCTCCTGCTCTGTGCTGCCACGTCGTCATGGCAACCGGGAGACAAGTGCTAGCGGAGTAACCTGAGCGTAGCTGATACTCCGGTTCGGGTCTTTTGCTGTGCAGTGGTTACAGGCTCTGTGCACGGCAGGGGATCCGGTGCTGGTTTTTGTGCTCACAGTCTGTGAGGTCTGAGTGGGGCGTGGACAGCACCTGCTATATACACCCTCTTCTCAGGTTAGGCAGATGCTGCTGAATCTTTGTTGGTTAGTCAGTTCCTGAAAGCTAGCTAGTACTGTGTAAACTTTGTATTTGTTTGTTGCTTACTGCAAATAGGCCTTGGGATTTGGTATTACACTCTGCCAATCCAGACCTAGCAGTAAGACTGGAGTCAGTCGTTTAACCTGCTGGGGTTCTTTTGCTACTCTGTGAACCTAGCAAGTTTGCGGCTGTATTCTCAGACTTGCCTGCCAAAATCCTTTCTCACTGTGCAAGGTGTTCAGGTGTCAGTTTAGTGGCAGTAAGCTGAACCAGTGCACTGCAAGTGAGGACTAGGATTGTGGAGACTCTCCTTGTGTCTATTATTCCATCTCTGACCAAGGAGTTTACTGCCACACCCGTTGGTAACCCTTTAGGGTTTTGCTGTTGCCCTTAGCAACAGCATTTCGGGTTCTCTACGTATTAAATCACTACATCTCGCTTCTTTCCATCTGAGCATTCCTAATACTAGGGAGACACCCAGTTTCTTAGCCTTTGGGCTTCTCTGTTCACTTTGTGTTTATTTTGTTACCCTATCACCTTCTGTGTATGTAATGTCATATTCCCCAGTCTGTCTGTGAGTTCATTTGTTTTGCATCCCTCACCGTTCAGACACCAGTACATTCCTGCTGGCACTGGTGTGCATAACACTCCACCAAGTGTTTCCCTCGAGCAGGTACTACACTTGATCTTATCCAAAAGGCTACACTCCCCTCCCTGCCCAGGTAGGTGCCCATCACGAACAAGGAGAGACTGGAGAGGGCTGACTGCTTGTGTATCAGCCTCTCTCCCCAGCCCAGTGCAGTCAGTGAGTGCCCAGCAGTAGGGTTGGCCATTGGTGTGTTCACCATCGATGGTCGCCATTGATGGCAAAACTGTGAGTGTCCATCGATGGTCACCAATTATGCTATGGGAGACCATCGATGGTTTCACTCATCGATAGTCATCCTTGATATTTCAGGGAATGACAGCCTGGGGGTGGAGTTTCACAGGTGTTGGGGCGGAGCTATGCGCCAAGTCCTGGCACTTTGCAATACTTTTTTTTTTTAAACATTCGTTTACACCAGAGGTTCCCAAACGTGGTCCTCAAGTCTCCCCAACAGTCCAAAGTACCATCTCGACACACCAACTTTTTGTGACTCAAATCAGTCCAACATCTACAAGAGTCAAGTTAATGTGTCGAAACAGTCACTTAGTAGCCATCTGTACTTGGGACTAGAGATGAGCGCCGGAAATTTTTCGGGTTTTGTGTTTTGGTTTTGGGTTCGGTTCCGCGGCCGTGTTTTGGGTTCGACCGCGTTTTGGCAAAACCTAACCGAATTTTTTTTGTCGGATTCGGGTGTGTTTTGGATTCGGGTGTTTTTTTCCAAAAAACCTAAAAAACAGCTTAAATCATAGAATTTGGGGGTCATTTTGATCCCAAAGTATTATTAACCTCAAAAACCATCATTTCCACTCATTTTCAGTCTATTCTGAATACCTCACACCTCACAATATTATTTTTAGTCCTAAAATTTGCACCGAGGTCGCTGGATGACTAAGCTAAGCGACCCTAGTGGCCGACACAAACACCTGGCCCATCTAGGAGTGGCACTGCAGTGTCACGCAGGATGTCCCTTCCAAAAAACCCTCCCCAAACAGCACATGACGCAAAGAAAAAAAGAGGCGCAATGAGGTAGCTGTGTGAGTAAGATAAGCGACCCTAGTGGCCGACACAAACACCGGGCCCATCTAGGAGTGTCACTGCAGTGTCACGCAGGATGTCCCTTCCAAAAAACCCTCCCCAAACAGCACATGACGCAAAGAAAAAAAGAGGCGCAATGAGGTAGCTGTGTGAGTAAGATAAGCGACCCTAGTGGCCGACACAAACACCGGGCCCATCTAGGAGTGGCACTGCAGTGTCACGCAGGATGTCCCTTCCAAAAAACCCTCCCCACACAGCACATGACGCAAAGAAAAAAAGAGGCGCAATGAGGTAGCTGTGTGAGTAAGATAAGCGACCCTAGTGGCCGACACAAACACCGGGCCCATCTAGGAGTGGCACTGCAGTGTCACGCAGGATGTCCCTTTCAAAAAACCCTCCCCAAACAGCACATGACGCAAAGAAAAAAAGAGGCGCAATGAGGTAGCTGTGTGAGTAAGATAAGCGACCCTAGTGGCCGACACAAACACCGGGCCCATCTAGGAGTGGCACTGCAGTGTCACGCAGGATGTCCCTTCCAAAAAACCCTCCCCAAACAGCACATGACGCAAAGAAAAATTAAAGAAAAAAGAGGTGCAAGATGGAATTGTCCTTGGGCCCTCCCACCCACCCTTATGTTGTATAAACAGGACATGCACACTTTAACCAACCCATCATTTCAGTGACAGGGTCTGCCACACGACTGTGACTGATATGACGGGTTGGTTTGGACCCCCACCAAAAAAGAAGCAATTAATCTCTCCTTGCACAAACTGGCTCTACAGAGGCAAGATGTCCACCTCATCATCATCCTCCGATATATCACCTCGTACATCCCCCTCCTCACAGATTATCAATTCGTCCCCACTGGAATCCACCATCTCAGCTCCCTGTGTACTTTGTGGAGGCAATTGCTGCTGGTCAATGTCTCCGCGGAGGAATTGATTATAATTCATTTTAATGAACATCATCTTCTCCACATTTTCTGGATGTAACCTCGTACGCCGATTGCTGACAAGGTGAGCGGCGGCACTAAACACTCTTTCGGAGTACACACTTGTGGGAGGGCAACTTAGGTAGAATAAAGCCAGTTTGTGCAAGGGCCTCCAAATTGCCTCTTTTTCCTGCCAGTATAAGTACGGACTGTGTGACGTGCCTACTTGGATGCGGTCACTCATATAATCCTCCACCATTCTTTCAATGTTGAGAGAATCATATGCAGTGACAGTAGACGACATGTCCGTAATCGTTGTCAGGTCCTTCAGTCCGGACCAGATGTCAGCATCAGCAGTCGCTCCAGACTGCCCTGCATCACCGCCAGCGGGTGGGCTCGGAATTCGTAGCCTTTTCCTCGCACCCCCAGTTGCGGGAGAATGTGAAGGAGGAGATGTTGACAGGTCGCGTTCCGCTTGACTTGACAATTTTCTCACCAGCAGGTCTTTCAACCCCAGCAGACTTGTGTCTGCCGGAAAGAGAGATCCAAGGTAGGCTTTAAATCTAGGATCGAGCACGGTGGCCAAAATGTAGTGCTCTGATTTCAACAGATTGACCACCCGTGAATCCTTGTTAAGCGAATTAAGGGCTCCATCCACAAGTCCCACATGCCTAGCGGAATCGCTCCGTGTTAGCTCCTCCTTCAATGTCTCCAGCTTCTTCTGCAAAAGCCTGATGAGGGGAATGACCTGACTCAGGCTGGCAGTGTCTGAACTGACTTCACGTGTGGCAAGTTCAAAGGGCATCAGAACCTTGCACAACGTTGAAATCATTCTCCACTGCGCTTGAGACAGGTGCATTCCACCTCCTATATCGTGCTCAATTGTATAGGCTTGAATGGCCTTTTGCTGCTCCTCCAACCTCTGAAGCATATAGAGGGTTGAATTCCACCTCGTTACCACTTCTTGCTTCAGATGATGGCAGGGCAGGTTCAGTAGTTTTTGGTGGTGCTCCAGTCTTCTGTACGTGGTGCCTGTACGCCGAAAGTGTCCCGCAATTCTTCTGGCCACCGACAGCATCTCTTGCACGCCCCTGTCGTTTTTTAAAAAATTCTGCACCACCAAATTCAAGGTATGTGCAAAACATGGGACGTGCTGGAATTTGCCCATATTTAATGCACACACAATATTGCTGGCGTTGTCCGATGCCACAAATCCACAGGAGAGTCCAATTGGGGTAAGCCATTCCGCGATGATCTTCCTCAGTTGCCGTAAGAGGTTTTCAGCTGTGTGCGTATTCTGGAAACCGGTGATACAAAGCGTAGCCTGCCTAGGAAAGAGTTGGCGTTTGCGAGATGCTGCTACTGGTGCCGCCGCTGCTGTTCTTGCGGCGGGAGTCCATACATCTACCCAGTGGGCTGTCACAGTCATATAGTCCTGAGCCTGCCCTGCTCCACTTGTCCACATGTCCGTGGTTAAGTGGACATTGGGTACAGCTGCATTTTTTAGGACACTGGTGACTCTTTTTCTGAGGTCTGTGTACATTTTCGGTATCGCCTGCCTAGAGAAATGGAACCTAGATGGTATTTGGTACCGGGGACACAGTACCTCCAACAAGTCTCTAGTTGGCTCTGCAGTAATGATGGATACCGGAACCACGTTTCTCACCACCCAGGATGCCAAGGCCTCAGTTATCCGCTTTGCAGTAGGATGACTGCTATGATATTTCATCTTCCTCGCAAAGGACTGTTGGACAGTCAATTGCTTGGTGGAAGTAGTAAAAGTGGTCTTACGACTTCCCCTCTGGGATGACCATCGACTCCCAGCAGCAACAACAGCAGCGCCAGCAGCAGTAGGCGTTACACGCAAGGATGCATCGGAGGAATCCCAGGCAGGAGAGGACTCGTCGGAATTGCCAGTGACATGGCCTGCAGGACTATTGGCATTCCTGGGGAAGGAGGAAATTGACACTGAGGGAGTTGGTGGGGTGGTTTGCGTGAGCTTGGTTACAAGAGGAAGGGATTTACTGGTCAGTGGACTGCTTCCGCTGTCGCCCAAAGTTTTTGAACTTGTCACTGACTTATTATGAATGCGCTGCAGGTGACGTATAAGGGAGGATGTTCCGAGGTGGTTAACGTCCTTACCCCTACTTATTACAGCTTGACAAAGGCAACACACTGCTTGACACCTGTTGTCCGCATTTCTGTTGAAATACTTCCACACCGAAGAGCTGATGTTTTTGGTATTTTCACCAGGCATGTCAGTGGCCATATTCCTCCCACGGACAACAGGTGTCTCCCCGGGTGCCTGACTTAAACAAACCACCTCACCATCAGAATCCTCCTGGTCAATTTCCTCCCCAGCGCCAGCAACACCCATATCCTCCTCATCCTGGTGTACTTCAACACTGACATCTTCAATCTGACTATCAGGAACTGGACTGCGGGTGCTCCTTCCAGCACTTGCAGGGGGCGTGCAAATGGTGGAAGGCGCATGCTCTTCACGTCCAGTGTTGGGAAGGTCAGGCATCGCAACCGACACAATTGGACTCTCCTTGTGGATTTGGGATTTCGAAGAACGCACAGTTCTTTGCGGTGCTTTTGCCAGCTTGAGTCTTTTCAGTTTTCTAGCGAGAGGCTGAGTGCTTCCATCCTCATGTGAAGCTGAACCACTAGCCATGAACATAGGCCAGGGCCTCAGCCGTTCCTTGCCACTCCGTGTGGTAAATGGCATATTGGCAAGTTTACGCTTCTCCTCCGACAATTTTATTTTAGGTTTTGGAGTCCTTTTTTTACTGATATTTGGTGTTTTGGATTTGACATGCTCTGTACTATGACATTGGGCATCGGCCTTGGCAGACGACGTTGCTGGCATTTCATCGTCTCGGCCATGACTAGTGGCAGCAGCTTCAGCACGAGGTGGAAGTGGATCTTGATCTTTCCCTAATTTTGGAACCTCAACATTTTTGTTCTCCATATTTTAATAGGCACAACTAAAAGGCACCTCAGGTAAACAATGGAGATGGATGGATACTAGTATACAATTATGGATGGACTGCCGAGTGCCGACACAGAGGTAGCTACAGCCGTGGACTACCGTACTGTACTGTGTCTGCTGCTAATATAGACTGGTTGATAATGAGATGTAGTATGTATAAAGAAGAAAGAAAAAAAAAACACGGGTAGGTGGTATACAATTATGGATGGACTGCTGAGTGCCGACACAGAGGTAGCTACAGCCGTGGACTACCGTACTGTACTGTGTCTGCTGCTAATATAGACTGGATGATAATGAGATGTAGTATGTATAAAGAAGAAAGAAAAAAAAACCCACGGGTAGGTGGTATACAATTATGGATGGACTGCCGAGTGCCGACACAGAGGTAGCTACAGCCGTGGACTACCGTACTGTACTGTGTCTGCTGCTAATATAGACTGGTTGATAATGAGATGTAGTATGTATAAAGAAGAAAGAAAAAAAAAAACCACGGGTAGGTGGTATACAATTATGGATGCACTGCCGAGTGCCGACACAGAGGTAGCTACAGCCGTGGACTACCATACTGTGTCTGCTGCTAATATAGACTGGTTGATAATGAGATGTAGTATGTATAAAGAAGAAAGAAAAAAAAACCACGGGTAGGTGGTATACAATTATGGATGGACTGCCGAGTGCCGACACAGAGGTAGCTACAGCCGTGGACTACCGTACTGTACTGTGTCTGCTGCTAATATAGACTGGTTGATAATGAGATGTAGTATGTATAAAGAAGAAAGAAAAAAAAAAACACGGGTAGGTGGTATACAATTATGGATGGACTGCCGAGTGCCGACACAGAGATAGCTACAGCCGTGGACTACCGTACTGTACTGTGTCTGCTGCTAATATAGACTGGATGATAATGAGATGTAGTATGTATAAAGAAGAAAGAAAAAAAAACCACGGGTAGGTGGTATACAATTATGGATGGACTGCCGAGTGCCGACACAGAGGTAGCTACAGCCGTGGACTACCGTACTGTACTGTGTCTGCTGCTAATATAGACTGGATGATAATGAGATGTAGTATGTATAAAGAAGAAAGAAAAAAAAAACCACGGGTAGGTGGTATACAATTATGGATGGACTGCCGAGTGCCGACACAGAGGTAGCTACAGCCGTGGACTACCGTACTGTACTGTGTCTGCTGCTAATATAGACTGGATGATAATGAGATGTAGTATGTATAAAGAAGAAAGAAAAAAAAACCACGGGTAGGTGGTATACAATTATGGATGGACTGCCGAGTGCCGACACAGAGGTAGCTACAGCCGTGAACTACCGTACTGTGTCTGCTGCTAGTATAGACTGGATGATAAATAATGATATAAAAAATATATATATATCACTACTGCAGCCGGACAGGTATATATTATATAATGACGGACCTGCTGGACACTGTCTGTCAGCAGAATGAGTTTTTTAATTTTTATAGAATAAAAAAACACCACACAAGTCACACGACGAGTGTACTTTTTCAGGCAGACATTCAATCACAATATACTATACTGGTGGTCAGTGTGGTCAGGTCACTGGTCACAGTGGTCAGTGGTCAGTCACACTGGCAGTGGCACTCTGGCAGCAAAAGTGTGCACTGTTTAATATGTACTCCTGGCTCCTGCTATAACCTATAACTGCTCCCCAGTCTCCCCCACAATTAAGCTGTGTGAGCACAGTCAGATATTATACATAGATGATGCAGCACACTGGGCTGAGCACAGATATGGTATGTGAGTGTGACTGAGTCACTGTGTATCGTTTTTTTCAGGCAGAGAACAAGAACAGAACGGATTATTAAATAATAATAAATTATAAAACTGCACTGGTGGTCAGGTCACTGGTCATCAGTCACTAGTATAACTCCTCCTAAGCTCCAGTAAGTAAATGAAGTGTCTCACTCTCACTCTCCTATCTATTTTAATTTCTAAACGGAGAGGACGCCAGCCACGTCCTCTCCCTATCAATCTCAATGCACGTGTGAAAATGGCCGCGACGCGCGGCTCCTTATATAGAATCCGAGTCTCGCGATAGAATCCGAGCCTCGCGAGAATCCGACAGCGTGATGATGACGTTCGGGCGCGCTCGGGTTAACCGAGCAAGGCGGGAAGATCCGAGTCGCTCGGACCCGTGTAAAAAAACATGAAGTTCGGGCGGGTTCGGATTCAGAGAAACCGAACCCGCTCATCTCTACTTGGGACTGTGTGAAGGTGCCACAGCAGAAGACAGTAGTCTTCCAGTCAGCTCCTGTGAGACCTGTGATTACCTGCTATATTAGCTGTTGTTCCAGCATCCTGCACAGCAACCACTCAGCTCAAGCTCTGCTCCATTTACCAGTGTATATAACAGCAGTGGCACCGAGAGGGGGCAAATGGATACTCTTTACCTGGGGGGGGGGGTACCCCGATATATAGACAGCCGGGAGCCAGGAGAGAGAGGACACTGCAGCCTCTCTCCCCAGCGCAGTGAACACGCTGCTGTGTGCTGAGCTGGGGACAAAGGCAGGACAAAGGCAGCTGCAGCAGTGTCCTCTCTCCCTCCATGATGTGTGGGGGTGAGCAATCCCCCCTGCTGATCACCCAGCACCCCAATCCCCAGCGACCCATTTTGAAAATATTTCTAAAAGAGGGGGGCTGGCCACACCTCCCTGCGTTGTCCAAGCCCCCTCCGATTACCTGGGCCCGGCTCAGCTGTCAGCACTCCTATTATAAGTGAGTACGGATGTACTTACTTTGGTCTGTTAACAGTTATAAGGCATCCACTGGTGTGTACAGAAACTCTGCTACATCCTCAAGCCTGTACACACATTTCCAACACTTAGGGGCAGATGTACTAAGCCTTGAAAAGTGATAACATGGAGAGAGATAAACTAAATGAAAGGAGATGATTGGTTAGTACTTTATCCTTCCCCCAGGCTTAGTAAATAGGCCCTCATTCCGAGTTGATCGCTCGCTAGCTGCTTTTAGCAGCAGTGCAAACGCTAGGCCGCCGCCCTCTGGGAGTGTATCTTAGCTTAGCAGAATTGCGAACAAAAGATTCGCAAAATTGCGAATAGACATTTCTTAGCAGTTTCTGAGTAGCTCCAGACTTACTCTTACTTAGTGTGTGCAATGCTGCTAAAAACTCGGAATGAGGGCCATGGTTTTGCCCAATTGATAACAAACTTGCTGCTGCGATCAACTCAGAATTACCCCCCTATATCCTAAGCTAATGGTCCACACCAAAACTGTAGTACCGCTATGTCTGTAATACCCCACAATGTGAAGTATTACAGTATGTCTGACATACTGCACTGTGCATCACACTACAGTGCAGGTGTATGTCATTATATAACTGACAGACCGCAGCCCCAGCAACTGCTCAAGAGCTCAGGAGCAGGTCACATGACCAGTCAGGAGAGAGGTGTGCTGGTGCTGCGTACTCGGTGCGGCATTAACAGCTGTGGTAACCGCTCCGTACCTGCATCTGATGACAAAGTTAAGCTGAATTACCCCGAACAGACTCCGGTGTGTCCCGCTGAGCTTGGAGAGTGAGTCCAGTGTGGAGATCCTTATCCGCGCTCCAGAGAAGATGTCATCGCTGACGCTGATGACGGGAGCGGTAGCGGATCCCTCCCTCTGACTGCCTGCTGTAAGATACTTCTAGCGGGAACGCCTTCAGGAAAGTGTCTTGGAGGTGACTGACATTCATAGATGGAGACTCCGCCCGACAGTGAGTAAGTGTGTGAACACACAGGGAGGATCGGGAGGTGGCCCCAGACAGTCCATATAAGGCAATCAGAGGGCGCACAGAAACAGCTATAGTAGGGCTGTATGTCCCTGAAGGGATTCTCACATCCAACTGAACAATATTAATCTTAAATAGCCTATTTCAACCTACACTGACTGCCCAGAGCAAGAGAAGCTATTTTAGACCGGACACAGTATCACCTCACTTTGGCATGTAGTTAGAGCCAATTGCTGCAGCATAGTGCCACTGTCCTAAAGTCATGAAGACCCTGATATTACAGCAGCATAGAGAATACAGAGACTTAAAGTATTAGCTGAGACCTCATAATTATTACACAGTTTACCTCTAGCTATTGCATTGCACTAATACGTTGAGGACACTGCAGGTGAACTACAAAAACCTAAGCTGGGTTTAAGTGAGCCCTGTCCAGCGCACAGTCAGTAAACAGCCAGGCAGGACCAGGGCCCTCATTCCGAGTTGTTCGCTCGGTATTTTTGATCGCATCGCAGTGAAAATCCGCTTAGTACGCATGCGCAATGTTCGCACTGCGACTGCGCCAAGTAACTGTACTATGAAGAAAGTAATTTTACTCACGGCTTTTTCATCGCTCCGGCGATCGTAATGTGATTGACAGGAAATGGGTGTTACTGGGCGGAAACACGGCGTTTCAGGGGCGTGTGGCTGAAAACGCTACCGTTTCCGGAAAAACGCAGGAGTGGCCGGGGAAACGGTGGGAGTGCCTGGGCGAACGCTGGGTGTGTTTGTGACGTCAACCAGGAACGACAAGCACTGAAATGATCGCACAGGCAGAGTAAGTCTGGAGCTACTCAGAAACTGCTAAGTAGTTAGTAATCGCAATATTGCGAATACATCGGTCGCAATTTTAAGAAGCTAAGATTCACTCCCAGTAGGCGGCGGCTTAGCGTGTGTAACTCTGCTAAATTCGCCTTGCGACCGATCAACTCGGAATGAGGGCCCAGGTACCTATCTTATTCAGAGGGATACAGAGTTCAGCTCGAGACAATCATTTAGGACCAATATATTAAGCCTGCTTCACCTTCACAGAGATTTATCAGCACCAATTAACTCTTTCTGCAGTTAAGGGAATACTTTCAACTTATTTACAAAGAACTCGTATGGAAAGGATACAAGCAGGATTGTTCTTGGCTAAAGGCAGGGAGTACATATAAACGCTATACTTCAAAGATTCCTATTAGGCGCCATAAACTTCATGTGCACCAACGTGGTAGTAAGCTAATAACCTGCGCAGTATAAACTAAAGGGGAAAAGAACATTGATTTGTGTCACTTTAATATAGTTCTTGTCAGTGCATGCATGACACTCTATTGCTACTTTGGTTATTGAGGAATTCACTGTCCTAACCTTCTTGTATCTGGTACTAGCGGTATGCATAAATGTTCAGAGTTAAGATTTCTAATCCGCTTAAGAAGGAAGACCCAGAGACAACAGGTTCCGGCCTAATCAAACATTCTGTTTATTGTGTAGGCAATTGTTTCTGTGTATTGTGAAAAGCAAACCAATTTGTGAAATTGACATTTGTTGTAATACTTGTTGAAAGAGAAGGGCATCTTTGAACCATATTAATAAATAAATTGAGTTGTTGACGAAAACCAGTGATTGTTTATCCTGAGTAAATTGACAATACTCAGCTCTCTGCGAAGACAAGAGAAGACCTCCAAGTACAAGGTAGGATCCTTAGGGTATATGGGCCCTCATTCCGAGTTGTTCGCTCGGTATTTTTCATCGCATCGCAGTGAAAATCCGCTTAGTACGCATGCGCAATGTTCGCACTGCGACTGCGCCAAGTAACTTTACTATGATGAAAGTATTTTTACTCACGGCTTTTTCTTCGCTCCGGCGATCGTAATGTGATTGACAGGAAATGGGTGTTACTGGGCGGAAACACGGCGTTTCAGGGGCGTGTGGCTGAAAACGCTACCGTTTCCGGAAAAAACGCAGGAGTGGCCGGAGAAACGGTGGGAGTGCCTGGGCGAACGCTGGGTGTGTTTGTGACGTCAACCAGGAACGACAAGCACTGAAATGATCGCACAGGCAGAGTAAGTCTGGAGCTACTCTGAAACTGCTAACTCGTTTGTAATCGCAATATTGCGCGTACGTCGGTCGCAATTTTAAGAAGCTAAGATTCACTCCCAGTAGGCGGCGGCTTAGCGTGTGTAACTCTGCTACATTCGCCTTGCGAGCGAACAACTCGGAATGAGGGCCATGGTTCACTAATTCCTACATTCACAGTGAGTTTGCATAACTCATCACCCGAGGGGTTCACATGTCCGTTACTATATTCACACACTATGGGATCTATTCATGTGGCAGTGACAAGACTGGATAAGTGAGCCAGTGGAGAAGTTGCCCATGGCAACCAATCAGCATTGAAGCAACATTTATAATTTGCATACTATACAATTATACAGAGCAGCTGATTGGTTGCCATGGGCAACTTCTCCACTACTCACTTCTCCACTCTTTTCACTGCTTCATGAACCTTAGTCCATCAACAGAAAATAATATGCTGTCTGCTACAGAAATATTAGAAATACAGTATTAGCTACAGTCACTGATAGGCTGAGAGATTGCACTCATTCAATTGAGGTCACTGGCCCTCATTCCGAGTTGTTCGCTCGCAAGCTGCTTTTAGCAGCTTTGCACACGCTAAGCCGCCGCCTACTGGGAGTGAATCTTAGCTTATCAAAATTGCGAACGAAAGATTAGCAAAATTGCGAATAGACACTTCTTAGCAGTTTCTGAGTAGCTCCACACTTACTCGGCAACTGCGATTAGTTCAGTCAGTTTCGTTCTTGGTTTGACGTCACAAACACTCCCAGCGTTCGGCCAGACACTCCTCCGTTTCTCCAGCCACTCCCGCGTTTTTCCCAGAAACGGTAGCGTTTTTTCGCACACACCCATAAAACGGCCAGTTTCCGCCCAGAAACACCCACTTCCTGTCAATCACATTACGACCACCAGAACGAAGAAAAAATCTCATACTGCCGTGAGTAAAATACCTAACTGCATAGCAAATTGACTTGGCGCCGTCGCACTGCGGACATTGCGCATGCGCATTAGCGACTAATCGCTCCGTTGCGAGAAAAATATAACGAGTGAACAACTCGGAATGACCCCCACTATCGGGTGCACTACCAGTGTCTAGTACCACTGAAGAAAGGCAACAGGCAAAAGTGGCAATGTGCCCACCCAATGGGTGCAGGGTGGGCCAAGCAATTGGAGAGCTGGCAGAGGGCACCCTTGAGTCAAAGGCCTGCTGTCACGATCCGGGTATCTGGACGCCATTTCTTACCCATCAGATGCCTCCTAAGGCTGGCTCAGCGCTCCAGGACCGGATCCCATCTGTTATCCTGATGTGCATATTCCCGCATCCTCTCCTGTCTCTCTGGACGCTGTCACAGTAACGCCTTATACATCTGGCATGGCGTCTCCCGCGGCCTCCGCCGCCGTTCCTGAGCTTCTGCATTCAGAGTGGCGATTACGTCAGCCGCGACCTCCGCTGTGTCCGCGTGGTTGGATGTGCACCTGTCAGCCTGGCGTCTCCTGTCTCCGGTGGCCGGCGCCGCCATTACTGTTTTCCAGACCACATGGATTACAAACCAAACTTCCCTCCAAGTGTCTGCATGGGCGCAGCCATCTTGGATTCTGTCATCTGATCATATTCACCAATCTGCTGTCTGTATTATTAATTTGCATAATTGCCTAGCCAATGCCTTCCTTGCTGCAGGTATAAATAGGTTGTGCCTGAGCAAGGAAGGCGTCAGTGCTTTGGTTGTCAAACCTAGTTCCAGTTTGTCTCTCTCCTGTGATTGTCTTCCAGGTTCCAGCTCCTGTCTCCAGACTTCTGCTATAGAGACCCGCACCAGCATTCCATCTGCGGTGTAGCCTGACTCTCCGATCCATTCTGGACTCACCTGTTTCCAGCTACAACATCACCTGCTTCCAGCTCAGCTTCCAGCAGTGTACAGCTTCTCTTAAAGGGCCGGTGTCCTTTCTGCAGTTTACCACTCTCCACCGGTATTATTATTTCTCCGCTCTCAAATTCTACATTTCATCTATATTGCATCGCTCTCAAACTTTATTTATTATTTAACTGGTTCCAGCCAGTATCCACTCCGTGCCAACACCTGTCTGGTTCTAACCAGTACCCACAGCAGCATTTTATCTACAGCAGTCCAGCTTTCCCTGGAACACCAGCTGGTACGACCCTGGGCTTTCCTCATTGCTACAGTTGAGCCTGGTAAGGACTTTCCAACTTGCAGATAATAAGAACTGTCTCATACCACCAGAGCTCTGTGGCCCCTGCCACCCTGTAGTACCCAGGAACTGTATTATTATTTCTCTGCTGATTTTTATGTTTCTTTCTCTATCGTCCTAGTGGATGCTGGGGTTCCTGAAAGGACCAGGGGGAATAGCGGCTCCGCAGGAGACAGGGCACAAAAAGTAAAGCTTTTCCAGATCAGGTGGTGTGCACTGGCTCCTCCCCCTATGACCCTCCTCCAGACTCCAGTTAGATTTTTGTGCCCGGCCGAGAAGGGTGCAATCTAGGTGGCTCTCCTAAAGAGCTGCTTAGAGAAAGTTTAGCTTAGGTTTTTTATTTTACAGTGAGTCCTGCTGGCAACAGGATCACTGCAACGAGGGACTGAGGGGAGAAGAAGTGAACTCACCTGCGTGCAGGATGGATTGGCTTCTTGGCTACTGGACATTAGCTCCAGAGGGACGATCACAGGTACAGCCTGGATGGTCACCGGAGCCGCGCCGCCGGCCCCCTTGCAGATGCTGAAGTTAGAAGAGGTCCAGAATCGGCGGCTGAAGACTCTGACAGTCTTCTAAAGGTAGCGCACAGCACTGCAGCTGTGCGCCATTTTCCTCTCAGCACACTTCACACGCTGTCACTGAGGGTGCAGGGCGCTGGGGGGGGGCGCCCTGGGAGGCAAATGTAAACCTATATACTGGCTAAAAATACCTCACATATAGCCCCCAGAGGCTATATGGAGATATTTAACCCCTGCCAAACTTCACTAAAGAGCGGGAGACGAGCCCGCCGTAAAAGGGGCGGGGCCTATCTCCTCAGCACACAGCGCCATTTTTTCTCTCACAGAAAGGCTGGAGAGAAGGCTCCCAGGCTCTCCCCTGCACTGCACTACAGAAACAGGGTTTAAACAGAGAGGGGGGGCACAAATTGGCGATATAAATATATATATATAAAGATGCTATTAGGGAGAAACACTTATATAAGGTTGTCCCAATGTAATTATAGCGTTTTTTGGTGTGTGCTGGCAAACTCTCCCTCTGTCTCTCCAAAGGGCTAGTGGGGTCCTGTCCTCTGTCAGAGCATTCCAGGTGTGTGTGCTGTGTGTCGGTACGTGTGTGTCGACATGTATGAGGACGATGCTGGAGGAGGCGGAGAAATTGCCTGTAATGGTGATGTCACTCTCTAGGGAGTCGACACCGGAATGGATGGCTTATTTAGGGAATTACGTGAGAATGTCAACACGCTGCAAGGTCGGTTGACGACATGAGACGACCGACAAACAATTAGTAACGGTCCAGGCGTCTCAGAAACACCGTCAGGGTTTTTTTATAAAAAACGCCCATTTACCTCAGTCGGTCGACACAGACACAGACACGGACACTGAATCCAGTGTCGACGGTGAATAAACAAACGTATTCCTCATTAGGGCCACACGTTAAGGGCAATGAAGGAGCTGTTACATATTTCTGATACTACAAGTACCACAGAAAAGGGTATTATGTGGAAGTGAAAAAAACTACCTGTAGTTTTTCCTGAATCAGATAAAATAAAATGAAGTGTGTGATGATGCGTGGGTTTACCCCGATAGCAAATATTGGCGTTATACCTTTTCCCGCCAGAAGTTAGGGCGCGTTGGGAAGCACCCATTAGGGTGGATAAGGCGCTCACACACTTATCAAGTGGCGTTACCGTCTCCAAATACGGCCGCCCTCAAGGAGCCAGCTGATAGGCAGCTGGAAAAATATCCTAAAAAGTATATACACACAGACGGTGGTTATACTGCGACCAGCGATCGCCATCAGCCTGGAGATGCAGTGCTGGGTTGGCTTGGTCGAATTCCCTGACTAAAAATATTTTATTGATATAGAGCATTTAATAGGATGCATTCTATATATATGTATGCGAGATGCACAGAGGGATATTTGCACTCTGGCATCAAGATAAGTGCGTTGTCCATATCTCCCAGAAGATGTCATGGACACGACAGTGGTCAGGTGATACAGATCCCATACGGCACATGGAAGTATTGCCGTATAAAGGGAAGGAGTTATTTGGGGTCGGTCCGTCGGACCTGGGGGCCACGGCCACAGCTGGGAAATCCAACCTTTTTACCCCAAGTTACATCTCAGCAGAAAAAGACACTGTCTTTTCAGCCTCAATCCTTCCGTTCCCATGTGGGCAAGCGGGCAAAAGGCCAGTCATATCTGCCCAGACATAGAGGAAAGGGAAGTAGACTGCAACAGGCAGCCCCTTCCCAGGAAAAGAAGCCCTCCACCAGTGGGGGGGTAGTCTCAAGAGTCTCAGCGCGCAGTGGGATCACTCGCAAGTTGACCCCTAGATCATACAAGTATTATCCCAGGGGTACAGATTGGAGAGTCGAGACATTTTTTCCTCGCAGGTTCCTGAAGCCTGCTTTACCAACGGCTCCCTCCGACAAGGAGGCAGTATTGGGAAAAAATTCACAAGCTGTATTTCCAGCAGGTGATAATCAAAGTACCCCTCCTACAACAAGGAAAAGGGTATTAGTCCTCCACACTATATTGTGGTACTGAAGCCAGACGGCTTGGTGAGACATAGTCTAAATCTGAAATCTTTGAACACTTACATAAAAAGGTTCAAATCAAGATGGAGTCACTCAGAGCAGTGATAGAGAACCGGAAAAAAGGGGACTATATGGTGTCCCTGGACATCAAGGATTACCTCCATGTCCAAATTTGCCCTTCTCAACAAGGGTACCTCTGGTTCGTGATACAGAACTGTCAATATCAGTTTCAGACGCTGCCGTTGAATTATCCACGGCACCCCGGGCCTTTACCAAGGTAATGGCCGAAAAGATGATTCTTAAAAGAAGAAAGGCATCTAAATTATCCCTTACTTGGACGATATCCTGAAAGGGACAAGTTTCCAGAGAACAGTTGGAGGTCGGAAAAGAACTATCTAAAGTAGTTCTACGACAGCACGAGTGGATTCTAAATATTCCAAAAATCGCAGCTGTTTTCCGATGATACGTCTGCTGTTCCTAGGAATGATTCTGGGCATAGTCCAGAAAGAGGTATTTCTCCTGGAGGGGAAAGCCAGGGAGTTATCCGACCTAGTCAGAAACCTCCTAAATCCAGGCCAAGTATCAGTGCATCAATGCACAGGAGTCCTGGGAAAAATGGTGGCTTCTTACGAAGCGATTCCATTCGGCAGATCTCACGCAAAAACTTTTCAGGGGGATTTGCTGGACGAATGGTCCGGATCGCATTTTCAGATGCATCAGCGGATAACCCTGTCTCCAAGGACAAGGGTGTCTCTTCTGTGGGGGCTGCAGAGTGCTCATCTTCTAGAGGGCAGCACATTCAGCATTCAGGACTGTGTTCTGGTGACCACGGATGCCAGCCTGAGAGGCTGGGGAACAGTCACACAAGGAAGAAATTTCCAAGGAAGTGTGGTCAAGTCTGGAGATTTCTCTCCACATGAATATACTGGAGCTAAGGGCAATTTACGATGCTCTGAGCCTAGGAAGACCTCTGCTTCAAAGTCAACCGGTGCTGATCCAGTAGGACATCATCATGGCAGTCGCCCACGTAAACAGACGGGGCGGCACAAGAAGCAGGAGGGCAATGACAGCAAGGATTCTTCGCTGGGCGAAAGATCATGTGATAACACTGTCAGCAGTGTTCATTCCGGGAGTGGACAACTAGGAAGATTTCCTCAGCATAAATGAATTCCACCCGGAAAAGTGGGAACTTCATCTGGAAGTTTCCACATGTTGTAAACCGTTGGGAAAGACCAAAGGTGGTTATGATGGCGTCCCACATGAAGCGCCAGGTCTAGAGACCCTCAGGCAATAGCTGGGACGCTCTGGTAACACCGTGGGTGTACCAGTCGGTGTATGTGTTCCCTCCTCGGCCTTTCATACCCAGTGTATGGAGAATGATAGGAAGGAGAGGAGTAAGAACTATACTCGGGGTTCCGGTTTGGGCCAAGAAGAACTTGGTACCCGGAACTTCAAGAGATACTAGAAAGGATCTTGATTCAGCAAGAATCATGTCTGTTCCATGACTTACCGCAGCTGCGTTGACGCCAGGGCGGGTGAACGCCGGATCCTAAGGGAAAAAGGCATTCCGGAAGAGGTCATCCCTACCCTGGTCAGAGCCAGGAAGGAGGTGACCGCACAACATTATCACCGCTTAGGTGAAAATATGTTCCATGGTGTGAGGCCAGGAAGGCTCCACGGAAGAATTTCAACTAGGTTAATTCCTACATTTCCTGCAAGCAGGAGTGTATATGGGTCTCAAATTGGGGTCCATTAAGGTTCAAATTTCGACCGGTCGATTTTCTTCCAGAAAGAAATTGGCTTCAGTTCCTGAAGTCCAGAAGTTGTTAAGGGAGTACTGCATATACAACCCCTTTTTGATGTCTCCAGTGGCACTGGGCGATCTCAACGTAGTTTGGGATTCCTAAAATCACATTGTTTTAAACAACTCAAATCTGTGGATTTGATATATCTCACATGGAAAGTGACCATGCTGTTGGTCCTGGCCTCGGCCAGGCGAGTGTCAGAATTGGCGGCTTTATCTCACAAAGCCATATCTGATTGTCCATTCGGACAGAGCAAAGCTGTGGACTCGTCCCCAGTTTCTCCCTAAGGTGGTGTCAGCGTTTCACCTGAACCAGCTTATTGTGGTGCCTGCGGCTACTAGGGACTTGGAGGACTCCAAGTTGCTGGATGTTGTCAGGACCCTGAAAATATAGTTTCCAGGTCGGCTGGAGTCAGGAAATCTGACTTGCTGTTTATCCTGTATGCACCCAATAAGCTGGGTGCTCCTGCTTCTAAGCAGACTATTGCTCGTTGGATTTGTAGTACAATTCAGCTTGCACATTCTGTGGCAGGCTTGCCACAGCAAAAAATATGTAAATGCCCATTCCACAAGGAAGGTGGGCTCATCTTGGGCGGCTGCCCGAGGGGTCTCGGCATTACAACTCTGCCGAGCAGCTACGTGGTCGGGGGAGAACACGTTTGTAAAATTTTACAAATTTGATACCCTGGCAAAAGAGGACCTGGAGTTCTCTCATTCGGTGCTGCAGAGTCATCCGCACTCTCCCGCCCGTTTGGGAGCTTTGGTATAATCCCCATGGTCCTTTCAGGAACCCCAGCATCCACTAGGACGATAGAGAAAATAAGAATTTACTTACCGATAATTCTATTTCTCGGAGTCCGTAGTGGATGCTGGGCGCCCATCCCAAGTGCGGATTATTCTGCAATACTTGTACATAGTTATTGTTACAAAAATCGGGTTATTGTTGTAGGAAGCCGTCTTTCAGAGGCTCCTTTTGTTATCATACTGTTAACTGGGTTTAGATCACAAGTTGTACGGTGTGATTGGTGTGGCTGGTATGAGTCTTACCCGGGATTCAAAATCCTCCCTTATTGTGTACGCTCGTCCGGGCACAGTACCTAACTGGAGTCTGGAGGAGGGTCATAGGGGGAGGAGCCAGTGCACACCACCTGATCTGGAAAAGCTTTACTTTTTGTGCCCTGTCTCCTGCGGAGCCGCTATTCCCCCTGGTCCTTTCAGGAACCCCAGCATCCACTACGGACTCCGAGAAATAGAATTATCGGTAAGTAAATTCTTATTTTTTACTGCTACTGTGATGCATGGAGTTTGTCATAAATAAATATCATTGACTTTTACTCAAGTTGTCGTGGTCACGCCTTCGGGCGGTTTCTCTTCATGTTACTTACATGTCCAGGGGTCTGATACAACCTCCCAGGTTCCGGTACATCTCAGCCCCTACAACTGAGGCTGCCTTCCGTCAGCTCAGGCCCTCAGTTGTGACACCTGTGTATAGCACACATAAACCCGATACACCATTGACTAAGGGAAGTTCTTGCAATTAGATTCTATTGCTACAGCACAATAGATATTTCAGGAAAAATATTAGTGATGAGCGGGTTTGGTTTCTCGGAAACCGAACCCCCCCGAACTTTACCCTTTTCACACGGGTCCGAGGCATACTCGGATTCTCCCGTATGACTCGGTTAACCCGAGCGCGCCCGAACATCATCATCCCGCTGTCGGATTCTCGCGAGATTCGGATTCTATATAAGCAGCCGCGCGTCGCCGCCATTTTCACTCGTGCATTGGAAATGTTAGGGAGAGGACGTGGCTGGCGTCCTCTCCGTGTATTGTTGATGCATATATTTGTGCTTGCTTTACTTATTGCTTAATTGTGGGGACTGGGGAGCAGCTGTATATTAATATAGGAGGAGTACAGTGCAGAGTTTTGCTGATCAGTCACCACCAGTTTTATCCGTTCTCTGCATGAAAAAAATGCTCCTTATCTGTGCTCAGTGTGCTGCATATATCTGTGCTCACACTGCTTAATTGTGGGGACTGGGGAGCAGCTGTATTATATAGCAGGAGTACAGTGCAGAGTTTTGCTGACAGTGACCACCAGTATACGTTGTCTGCCTGAAAAACACTCCATATCTGTGCTCAGTGTGCTGCTTTATTGTGGGGACTGGGGACCACCAGTATAATATTATATAGGAGGATTACAGTGCAGAGTTTTGCTGACCAGTGACCACCAGTATACTTTGTCTGCCTGAAAAACACTCCATATCTGTGCTGCATTGTAGACAGTATATAGTAGGAGTACAGTGCATAATTTTGCTGACCACCAGTATATAATATATAGGAGTACGGTACAGAAGGCCACTGCTGTACCTACCTCTGTGTCGTCAAGTATACTATCCATCCATACCTGTGGTGCATTTCAGTTTTGCACAGTTTGCTGACCACCAGTATATAATATATAGCATTACGGTACAGTAGGCCACTGCTGTACCTACCTCTGTGTCGTCAAGTATACTATCCATCCATACCTGTGGTGCATCTCAGTTTTGCACAGTTTGCTGACCACCAGTATATAATATATAGCATTACGGTACAGTAGGCCACTGCTGTACCTACCTCTGTGTCGTCAAGTATACTATCCATCCATACCTGTGGTGCATTTCAGTTTTGCACAGTTTGCTGACCACCAGTATATAATATATAGCATTATGGTACAGTAGGCCACTGCTGTACCTACCTCTGTGTCGTCAAGTATACTATCCATCTACAGTCTATACCTGTGGTGCATTTTAGTTTTGCAGTTTGCTGACACAGTGACCACAAGTATATATAGCAGTACGGTACGGAAGGCCACTGCTGTACCTACCTCTGTGTCGTCAAGTATACTATCCATCTACATTCTATACCTGTGGTGCATTTTAGTTTTGCAGTTTGCTGACACAGTGACCACCAGCATATATAGCAGTACGGTACGGAAGGCCACTGCTGTACCTACCTCTGTGTCGTCAAGTATACTATCCATCTACATTCTATACCTGTGGTGCATTTTAGTTTTGCAGTTTGCTGACAGTGACCACCTGTATATATAGCAGTACGGTACGGAAGGCCACTGCTGTACCTACCTCTGTGTCGTCAAGTATACTATCCATCTAGATTCTATACCTGTGGTGCATTTCAGTTGTGCAGTTTGCTGACACAGTGACCACCAGTATATATAGCAGTACGGTACAGAAGGCCACTTCTGTACCTACCTCTGTGTCGTCAAGTATACTATCCATCTACATTCTATACCTGTGGTGCATTTTAGTTTTGCAGTTTGCTGACAAAGAGTGACCACCAGTATATATAGCAGTACGGTACGGAAGGCCACTGCTGTACGTACCTCTGTGTCGTCAAGTATACTATCCATCTACATTCTATACCTGTGGTGCATTTTAGTTTTGCAGTTTGCTGACAGTGACCACCATTGGTGTGCGCAGGGGGGGTGCCTGGTGCGCACAGGCACCCCCTAATGTCTGGCACCCCGATCTCACATGCCTGATGCAGCGATCGCCGAGCAGGCTGATTACTGTCCCCTCTGCGCTGCACCCTGCAGGACTGCATTACTGACCGGACGCCTGGGTTAATCAAGGGTGCCACTGCCACCGGCTTTCAAATTCCCAGCTCCACCTCTATGTACAAAAACAGTGTGATGTGATATGATTACGTCATGCTGCTCGCACGCCCATCCGTCACACGCCCACCTCTCTCCTTCTATGCTATGCCAACGCTAGCCACTGATGAGGAGCAGCATGCAGCCAGTGTTCCTCTTAGGAAGACAAATTCAATACTGGCAGACGGCCGGCAGCAGCATTGACACGTCACTCGTTTTTCCAGCAGCAGCAGTAACTAGTCTGCGACTGTCAGTGTCAGTGAGTGACTGACTTGTAAGTAAGCTGCTGCAGCTTGCAGGGGAAAGAGAGGGGGAGCCAGACCAGGCTGAGGAGGAGCAGTGTAATTGCATGAGTGCCATCAGGGGTGCTTGTTTAGTGCACACCACAACAGCTGACAATGTATCTGCTTTATTAGGATTGGTACAAAGGTGGATATTTTATATGCGTTGACCATCAATAGATATTGCTAGACACGCCCAAAAGGCGGTGCTAGACACACCCCTCCCACGGTGCACCCCCTAATAAAATGTGCTGCGCACGCCAGTGGTGACCACCAGTATATATAGCAGTACGGTAGGCCACTGCTGTACCTACCTCTGTGTCGTCAAGTATACTATCCATCTAGATTCTATACCTGTGGTGCATTTCAGTTGTGCAGTTTGCTGACACAGTGACCACCAGTATATATAGCAGTACGGTACGGAAGGCCACTGCTGTACCTACCTCTGTGTCGTCAAGTATACTATCCATCTACATTCTATACCTGTGGTGCATTTTAGTTTTGCAGTTTGCTGACACAGTGACCACCAGCATATATAGCAGTACGGTACGGAAGGCCACTGCTGTACCTACCTCTGTGTCGTCAAGTATACTATCCATCTACATTCTATACCTGTGGTGCATTTTAGTTTTGCAGTTTGCTGACACAGTGACCACCAGTATATATAGCAGTACGGTACGGAAGGCCACTGCTGTACCTACCTCTGTGTCGTCAAGTATACTATCCATCTACATTCTATACCTGTGGTGCATTTTAGTTTTGCAGTTTGCTGACAGTGACCACCAGTATATATAGCAGTACGGTACGGTAGGCCACTGCTGTACCTACCTCTGTGTCGTAAAGTATACTATCCATCTAGATTCTATACCTGTGGTGCATTTCAGTTGTGCAGTTTGCTGACACAGTGACCACCAGTATATATAGCAGTACGGTACGGAAGGCCACTGCTGTACCTACCTCTGTGTCGTCAGGTATACTATCCATCTACATTCTATACCTGTGGTGCATTTTAGTTGTGCGCAGTATATATAGTAGTAGGCCATTGCTATTGATACTGGCATATAATTCCACACATTAAAAAATGGAGAACAAAAATGTGGAGGTTAAAATAGGGAAAGATCAAGATCCACTTCCACCTCGTGCTGAAGCTGCTGCCACTAGTCATGGCCGAGACGATTAAATGCCATCAACGTCGTCTGCCAAGGCCGATGCCCAATGTCATAGTAGAGAGCATGTAAAATCCAAAAAACAAAAGTTCAGTAAAATGACCGAAAAATCAAAATTGAAAGCGTCTGATGAGAAGCGTAAACTTGCCAATATGCCATTTACGACACGGAGTGGCAAGGAACGGCTGAGGCCCTGGCTTGTGTTCATGGCTAGTGGTTCAGATTCACATGAGGATGGAAGTACTCATCCTCTCGCTAGAAAAATGAAAAGACTTAAGCTGGCAAAAGCACAGCAAAGAACTATGCGTTCTTCTAAATCACAAATCCCCAAGGAGAGTCCAATTGTGTCGGTTGCGATGCCTGACCTTCCCAACACTGGACGGGAAGAGCTTGCGCCTTCCACCATTTTCACGCCCCCTGCAAGTGCTGGAAGGAGCACCCGCAGTCCAGTTCCTGATAGTCAAATTGAAGATGTCACTGTTGAAGTACACCAGGATGAGGATATGGGTGTTGCTGGCGCTGGGGAGGAAATTGACAAGGAGGATTCTGGTGGTGAGGTGGTTTGTTTAAGTCAGGCACCCGGGGAGACACCTGTTGTCCGTGGGACGAATATGGCCATTGACATGCCTGGTCAAAATACAAAAAAAATCAGCTCTTCGGTGTGGAATTATTTCAACACAAATGCGGACAACAGGTGTCAAGCCGTGTGTTGCCTTTGTCAAGCTGTAATAAATAGGGGTAAGGACGTTAACCACCTCGGAACATCCTCCCTTATACGTCACCTGCAGCGCATTCATCATAAGTCAGTGACAAGTTCAAAAACTTTGGATGACAGCGGAAGCAGTCCACTGACCACTAAATCCCTTCCTCTTGTAACCAAGCTCCTGCAAACCACACCACCAACTCCCTCAGTGTCAATTTCCTCCTTACCCAGGAAAGCCAATAGTCCTGCAGGCCATGTCACTGGCAAGTCTGACGAGTCCTCTCCTGCCTGGGATTCCTCCGATGCATCCTTGAGTGTAACGCCTACTGCTGCTGGCGCTGCTGTTGTTGCTGCTGGGAGTCGATCGTCATCCCAGAGGGGAAGTCGGAAGACCACTTGTACTACTTCCAGTAAGCAATTGACTGTCCAACAGTCCTTTGCGAGGAAGATGAAATATCACAGCAGTCATCCTGCTGCAAAGCAGATAACTCAGGCCTTGGCAGCCTGGGCGGTGAGAAACGTGGTTCCGGTATCCACCGTTAATTCAGAGGCAACTAGAGACTTGATTGAGGTACTGTGTCCCCGGTACCAAATACCATCTAGGTTCCATTTCTCTAGGCAGGCGATACCGAAAATGTACACAGACCTCAGAAAAAGAGTCACCAGTGTCCTAAAAAATGCAGTTGTACCCAATGCCCACTTAACCACGGACATGTGGACAAATGGAGCAGGGCAGACTCAGGATTATATGACTGTGACAGCTCACTGGGTAGATGTATTGCCTCCCACAGCAAGAACAGCAGCGGCGGCACCAGTAGCAGCATCTCGCAAACGCCAACTCGTTCCTAGGCAGGCTACGCTTTGCATCACCGCTTTCCAGAAGAGGCACACAGCTGACAACCTCTTACGGAAACTGAGGAAGATCATCGCAGAATGGCTTACCCCAATTGGACTCTCCTGGGGATTTGTGACATCGGACAACGCCAGCAATATTGTGCGTGCATTACATCTGGGCAAATTCCAGCACGTCCCATGTTTTGCACATACATTGAATTTGGTGGTGCAGAATTATTTAAAAAACGACAGGGGCGTGCAAGAGATGCTGTCGGTGGCCAGAAGAATTGCGGGACACTTTCGGCATTCAGCCACCACGTGCCGAAGACTGGAGCACCACCAAACATTCCTGAACCTGCCCTGCCATCATCTGAAGCAAGAGGTGGTAACGAGGTGGAATTCAACCCTCTATATGCTTCAGAGGATGGAGGAGCAGCAAAAGGCCATTCAAGCCTATACATCTGCCCACGATATAGGCAAAGGAGGGGGAATGCACCTGACTCAAGCGCAGTGGAGAATGATTTCAACGTTGTGCAAGGTTCTGCAACCCTTTGAGCTTGCCACACGTGAAGGCAGTTCAGACACTGCCAGCCTGAGTCAGGTCATTCCCCTCATCAGGCTTTTGCAGAAGAAGCTGGAGACATTGAAGGAGGAGCTAAAACAGAGCGATTCCGCTAGGCATGTGGGACTTGTGGATGGAGCCCTTAATTCGCTTAACAAGGATTCACGGGTGGTCAATCTGTTGAAATCAGAGCACTGCATTTTGGCCACCGTGCTCGATCCTAGATTTAAAACCTACGTTGTATCTCTCTTTCCAGCAGACACAAGTCTGCAGAGGTTCTAAGACCTGCTGGTGAGAAAATTGTCAAGTCAAGCGGAACGTGACCCGTCAACATCTCCTCCTTCACATTCTCCCGCAACTGGGGGTGCGAGGAAAAGGCTAAGAATTCCGAGCCCACCCGCTGGCGGTGATGCAGGGCAGTCTGGAGCGAGTGCTGACATCTGGTCCGGACTAAAGGACCTGCCAACGATTACTGACATGTCGTCTACTATCACTGCATATGATTCTCTCACCATTGAAAGAATGGTGGAGGATTATATGAGTGACCGCATCCAAGTAGGCACGTCAGACAGTCCGTACGTATACTGGCAGGAAAAAGAGGCAATTTGGGGGCCCTTGCACAAACTGGCTTTATTCTACCTAAGTTGCCCTCCCTCCAGTGTGTACTCCGAAAGAGTGTTTAGTGCAGCCGCTCACCTTGTCAGCAATTGGCGTACGAGGTTACTTCCAGAAAATGTGGAGAAGATGATGTTCATCAAAATGAATTATAATCAATTCCTCCGTGGAGACATTCACCAGCAGCAATTGCCTCCAGAAAGTACACAGGGACCTGAGATAGTGGATTCCAGTGGGGACGAATTAATAATCTGTGAGGAGGGAGATGTACACAGTGAAAGGGGTGAGGAATCGGAGGATGATGATGAGGTGGACATCTTGCCTCTGTAGAGCCAGTTTGTGCAAGGAGAGATTGATTGCTTCTTTTTTTGGTGGGGGCCCAAACCAACCAGTCATTTCAGTCACAGTCGTGTGGCAGACCCTGTCGCTGAAATGATGGGTTCGTTAAAGTGTGCATGTACTGTTTATACAACATAAGGGTGGGTGGGAGGGCCCAAGGACAATTCCATCTTGCACCTCTTTTTTCTTTCATTTTTCTTTGCCTCATGTGCTGTTCGGGGACAATTTTTTTGAAGTGCCATCCTGCCTGACACTGCAGTGCCACTCCTAGATGGGCAAGGTGTTTGTGTCGGCCACTTGTGTCGCTTATCTTAGTCACACAGCGACCTTGGTGAGCCTCTTTTTTTCTTTGCATCATGTGCTGTTTGGGGACTATTTTTTTGAAGTGCCATCCTGCCTGACACTGCAGTGCCACTCCTAGATGGGCCAGGTGTTTGTGTCGGCCACTTGTGTCGCTTAGCTTAGTCATCCAGCGACCTCGGTGCAAATTTTAGGACTAAAAATAATATTGTGAGGTGTTCAGAATAGACTGGAAATGAGTGTAAATTATGGTTATTGAGGTTAATAATACTATGGCCCCCAAATTCTATGATTTAAACCAAAACACAAAACTAGTGATGAGCACCGGAAATTTTTCGGGTTTTGTGTTTTGGTTTTGGGTTCGGTTCCGCGGCCGTGTTTTGGGTTCGAACGCGTTTTGGCAAAACCTCACCGAATTTTTTTTGTCGGATTCGGGTGTGTTTTGGATTCAGTTTTTTTTTCTTCAAAAAACACTAAAAAAACAGCTTAAATCATAGAATTTGGGGGTCATTTTGATCCCAAAGTATTATTAACCTCAATAACCATTATTTCCACTCATTTTCAGTCTATTCTGAACACCTCACACCTCACAATATTATTTTTAGTCCTAAAATTTGCACCGAGGTCGCTGGATGACTAAGCTCAGCGACCCAAGTGGCCGACACAAACACCTGGCCCATCTAGGAGTGGCACTGCAGTGTCACGCAGGATGGCCCTTCCAAAAAACACTCCCCAAACAGCACATGACGCAAAGAAAAAAAGAGGCGCAATGAGGTAGCTGTGTGAGTAAGATAAGCGACCCAAGTGGCCGACACAAACACCTGGCCCATCTAGGAGTGGCACTGCAGTGTCAGGCAGGATGGCACTTCAAAAAAATAGTCCCCAAACAGCACATGATGCAAAGAAAAAAAGAGGCTCACCAAGGTCGCTGTGTGACTAAGATAAGCGACACAAGTGGCCGACACAAACACCTTGCCCATCTAGGAGTGGCACTGCAGTGTCAGGCAGGATGGCACTTCAAAAAAATTGTCCCCGAACAGCACATGAGGCAAAGAAAAATGAAAGAAAAAAGAGGTGCAAGATGGAATTGTCCTTGGGCCCTCCCACCCACCCTTATGTTGTATAAACAGTACATGCACACTTTAACGAACCCATCATTTCAGTGACAGGGTCTGCCACACGACTGTGACTGAAATGACGGGTTGGTTTGGACCCCCTCCAAAAAAGAAGCAATTAATCTCTCCTTGCACAAACTGGCTCTACAGAGGCAAGATTTCCACCTCATCATCATCCTCCGATATATCACCGTGTACATCCCCCTACTCACAGATTATCAATTCGTCCCCACTGGAATCCACCATCTCAGCTCCCTGTGTACTTTGTGGAGGCAATTGCTGCTGGTGAATGTCTCCACGGAGGAATTGATTATAATTCATTTTAATGAACATCATCTTCTCCACATTTTCTGGATGTAACCTCGTACGCCGATTGCTGACAAGGTGAGCGGCGGCACTAAACACTCTTTCGGAGTACACACTTGTGGGAGGGCAACTTAGGTAGAATAAAGCCAGTTTGTGCAAGGGCCTCCAAATTGCCTCTTTTTCCTGCCAGTATAAGTACGGACTGTCTGACGTGCCTACTTGGATGCGGTCACTCATATAATCCTCCACCATTCTTTCAATGGGGAGAGAATCATATGCAGTGACAGTAGACAACATGTCCGTAATCGTTGTCAGGTCCTTCAGTCCGGACCAGATGTCAGCATCAGCAGTCGCTCCAGACTGCCCTGCATCACCGCCAGCGGGTGGGCTCGGAATTCTGAGCCTTTTCCTCGCACCCCCAGTTGCGGGAGAATGTGAAGGAGGAGATGTTGACAGGTCGCGTTCCGCTTGACTTGACAATTTTGTCACCAGCAGTTCTTTGAACCCCAGCAGTCTTGTGTCTGCCGGAAAGAGAGATCCAAGGTAGGTTTCAAATCTAGGATCGAGCACGGTGGCCAAAATGTAGTGCTCTGATTTCAACAGATTGACCACCCGTGAATCCTTGTTAAGCGAATTAAGGGCTCCATCCACAAGTCCCACATGCCTAGCGGAATGGCTCTGTGTTAGCTCCTCCTTCAATGTCTCCAGCTTCTTCTGCAAAAGCCTGATGAGGGGAATGACCTGACTCAGGCTGGCAGTGTCTGAACTGACTTCACGTGTGGCAAGTTCAAAAGGTTGCAGAACCTTGCACAACGTTGAAATCATTCTCCACTGCGCTTGAGACAGGTGCATTCCACCTCCTATATAGTGCTCAGTTGTATAGGCTTGAATGGCCTTTTGCTGCTCCTCCAACCTCTGAAGCATATAGAGGGTTGAATTCCACCTCGTTACCACTTCTTGCTTCAGATGATGGCAGGGCAGGTTCAGGCGTTTTTGGTGGTGCTCCAGTCTTCTGTACGTGGTGCCTGTACGCCGAAAGTGTCCCGCAATTCTTCTGGCCACCGACAGCATCTCTTGCACGCCCCTGTCGTTTTTTAAATAATTCTGCACCACCAAATTCAAGGTATGTGCAAAACATGGGACGTGCTGGAATTTGCCCAGATTTAATGCACACACAATATTGCTGGCGTTGTCCGATGCCACAAATCCACAGGAGAGTCCAATTCGGGTAAGCCATTCTGCGATGATCTTCCTCAGTTGCCGTAAGAGGTTTTTAGCTGTGTGCGTATTCTGGAAAGCGGTGATACAAAGCGTAGCCTACCTAGGAAAGAGTTGGCATTTGCGAGATGCTGCTACTGGTGCCGCCGCTGCTGTTCTTGCGGCGGGAGTCCATACATCTACCCAGTGGGCTGTCACAGTCATATAGTCCTGAGCCTGCCCTGCTCCACTTGTCCACATGTCCGTGGTTAAGTGGACATTGGGTACAACTGCATTTTTTAGGACACTGGTGAGTCTTTTTCTGAGGTCTGTGTACATTTTCGGTATCGCCTGCCTAGAGAAATGGAACCTAGATGGTATTTGGTACCGGGGACACAGTACCTCCAACAAGTCTCTAGTTGGCTCTGCAGTAATGATGGATACCGGAACCACGTTTCTCACTGCCCAGGATGCCAAGGCCTCAGTTATCCGCTTTGCAGCAGGATGACTGCTGTGATATTTCATCTTCCTCGCAAAGGACTGTTGGACAGTCAATTGCTTGGTGGAAGTAGTAAAAGTGGTCTTACGAGTACGACTTCCCCTCTGGGATGACCATCGACTCCCAGCAGCAACAACAGCAGCGCCAGCAGCAGTAGGCGTTACACGCAAGGATGCATCGGAGGAATCCCAGGCAGGAGAGGACTCGTCAGAATTGCCAGTGACATGGCCTGCAGGACTATTGGCATTCCTGGGGAAGGAGGAAATTGACACTGAGGGAGTTGGTGGGGTGGTTTGCGTGAGCTTGGTTACAAGAGGAAGGGATTTACTGGTCAGTGGACTGCTTCCGCTGTCGCCCAAAGTTTTTGAACTTGTCACTGACTTATGATGAATGCGCTGCAGGTGACGTATAAGGGAGGATGTTCCGAGGTGGTTAACGTCCTTACCCCCACTTATTACAGCTTGACAAAGGCAACACACGGCTTGACAAATGTTGTCCGCATTTCTGTTGAAATACTTCCACACCGAAGAGCTGATTTTTTTGGTATTTTCACCAGGCATGTCAATGGCCCTATTCCTCCCACGGACAACAGGTGTCTCCCCGGGTGCCTGACTTAAACAAACCACCTCACCATCAGAATCCTCCTTGTCAATTTCCTCCCCAGCGCCAGCAACACCCATATCCTCCTCATCCTGGTGTACTTCAACACTGACATCTTCAATCTGACTATCAGGAACTGGACTGCGGGTGCTCCTTCCAGCACTTGCAGGGGGCGTGCAAATGGTGGAAGGCACATGCTCTTCACGTCCAGTGTTGGGAAGGTCAGGCATCGCAAACGACACAATTGGACTCTCCTTGTGGATTTGTGATTTCGAAGAACGCACAGTTCTTTGCTGTGCTTTTGCCAGCTTGAGTCTTTTAATTTTTCTAGCGAGAGGCTGAGTGCTTCCATCCTCATGTGAAGCTGAACCACTAGCCATGAACATAGGCCAGGGCCTCAGCCGTTCCTTGCCACTCCGTGTGGTAAATGGCATATTGGCAAGTTTACGCTTCTCCTCTGACAATTTTATTTTAGATTTTTGAGTCCTTTTTTTACTGATATTTGGTGTTTTGGATTTTACATGCTCTGTACTATGACATTGGGCATCGGCCTTGGCAGACGACATTGATGGCATTTCATCGTCTCGGCCATGACTACTGGCAGCAGCTTCAGCACGAGGTGGAAGTCGATCTTGATCTTTCCCTATTTTTGGAACCTCAACATTTTTGTTCTCCATATTTTAATAGGCACAACTAAAAGGCACCTCAGGTAAACAATGGAGATGGATGGATACTAGTATACTTATGGATGGACGAGCGACTGCCGACACAGAGGTAGCTACAGCCGTGGACTACCGTACTGCGTCTGCTGCTAATATAGACTGGATGATAATGATATAAAAAATATATATATATCACTACTGCAGCCGGACAGGTATATATTATATAATGACGGACCTGCTGGACACTGTCAGCACTGCAGACTCCTAAAGTAAGCTACTAGTATCAAGAAGATAGAAAAAAAAAACACCACAGGTAGGTGGTATACAATTATGGATGGACGAGCGACTGCCGACACAGAGGTAGCTACAGCCGTGGACTACCGTACTGCGTCTGCTGCTAATATAGACTGGATGATAATGATATAAAAAATATATATATATCACTACTGCAGCTGGACAGGTATATATTATATAATGACGGACCTGCTGGACACTGTCAGCACTGCAGACTCCTAAAGTAAGCTACTAGTATCAAGAAGATAGAAAAAAAAAAACACCACAGGTAGGTGGTATACAATTATGGATGGACGAGCGACTGCTGACACAGAGGTAGCTACAGCCGTGGACTACCGTACTGCGTCTGCTGCTAATATAGACTGGATGATAATGATATAATAAATATATATATATCACTACTGCAGCCGGACAGGTATATATTATAATGACGGACCTGCTGGACACTGTCAGCACTGCAGACTCCTAAAGTAAGCTACTAGTATCAAGAACATAGAAAAAAAAAACACCACAGGTAGGTGGTATACAATTATGGATGGACGAGCGACTGCCGACACAGAGGTAGCTACAGCCGTGGACTACCGTACTGCGTCTGCTGCTAATATAGACTGGATGATAATGATATAAAAAATATATATATATATATCACTACTGCAGCCGGACAGGTATATATTATATAATTAATGACGGACCTGCTGGACACTGTCAGCAGAATGCGTTTATAGAATAAAAACACCACACGACGAGTGTTTAACTTTTTCAGGCAGACAATCACAATATACTGGTGGTCAGACAGTGGTCACTGGTCAGTCACACTGGCAGTGGCACTCTGGCAGCAAAAGTGTGCACTGTTAAATAATATGTACTCCTGCTACTGCTCCCCAGTCTCCCCCACAATTAAGCTGTGTGAGCACTGAGCACTCAGCACAGTCAGATATACATAGATGATGCAGCACACTGAGGCTGAGCACAGATATGGTATACTGTTACTGTGTCACTGTGTATCGTTTTTTTTCAGGCAGAGAACGGATTATATTAAATAATAATATAATAAAACTGCACTGGTGGTCACTGGTCAGTCACTAGTAAACTCGGCACTCTCTGAGTACTCCTAAGCTCCAGTAAATCAAGTGTCTCACTCTCACTCTCTCTCTCTTCTAATCTAAATGGAGAGGATGCCAGCCACGTCCTCTCCCTATGAATCTCAATGCACGTGTGAAAATGGCGGCGACGCGCGGCTCCTTATATAGAATCCGAGTCTCGCGATAGAATCCGAGCCTCGCGAGAATCCGACAGCGGGATGATGACGTTCGGGCGCGCTCGGGTTAGCCGAGCAAGGCGGGAAGATCCGAGTCTGCCTCGGATCCGTGTAAAAAGGCTGAAGTTCGGGGGGGTTCGGATTCCGAGGAACCGAACCCGCTCATCACTACACAAAACCCGAAAAATGTCCGGTGCACATCACTAAAAAATATATTGTGCTACAATACAGACTGGGGATGGCCTGCACTTTCCACGGTCTCGTTTTCTACAGTCTTTGTTGGACCCTGTCAGCTCGTCTCTGACTGGAAATCTCCCTCTCCACTCTATTGACCAGCTTCTGCCATGCATTTTAAAGAGGTTGGGTAAAAAATGCCGGTGAGTATTCTAATCATAACCCACCCCTTCCGCAGCCTAACCCTCCCCCTAGTGCATAACCTTAAAACTAATCCTAACCCTAATACTCACCGTCTGGATCCATTATCATTGTGTCGGTGGTCAGGAGCCCGGTGAGTATTCTAACCCTAATCCACCCCATCTGCAGCCTATCCCTAACCTTAAAACTAATCCTAACCCTAAACCTAATACTCAATGTTAGGATCGATCAGCACTGATTTCCGCTGTTAGGATCCTGACCACCGGGAACCTGACTACATCCCTTTTAAATAATACCTCCTGTTCTACTTATAAAATCTGTCAAATCTAGGAAACATTGGTCCTATACTTCATTACAATGCTCCTTTTCACATACAGTACACAGTAATAAAAAGCTGTGCCGCTGAATGTTCCCCTATACCTACTACCTTTCAATGACTCCTTTTTTCCTTCTTCCCCTCCTGACTCTTCCGTCTCCTCATGTACCATTTCCTTATCTTGTTCAGGACTAGATTATTCTATTTCTAGTTCTTTTGACCAGTCCAGGCCTGGAGTCGGTCGCTGGTGGAATTTTTGTAGCAGAGCACATTCTAGCGAGACTCCTGTCACAATATATATATATATATATATATATATATATATATATATATATATATATATATATATATATACACATACATACACAAGGTCCCTGGCACTGCGGACTTACGTATACCTTGCTCCGGTGCCCTCCCTGCAGATCGACGTCTGTATAAATATCTCCTTTGTATGGGCGGCACTCAGAGACTTTCACCAGGCAAGTTAAGTGCAAAAAAAGACCCCACCGGGCCAATTTAATGGTAACGTTTCGGGGTATTATCCCCTTCCTCAGACCTGGGGAAGGGGATAATACCCGAAACGTTACCATTAAATTGGCCCGGTGGGGTCTTTTTTTGCACTTAACTTGCCTGGTGAAAGTCTCTGGGTGCCGCCCATACAAAGGAGATATATATATATATATATATATATAGATATATATATATATATATATATATATATAGAATGCTCTCTGCTACAAAAATTCCACCAACGGCCGACTCAAGGATTGTACAAAAACAACAAATACCTTTTATTCAGGTAGCTCAAAAACAAAGATATACATAAAACAAAGATCACTGTCTTTAGCATAAACTACCAGGGAGGTTAGGCCCTGCCTCACTCCCTCTTACTTAATAAGGAACCCTTCAGGTCCTGGCATCCTGACACTTGTGGCCTAGCTCTCCGGATCCCACTGTCCCTAGCAGGCCTATCACCTGGACACTAACTGCCTTCAGGCATTGGTGTGCGCAGGGGGGGTGCCTGGTGCGCACAGGCACCCCCTAATGTCTGGCACCCCGATCTCACATGCCTGATGCAGCGATCGCCGAGCAGGCTGATTACTGTCCCCTCTGCGCTGCACCCTGCAGGACTGCATTACTGACCGGACGCCTGGGTTAATCAAGGGTGCCACTGCCACCGGCTTTCAAATTCCCAGCTCCACCTCTATGTACAAAAACAGTGTGATGTGATATGATTACGTCATGCTGCTCGCACGCCCATCCGTCACACGCCCACCTCTCTCCTTCTATGCTATGCCAACGCTAGCCACTGATGAGGAGCAGCATGCAGCCAGTGTTCCTCTTAGGAAGACAAATTCAATACTGGCAGACGGCCGGC
Source organism: Pseudophryne corroboree (assembly GCF_028390025.1). Classification (NCBI taxonomy): domain Eukaryota; kingdom Metazoa; phylum Chordata; class Amphibia; order Anura; family Myobatrachidae; genus Pseudophryne; species Pseudophryne corroboree. The sequence continues at coordinate 88,040,499 of NC_086448.1, forward strand.
AGCAGCATTGACACGTCACTCGTTTTTCCAGCAGCAGCAGTAACTAGTCTGCGACTGTCAGTGTCAGTGAGTGACTGACTTGTAAGTAAGCTGCTGCAGCTTGCAGGGGAAAGAGAGGGGGAGCCAGACCAGGCTGAGGAGGAGCAGTGTAATTGCATGAGTGCCATCAGGGGTGCTTGTTTAGTGCACACCACAACAGCTGACAATGTATCTGCTTTATTAGGATTGGTACAAAGGTGGATATTTTATATGCGTTGACCATCAATAGATATTGCTAGACACGCCCAAAAGGCGGTGCTAGACACACCCCTCCCACGGTGCACCCCCTAATAAAATGTGCTGCGCACGCCAGTGCCTTCAGGAGCCCTGACTCATGGGAGAGACTATGCTTTAAACCCACCACCCAGGTGCTGGCTGATGAAGCAGCTTCTTGGGCTAAAAAGCCTATAAGACCTGGTCTGGGTCAAATGGATGGGAACCCGGTCCATCCACACTTCCCATCCACCCACAGGACCCTGTGTGTAGCTTACAGGTGGCAAAGTACCTCTCCTGCCACACACCCTTTCCCTCAGCTTTTCCTGGCTCAGAAAAGCGGCATGTGACCTTGGCAAGGTTTCACATTTGCCAATTATTTTGGGCTGACAAATCTTTGGGACATAACTTGGGCCCATACACCTGGGTCCCAAGTCCCTCTCCCAAGTACACGTCCGATGCACTTTTAACTGGCCTTGGAATCTATTTACATTAAAGGTTGGTGGCACCAACTCCACTGTGCCACCTTCCCTTTCCCTCCACTTTGGCATAGTGGCCAAAGTGGTCATTTTAATGGACAACTTCGTGTTGCCCACTAAACTTCCCCTTCTCTTCACCTTTCCACCTTTAGGGATGTTTCCCTTATCAGGCTCGGATTTACTGGCTACTGAGGAAGTCACTTCATTCTTTTCTGGGTGTTTGTGACACCTGACATTAACTAACTCTGGACTGGGGAAGGTTTTTAAGTTCACTCTGGGCCTAGTAGTCACCCCGGCCTTTACTGGTCTTGGCCTACATGTCAATTCCACCTTTTATGGCCAAGCTCTTGGCACCGGTAACACCTAGTCTCTGCCCTGACTTTAATTGTTCTGAGGTCATGGTCCAATTTTGCCCCCACCCTTTCCCTCAGAGTGAGGCACTGGTCCCGAGTCTCAGAAAATCCTTTCATTTGTTGAACTTTTAGTGCTTTCTTCAGTCTTTCCAGCTTTGTTAACATTTCCTTCATTAACGTGACTGCTTCGTCCTCCGATCTCCCATCTTTGACCCTAGTCACCGACTCCTGCCGTTCTATGACTGGCACATAACCCATTTTGAGTCTCTTGTCCAGGTCTCTTATTCGACTCCGTGGTCTAGGTATCTCCTTCACTGTTTCTTTTAGCTGGCTGTTACTTAGGGCCAGCTTTTGGAACTCTCCCCTCAAAGTTTCCAGCTCTCGTGTCTCATATACAGAATTCTCCCTGGCTAGAGCAACCTCAGAAATGGGACTCTGCACCGATTCCTCTGAGACAGGTTCTTGCTCCTTACTTAGTGTGTCCCTTATGAACTGTCCCAGTTCAGCAATTGGATCTTGAGACTCCCGTGGTGGATCATGCTGGGGTACAAGAACCCCAAGATCGAAATCTTTCACTTTATCCTCCTCATACACGAGGGGAACCCCTTCAGAAGCAGGTTCCTGGATGACTTCGGAAGTGGACTCCTGTATTGCAACTAGCTTAGCCATGACTAGCTCACGTAGGCGAGACACCTCCAAAGGTGCGGTCTTTGTCTGTGATTCGTCATAGAAAGTCTCACATGGGCATCAAGGGAGGTCAGGATTTTGCAGAGCTCCAGCCAGCAACTTTATAAAAGGACCCCCTGGCCCAGATTTGAGGGCTTCTATATAACTGCACAGACCCCTAAGCCCTGCTAAACCACCCTGCATTCAGAGGTCGAGGCTGCGGAATCGGGGGGGGCCCTGCGCTGCCCCCTGCGGATTGCGGCCTACCTCTGTCCCTGAAGCCGGGGCCTCGATTTTGGGGTGAGGACGGAGAACCGCCGGGCCCGGAGCGGCGGTTGCACGGACTTTCCCCTCCACCTAATCAGCTCTCCGGAGGTCGGACACCCTGCCCAGCAAACCCCTAAAGCCCCACTGAGGACCGGAGACCGGGCGGCCAGCGGGAGACAGTGGCCGGGACACATAGAACGGGCGGCCGGCGGCCATCTTGTGGTTGGCGCCGCCTAAAACCCCATCTTCTGCGATGCCTCGCCGACCCCCGGCCACTACAGATGCCTGACATCCGCCCCCCGCCTCACATGCCCCCGTTTGACAGCTCCCCCACCCTGCTGACGGGAGATAGCGGCCAGGAGAGCTCCGGAGGGACCTGGTCTCATCGACTGGCGGCGGCCATCTTGAGGTTGGCATGGCACCCATCCTGCTTCATAGCTGGAGATAGGCTGTAACAGGAGCTCCCTCTGGTGGTTGCTTCTGGATTTGCAGCTGCTACACATTTATTCCTATAATCCTGCCTGTCCACAGGTCTCCTATCTGACAACCGGAGGGGAATTATCATTGTATATCATCTTGAAATAACCGATGTGATACCTCAACAACCCTGTCGTAATCTGCTGTGTCCTGAAGCTGTAGACTCACTGAAGTGGATGTCTAGCTCTTACCACGTCACCTCAAGCCTTTCGACATATACATCACGCGGCTGTGACATTTCGGAGTGTCACATGGTGACACCGCTAACACGTTACTTCTTGTGAATCTGCCCCATAACGACCTGACATGCCGGCTATCTTCATAGCAATGTAACTTTCCAAGATCTCCCCTACGCTGATGTGACCCTCATCGAATCACTCTCTGCGCCCTACTTTATTTCTATTTTACATATCTATTTCTGACGACCTCATATGGAAAAGTTCCTGGTGTCCACTCCAATGTCCTCAACTAGTCTTATCTCAGGCACACGCGAGGACACATCCCACAGAAATTCTTCTGACTCCGATTGCTCCATCACCCGATCCCGTTCCCAAAGAAAACGTACTAACACTACGACTACTAAACAGCCTAAGATGAAACCCACTGACATTGCTGCGGTTCTCGGACCTCTCCTAGACGAAAAACTGGCGGGCATCAAAGAAGCCATTGACTCCACCTTAGCCCAGCTAACTCAACACAGTGGTCGTCTAGATGAAGTTGAACAGAGGGTCTCAACATTGGAGGACGACCTACAAGCCGCACAATCTACCATACAGTCCCAGACCACAGAAATTAAAGGCCTTACTGATAAACTCGATGACTTGGAGAATCGGAGCCATCGGAATAACCTGAGGGTGGTGGGCATACCTGAGTCGGTAAGGGGTCATGCACTGCTGGACCTTTTATCCAACTGGCTACCTGATAAATTAGGTATGGATCTTCAGGGCTCATCGTTAGCCATTGAAAGGGCACATAGGATCGGCCCTGAACGCAGAGACTCAGCCGGACGCCCTAGACCTGTTATCCTACGGATTCTAAACTACGCGGATAAAGCCAAGCTCTTAGACCACTACCGCAAGTCAGAGAGTCTCCTCTATAAGGGTGAAAGGCTGCTTATCTTCCAGGACTTCTCCACCCATGTCGCCAACAAGCGCAGAGAGTTCGCTCCGATATGCAAGCGACTGTTTGAAGACAACGTCAAGTTCTCACTATTATACCCTGCCCGTCTTCGGGTCTTTGTCAATGGGAAACCATGCTTTTTTGATGATCTGATGGCGGCAAAGGCCCATTTTGCACACCCTGACACTTGACTGTCCATCATTACTTAACGTTTGCATATCTTTATACTTGTCTTGATTAACAGGTCACACAGTGTTCGGGATATGATATAGGCATGCTATTTGCGCATGCCGGAGGCTCCACCTCCCATTGTTTCATATTTGTTAGTTTAATGTTTTTGTCTGTTTGTTTGTTTGCTCGTTCTGCCTGCTGGGATAATGTGTCTCGATCCTCCATAGGTTGGCCCCTCCTTGCTCATTGGGACAGGGGGGGGCACCATTTCACCTATACGATTTTGATATTCTACTTTCCATCTACGGGGGTAGGATAGCATAGCTACCCATGCTACCACTCAGACCTCAACTCCGGTGACAACCCCACTTTTAGATTTTAATATAGTTTCTTGGAATGTGGAGGGTCTCAACAGCCCCATTAAACGCAAGAAGGTGACTGCCCACCTCTCTCGCTTGTCCCCCCAAGTCGTGTTCCTACAAGAAACACACTGGGTGCATGATTCCCCTGTGTCACTAAAAGCCCCCTGGATTGGGGAATGTATATCTGCTCCTTACACCAATAAAACCAGAGGGGTTGCCATCCTCTTTCATAGAAATCTCCAATTCTCCATCCTTAAAAAACATATTGACCCAGAGGGCAGATTTATCCTCCTAGATGTCTCCATTGACAGTGTGATATATACCTTTTTGAATTTATATGCACCCACTGGATCTAACAATCTCTTCTTTGCAGATATTCTTCAGAGAGTTCTGTCCTGGGGCGGCAAAAATTTAATCCTAGGGGGAGATTTCAACACGGTCGTTGATCCATCCATGGACAGGTCGGGGGTGAGTACCAAAAAACCCGGATCCTCTTCTACTCTGCTTTCCTCTCTTTGCTCTCAACTTACCTTACTAGACCCTTGGCGTACACACCATCCCCTTCAACGGGATTATTCTTTTTATTCACACCCGCACTCTACCCACTCTCGCATTGACTATCTATTTCTGTCTAAACACCTCTTCTTTAAAGTCACCCACACCTCAATCAAGGACATCATTATTTCAGACCACGCTCCCATCACCCTGTACCTACATTTATCCCTACCCCAGAACATTTCTAAATGTTGGAGATTCCCAGCATATCTCATACACTCAGAGGATTTCTTATTACATCGCAAACATTCCTGGCATAATTATACTACTGACAACTTGGATCAAGTATCTAACACTCCTCTCTTTTGGGGGGCCTCTAAGGCAGTCCTTCGAGGCCATATTATTTCCTATGTTAATTCTAAGCGTAAGAAATTCAACACCAAATTGCAGGAACTTAGCGCAGCTCTCACACTCGCATATCGCACTTACAAACAATGCGACAATCCTACTCATAGAGAAACGTACCCCATGGCAAAACAAATCTATGATACCTTTCTCACCGAACAGGCCCAGATCAGCTATGATTACGGCAGAAACAGGTTCCATAGGTGGGGAAACAAGTCTGACAGACTATTGGCCAACTTGGTTAGGGGGCCCCGAAACAAAACATGGGTTAACTCGTTGCACAGCTCTGGAGGTGTTCTTTCTGATCCCACTGACATTTGCTCGGCCTTTATGAGGTTCTATAAATCCTTATATACTGCCGACATTGATAACGCAACTGATGGTCAGCTATTCCTGGTTGAGGCGCAGTTACCAAGGCTGGAAGTGGAGGAAAGGGACTCGCTGGATGCTCCCATAACTGATGATGAGGTACGGGCCACCATTAAGTCCTTACCCAATGGAAAGAGCCCTGGCCCTGACGGCTTCAGTGCCGAATTTTATAAGATGCTGGATGCCGATATACTCCCTACATTAACACGATTATATAACCACATCCTAACAACAGGAGAGACTCCCCTTCGTTTTAACGAAGCCAAGCTTATAGTACTCGCAAAACCGGGTAAAGATCCTGCCCAAGTAGGGTCATACCGCCCCATTTCACTCCTCAATCAGGACTTTAAAATATTGACCAAAATCATAGCTAATAGGTTGCAAGCCTACCTACCCCGCCTTATCTCACCCGCACAGATGGGGTTTGTCAAGGGTAGACAATCCACACGAGGAGTGCGGGCGGCCCTGACTGCGATATCTCATACCCGCTTCAATCAGGCCAAAAACAACATCATTGTGAATTTGGACGCAGAGAAGGCGTTTGATAAAATTGCCTGGCCTCACCTATCCCGAGTACTTGCCCACCAGGGATTCGGCGCAGCGTTTTGCAACTTGATACAGACCTTGTACAATGACCCAGTGGCACAGGTCTTAGTCAACAATGTGACATCTCCACCCTTCACGTTGGAAAGAGGCACTAGACAAGGATGCCCTTTATCCCCCCTCCTTTTTGATCTAGCATTAGAACCTCTTATACGCCACATTCTGCTGCACCAAAACTATAGGGGCATCGAGGTGGGTACACAGGAATTACGGGTGGTGGCATTCGCAGATGACCTCCTCCTTTTTATGTCAGACCCTACCCGTACGATCCCACAGCTGATTGCTGTGATTGATCGCTTCTCCTCTTTTGCAGGGTTTTCCATTAATTACAGTAAGTCGGAGGCACTAGCCATACACGGACAGGCGAGATTAGGTTGGGGGACCACTTTTCCCTTTAAATGGGCGAATACACATATTACCTATCTAGGCGTTGCACTCCCTACCCACCCCTGTCACCTGTATAGGCTTAATATCACCCCGGTCCTCCATAAGATTAGAACCGAACTTGGTCTCTGGCAATCCCTCCCCCTTAACATGCTAGGGAGATGTAACCTATTTAAGATGGCCAGCTTCCCAAAACTCCTGTATGTTCTACAGACGACCCCCCTTCTATTATCCAAGTCGGATATATCTTCTCTGAATACCTCTATCTCCTGATACATCTGGGCTGGCAAACGTCCAAGGATTAGCATGAAAAAATTGTCCCAGACGGTACCTAGAGGAGGAATCAATCTACCTGATGTTAAACAATACAATCTTGCGTGCCTCCTCCGCATTGCTATGGACTGGCTTGGAGACAATAATTACTACACGGACTCCAGCCTAGACTCTCAACTTTGCGCCCCCTTATCCCTCAGTTATCTTCTTCATGCCAAACCCTCCAAGTTGGCGCTACATATCACCACTAATTCATTACTACTCCCCATAATACAGGCGTGGCAAATGGCGAGGAAATCTCTCAAACTTCAACACCTATACTCACTCTCGATGCCCCTTATAGGCAACCTGGAGTTTCAGGAAGGAGAGGCTCTGCAACCCTTCATTGCCTGCCACTCTCTTGGTATCCGCAACCTACGCAACTTGCTTAATTCCTCCCGTGTCCCGCTGTCTTTCGCGGAGGCACGAGAAAAATATGGCCTGCCCCCTCACCACGAGTTTGCCTACTTCCAGGCAATACATTATCTTAAAAATGTACTTTCTAAATTGACGGGGAATGACTTTCTTAACTCTCTAGATACATTACTCCAATCAACATGCTACTCTATATCAACCATTTATACACGTATCCGTCATGAACTCATTCCTGACACGGACCTTCCAGAGCTGTCCCAATGGTCCTCCCACATTCCAATGGTAACCCCTGAATCCCTCCTAAATCACTTTCAACTCACCCTAAAACTTATCCCTGCAAGCTCCTATCAAGAGATGGCCTATAAAATGCTCCATAGGGCATACATCTCACCTAAACGCCGATCTTTGATGGGCATCTCAAAAGACAGCAAATGCACTAAATGCTCAATGGAGGAGGCCGACCTCTTCCATTGCTTCTGGGACTGTGCTCTGGTGTCACAGTTTTGGCATGAGGTACATCATTATGGAACCACCTCCTTAGGCATATCCTTTAGTTGCACTGTTTCTTGGGCATTGTTTGGGTGTTTGACCGACCAGCCAGACATCCCCAGGTCTAACAAAAAACTACTTATGATATTATCTGCGGCTGGCAGGAAGGCAATCCTACAACAATGGATCCACAACATACCTCCTAATCTTTCGATGGTGACCTCTAGATTATTTTTTCTATTCACCATGGACTGGCTGGAGGCCTCTATCCATAAGGAGCGGCTCACCCCTGCCTTGTTCCAATGCTGGGACACATACATTTTGACACTCCCCCTACACACTAAACAAGCCATTGACAAATGCTTTCAATCTACCTCATGGTACCTCCTCCACACTTTAGCCCAACCTAACCCCTTGAACATCTGATTTGCCCTCTCTCCTTTCCTTTTTCCGGATCCCTCCTCCGCTCCGTTCTATTTCCAATCGTCTACCGGGTTGACTAGAAATATGGACCCTCGATATGGGAGGATTGCTCTGTGGATGGATCAACGGCCCGTGTCCCATAGTAGGCATTACATGTTAGTTTATTTTCTTATGTTCTAGATATTATGTATATGTTTAGGGAATTCGAAATACTCTGTCCATATTGGCGGAGAACTGATGTTTAAACCACCCCTTTTCGTCTATAGTCTGCGCCGCTTGGAGAACTAAAGCATGTTCTCAATTCCCTGATATCCTTAGTTATACATAAGTTACCCTCCTTGGAAGGGTATGAAGGTTTTATGTGGAGAAAAGTTTGAAAATATGTTTTGATCTCTACCAGGTTTTATATGAGACTGAATAATCTGTAACTTCCTGTCTTTTGTCTAGAGGCTTATATATAGTGCATATTATGTTGTACAATGCTAACTATATATTCCATTCGATGTCTCGAAATGCTGTATATCTACTCTGTATGGTGTGAGATTATAATAAAAATAATTTGAAAAAAAAAGAAAGTCTCACATGTGCACTGGATGTCCAGAACCGGGGGATTCTGAACCTGTGATGCCCCATCAGGGATTAACTTCTGAACGTACATCGCGTCAACAGGAGAAGCATCCTGGGTTTCCAAGACTTCAACAGAAGCAATCTCCAGCTCAGATAAGACTTCCTGCTCTAGGATGGGCTCTTGAGTAGTCATCAAATTGCCATCTGTCCAGGTAGATTCCTAGGGTTCATCATTCTGCCACAGATCCAGCAGATTAGGGGATTCTTGTTTTGGAGGTGGATGATCACTTGACATCAAGTCAACATCTCCCAGCTCCATTATCACTTCCTCCTCACTCCCTGTCAACTGAGGAGCAACCGGGAATCCCACATCCTCATCTCGTGTCTCCATAAACATGTCACGATCCATGCAGTTTCTCCTCCATGCCTGGGGTGGCACTCTCTGCTCTGGTGCTCAGCACTCTCTGCTCTGTATCTGCAGCTTGGTAATTAGCTGTTACCACAGCTGTGAGCAGCACCTGAACTCACTATATAGGCCAGCCACACAGGCTCCCAGTTGCCAGTTCATCGTGTCAAGGTTGTCTCAGTTCCTGGTCCTGGTTATGCTGGTCTCTACTGCTAAATCATCCATAGAACTGCCAGGTTCTACCACAGTGCTATCCTCTGATCCAGCTACAGTGCAATCCTGTTATCCTGCTACGTTGCATATTCTACCACAGTGCTATCCTGTGATCCTGCTACAGTACAATCCTGTTATCCTGGTATGTTGCACACTCTACCACAGTGCTATCCTGTGATCCAGCTACAGTGCAATCCTGCTATCCTGCTACGTTGCATACTCTACCACAGTGCTATCCTCTGATCCTGTTACAGTGCAATCCTGTGATCCTGCTACAGTGCAATCCTGTTATCCTGCTACGTTGCATACTCTACCACAGTGCTATCCTGTGATCCTGCTACAGTGCAATCCTGTTATCCTGCTACGTTGCATACTCTACCACAGTGCTATCCTGTGATCCTGCTACAGTGCCTTCACAGTCCACAGTGTCTCAAGTGTTTCCACAGTCTACACCGTTTTCATGTACTCACAGTCTTCTGGCATCCCGTGTATTCACAGTCTCCTGGCATCCCATGTCCCCTCAGTTCTCCCTTTCATTTTGTATTCTCTAATTATCCTGGTTTATACTTATTGTTTACAGTTGTACACTGCTTTAATGAACTTGCTATTGTACCGTGAACATCAGTCCCTGCGAATATGTTCTTACAAAGGGAAATCCAAACGGATTCTGACAAAACACATCTTCTGTGAGCCCCTGTGGCTGCCATGTTCCATCTTGAACAGGTTCCACTGAAGTCAGGGCTTTGTTCCACTCTTCACCCAAGCTACTACGATATTCTTTTTCCGGAGAATGAGGTGGTCCTGCTTCGTAGGAACTTCTCACTGCCATCCTAGGGGTTAACAACAAAACACTGCCACCTGATGTGGCTCTCTCTTGCTGCTTGAAAAATTCCCATGGATTTTCTGTGCATTGCGCAATAATGGCTGCAGCTTCCTCCATGCTCTGGAACGGTAATACCAACTGAAAGGACATTTGTGCCTGTAAATGCTCTACCTCTGAAGAAGGGCCCTCATTTCCACTTTCCAGGCAGATGCCCTTACTAGTGGTATAGCAGGGAGCCTTCCGGGCCTTAGGCACTGGCAGCTCTGGCTCAACTTTCTTGTTCCTTCTGGCTGGAACAGGGTATCCAGTATAGCCGGGTTCCACTACAGTATGGTACCATTCCTCCGCAGCCTGCACCACCATATGTGTCAATTCCCCGAAGATGGCAGCTCCATTTCGGCTGATAATATCTCTGACCCAACATTCGGCATGGGTGTAGTATGGTATGCCGGCGGCCGGGCTCCCGGCGACAAGCATACCGGCGCCGGGAGCCCGACCGCCGGCATACTGACAGTGTGGCGAGCGCAAATGAGCCCCTTGCGGGCTCGCTGCACTCGCCACGTTGCGGGCACAATGGCGCGCTAAGCGCGCCACGCTATTTTATTCTCCCTCCAGGGGGGTTGTGGACCCCCACGAGGGAGAAAAAGTGTCGGTATGCTGGCTGTCGGGATTCCGTCACCGGTATACTGTGCGCCGGGATCCTGACAGTCGGCATACTGAAGACCACCCATTCGGCATAACGTCTTCAGCAATTGGTGTAGCTACACCTGTCTCTGAACTGAAACTAGGCATAGCCAATGGTTTTAGCTTAGAAACCTACTCCTGAAGCTCCACCAAGTCTTGCGACAGAGCCTTATTGGCCAGCACCAGACTTCTATATTGAGTCTGGTCACAGGAGATTTCCTATAATAGTCCTTGGCTATGTACTACAAAGTTTTCAGATCTGGATTTAGCCTTTGCCAAGGTTTTCTGCAACTCTGACTCCTGGCCTGAGAGCTTGGCAATCTCTTCTTTACTCCTTCCCAATTTGGTCAGAGAGTCAGACAAGAGATTCCTTCTCCTCCAGCTTTTGCGTTAAGGTGTTCACCTGCTCTTGAAGGAAATCACATTTTTCCTTAAGCTCTTCTAGCTCCTGGTCCTTTAATTGGACATTGCTTTCAAGGTCACTTATCATGTGACACCAAAAAAAAGGTTCCATGCTAAAATCTTCCCTAAGATCAGGATTACTCGCTAATAAGCTCTCCACTTCACTCTCCAACTGTGGGGCTTTAATAGGGTCACATAAGTTCCTGACCTGAGGTGTTAGAGCTGTCACCCCTTTTGTTTTTGTTTTAGCATGAATTCTCTTTTTGTTACCCATTTGAAGAGACACTTCAGAATATGCTGTATATCTGAAAATATTTATTCACCCTGTTACCTTTGAAAACTGTAAGTGAAAGGGAAAATAAAAATTATTTTCTTTTTAGCACAGATTAAGCTTTTAACAAAGCACTGAAAGGTAGCATATACATAGTGGTCCCAAATACCTTACACTGGTAGTGCAAATAAATAACTTCTCCCTTTAGGCTCTTAAAACTAGAACTCAAGGATTGCTGGGACACATAGTGCCACCAACATTTCTCTATTTAAATAGAACCACATTTATAAAAGGTTTCACATTTGCTTGATTGGTCTTAATGAGCTAATTAACAGGGACACCAGACTCCCATTACCAGATTTTGCAGGCACAGGTAAAAATAAGCTTGGAAAAGAAATTCAGTCATAAATTATCAGCTGCTTGCAACCCCTTAGAGCAAATCAGCACAGCTACTTTCAATGAATGGTGCAAAGCATATAAGACAGAACAGGCCATGCACCCTGTTTAACCTCTTTGCTGCCAATGCAAACCTTTGCACCAAAATCAAACACATTCAGTTTAAACAAAACATATCATTATTTTTACCCCATGGGGTTGGGTTTAACCCCTACTCACAACACCCTTGGTCTGGTACTGATGCACACGAGTTCAGCTTGGTCTGGAGTTCGCTGGTATGTGTGCCACTACCTTGCGGCTGTTGGGTCCTCTGCCACATGTGACACGATTAGCAGAAGGGTCCCTCTTCAGGCGCCATTTGTAACAGGAGACTTGCTAGAATGCACCCTGCTATAAAAATTCCACCAACGACCGACTCCAGGCTTGTGCAAAAACAACAAATACCTTTTATTCAGGTAGCTCAAAAACAAAGCTATGCATAAAACAAAGATCACTGTCTTTAGTATAAACTAGCAGGGAGGTTAGGCCCTGCCTCACTCCCTCTTACTTAATAAGGAACCCTTCAGGTCCCGGCATCCTGACACTAGTGGCCCAACCCTCCGGGTCCCACTGTCCCTAGCAGGCCTATCACCTGGACACTAACTGCCTTCAGGAGCCTTGACTCATGGGAAAGACTCTGCTTTAAACCAAGCACCCAGGTGCTGGCTGATGAAGCAGCTTCTTGGGCTAAAAAGCCTATAAGACCTGGTCTGGGCCAAATGGATGGGAACCCGGTCCATTCACACTTCCAATCCACCCCCAGGACCCTGTGTGTAGCTTACAGGTGGCAAAGTACCTCTCCTGCCACAATATATATATATATATATATATATATATATATATATATTACACATTTAGAGACCACTGCACTTGTGCACTTAACTTGAGAGCTCATTATTATTCAGTTACGATACCCTTTAATAAATAACACGTCGATATACTGCCATACCCAGTATTCAAACCTATAACCAGTTGAATTCTAATAAAACACCCTACTCAGTGAGCTATTTGATTCTGCATAAACACTATGAACACTATACAAAGCTGTTGGTAGTACTTTGTAAAAACATAATCAGCATTGCAATTGCAGTGTGCAGCCACACATCCAATCTCTTGCAGCCACACACTACATAGATCTGCTCAGCTGCAATGCTGATCATTTTTTCAAAGTACAAGGGGACATATGTATTAAACATGGAGAAGTGATAAAGCAGTGTTAAAGAAATTATAAGTGGAACCAGCCAATCAGCTCCTAACTGTCATTTTTCAATCCCGTAATGATTGACTGGTGCATTATCACCTTCCAGTTTTCACTGCTTTAGCACTGCTTTATCACTTCTCCAGGTTTAATACATCTGCTCCAAGGTAAGCTTCAAATAGTTAGAATTATCTAGCTTAGAATTACCTACCTTTCTATGCAAGGGCAGATAGATCAATTAATAGATTGACTGCAATGCCACAGGCAATGGGTTTGAATCCCTGGTATGTCAGTATCTCAGTGGTGCAAGTATGCGGGTACGCCCGGGTACGGAGTACCCATAAGAATTTGGCAGCGGGTACTCGGTACCACCTGCCACACACTTTGCCATTACCACAATTATAATGTGCCACAAAGCAACAAGACCATGGTGCTTGGCAGCATGACGGCTTCTCCCACTTTGTCAGGATTACTGGGAGTGCGACAGTGGCTGTGTTTTCCTGTTGTAATGGAGGCGTTACTCTATATTGTTATTAAATTGGGGGCATTACTATATATTTCTGTTATACTGGAGGTATCACTATATATTTCTATTATATTGGAGGCATTACTATATATTTTTAGCCTTGCCTCTAGATTCCCAAAAAAAGAGGCTGTGTCGTGTGGCCACTCACACTAGCTGCATGTGGCCACGCTCCATCACAACACATGACCACGCCCATTTTCGTCACTCAGTACCACTGAAAGGGCAGTGTGACTGAATAACAAATAAATCTCAAGTTGAGTTCATGAATGTTGTATAGGTATTAGCGACAGAAGGGTTCAGGGTAGGAGACAGGGGCGGCCAGGAGATGTTGGTCTTCAAAATGGAGGGAAGCTACAAGTGAAGGTAATTAAAACAGATAATTGACAAGTGGCGCTAGCAGCGCCCCCGTACCCATTATGTGCAGTGCTGCCTCCTCTGCCCACACCTAGTTGCGGCCCTGGTAATATTTACGTACAGGAGACATGTTCCAGGCTCTAGCTTCCCATCCAAGCCAAAATCAACATCAGATGATGGGCGGCCGGATCTTGCAATCTCCCTATAGACTCCTTATTGATCCAGTGTGACATTCTGCTTGCTGTGGCTCCCAGTTCATTTGAATCCAAAAGGCACCATCAGAAGCCATTATGTTTTTTGGGGGGAATCAGAGCAATGGTACTCCACCGACGGTTGTACCCTGACCACCAGGGTATGCTACAGTACAATTTGTATTGAATACATTTTAAATTAAACATAAACATGATTTTATATACATTTTCCGCATATGCAAGCCCATCACAAGTGGAGGTTACTATTATTACTAACAGTCATCATTGTCATTTCATATTAACCCCTGCCCACGATTACCCACAAATGATACGACTTTCACAGGTATATGTGTGTCTCTGTGCTGGGATGCATCTGATTGCAATTACACGAACACTCCATTACAGTACTGGTTATAGCGTTCAGACACTCCCTTCCTCTCCCATACCTGCGTTCAGACACTCCCTTCCTCTCCCATACCTCCTTTCCTGGCGCAAGTAACGGAATTACACATGAGAGCACATTTGTGTGGCTGCTTTTCTAGGCGTGCGCAGAGATTTCTGATGTAAATTACACTACGCACGCTGGTGTAGTAATCACTGTTTGCTGCTGATGTCAGACGTAGTGGAGCGATGCTTTGCTTCTGTGCATTCTTATATGTCACACTCCACATGTGTCCAGATAGCGTGCACACAGATTCAGGGATGTGATCAAGATGTATGGCAGATGCAGGGTCATCGAAATGTGCTGATAACATACACTGGGTGTTTCTGGGCCGTGACAGGTAGGTGGCTTAGCGCACGCAATGAGATTGTCCGTCTTATGGGCAGGTTATGAGAGTGTCACAGCCAGATCAGTTAAAGGTGTTGCATACACAGCTGATCAACTGCTTACATCTAAGAACCCACCAATCGGTATTTCACCCCCTATGGATACTGATAGTGAGTGTCTCAGTCCTTACACATTCGGATGTATGGCTGTACATGGATTGCATAAAGGGGTCTATTCATGAAGCAGTGAAAAGAGTGGAGAAGTGAGCCTGTGGAGAAGTTGCCCATGGCAACCAATCAGCTGCTCCGTACAATTGTATAGTATGCAAACTAGAAATGTTACTTCAATGCTGATTGGTTGCCATGGGCAACTTCTCCACAGGCTCACTTCTCCACACTTTTCACTGCTTCATGAATAGTCCCCAAAGTCACAGACAGGAAGACACGGTTGCTGATGAGTCCACATAAAAATCAGCCCCTTAATGTTCACTTAGTGGGGGTGGGGCTTGATGACACAAGGGGGTAGATGTATTAACCTGGAGAAGGCATAAGGAAGTGGTAAACCAGTGATAAGTGCAAGGTGATAAACGCATCTGCCAGTCAGCTCCTAACTGTCAATTTGCATATTGGAGCTGATTGGCTGGTACGTTTATCACCTTGCACTTATCACTGGTTTATCACTTTCTTATGCCTTCTCCAGGTTAATACATCTGGCCCAATGTGCATCATCACAGAACGTTTCTGCACTCCTTGGCCTTGCAAGAAAACTGCCCTTCATTTGTGAACAGGCAACTACTGGTGGTGTCCGGACTCTGGGTCGACACCCATTAGGTCGACACCCATTGGTCGATAGTGGCTAGGTCGACAATAGGAATATGTCAACACGGCCATTAGGTCGACATGAACAAGGTCGACATGAGTTTTTCACTTTTTTCGGACATTTTCATACTTTATGATCCACGTGGACTACGATTGGGAATGGTAACCAGTGCAGAGCACATCGGTAGCGGAGCGAGGCACCTTGCCCACAGCTGCAAGGGGATGCGGTGCACTAATTGGGGTTCCTGGTCACTTGACGGAAAAAAACAACACAAAAAAATATATATATATATCATGTCGACCTTGTTCATGTCGACCTAATGGATGTGTCGACCTAGTCACTGTCGACCAATGTGTGTCGACCTAATTGGTGTCGACCCTGAGTCCCATACCCACTACTGGTATGTTCCTATAATTAATGCCATTGAAGGACACTGTATCCAGCCTCTTTTACGGCCCCCAATACTTAAGTATCCAACTAGCTGCAAGTTGTGGAGGCAGATACTTACATGCCGTAGTACTTCTGTATTGACAGTGATAGGACTTGTGGGACAGCTGCATTTTGGGAACTTTTACACACATAACTATGGAAATTGTGAGTAGCACTGTTATGTATTACAGTTGCATATCAGGATAAATGGCCTTTTAAGTAAAAAGAACGGAGAATTCTTTAACACTGACAAATAGAACATGGGCACTTCTCTGCAATTATCCTTATATGTCCTAATAGAGTAAAGAGGTCTATTTACTAAGACTTGGATGTTGGATGGAGATAAAGTGCACGGAGATATAGAGGCATATTGTGAAAAAATTGTGAATGAGAATTTTTTGTTTTCAATTCTCACTGTATTTTCTCACTGGGGCTTATTTATCACCATCCGCATGGCCGTAACTAGGGGGGGACTAGAGGGGCACGTGACCTGGGCGCAGGATTCTGGGAGGTGCAGAGAGAGCAAGAGAATAGGTGGCAGACCCGGCAGCAGCAGCGGTATACATAACTTGGAGCTCGCGGCTGTGAGAGGCAGACCCGCGGTGGAGCTGTGACACAAACGCCGATTCTCCTTGGATCACTAGTGAAGCCGCGCCTCCCGGGTCCGCCTCTCACAGCCGCGGATGTCACTCACCACTGGTCCTAGCAAGGCGCAGGCACACTGCGATGTCCCAGCTATCAGCAGCCTGCTCAAGTCACTAGCAGGTGGTCCCGCCAGAGGAGAGGAGGCGGCCAGCAGAGTGTCAGTATGTGCATGCAATCTCTGCTGCGCCCTGCCTCCTCTGCAAGTGACCTTTTGTATATGGTTGCTGGTCCCTGCTCCAGGATAAGCCACCCGTGTGCTGCTGCTGCTGCTGCTGCTGCTGCTGCTGTGGACCAGGCGGCCCGCCCCCCTTCATCCACCGAGCCCACTCTATGCTACCCTAATTTCAATCTATCTGGAGCTCCATAGTAGCACAAAGGAACTAAACTGCAGCCTTGCCTCAGGTGACGAAAATCCTAATTTCGGCACTGACCATACGCATCTTGGATGTCATGTGATAACAATGCCCAAACTCGCACTGCGATAACTGATTACATCGCAGGGATGTATCAATTATTGCATGCAGGAACAGAGCTGGTGGTCAAGCTCTGTCCCTGTGATGCCTCTTCGCAGCATCATTGGGGTATTTTTCGTAAAAAATCACTCAGTTTTACACTGTGCCCAGAGCAAGATGGGTGCACTGCAGAGAGCTCTCCAGAGTTCTCTGCCTAGAAGCATTTTTGTATGGATTTTTTTTTTTCTACCTTTTACTACTTTTTCACAGGGAGCACTGCTGGCAACAGGCTCCCTGCATCGAGGGACTGAGGAGAGAGGAGCAGACCTTCTTGTCAAAGATAGGCTCTGCTTCCTCGGCTACTGGACACCATTAGCTCCAGAGGGGGTGAATGCAGGTTCTTACTGGGCGTCCACCCCCGGAGCCGCGCCGCCGTTCTCCTCACAGAGCTAGAAGTACAGAAGACAAAAGTCATCAGGCGGCAGAAGCCTTCAGCTTCACTGAGGTAACGCACAGCACTGCAGATGTGCGTCATTGCTCCCATACACCTCACATACTCCGGTCACTGTAAGGGTGCAGGGCGCAGGGGGGGGCGCCCTGGGCAGCAATATAAACCTCTGCATGGCAAAAAGACTATATACATGTACAGGTGGGCTCTGTACATGTATATAAAAGAGCCCCCGCCATATTTTACTAAGTTTGAGCGGGGCAGAAGCCCGCCACCGAGGGGGCGGGGCTTCTCCCTCAGCACTCACCAACGCCATTTTCTCTCCACAGCACTGCTGAGAGGAAGCTCCCGGACTCTCCCCTGCTTACACAAGGTGAAAGGGTGCTTAAAAGAGAGGGGGGGGGGGGGGCACATAATTGGCGGTTTACATATTATACAGCGCTGCTGGGGAAAAACATTTTGTGTTGGTCTCCAGGGTTATTGCGCTGGGGTGTGTGCTGGCATACTCTCTCTCTGTTTCTCCAAAGGGCCTTGACAGGGATACTGTCTTCAGGAAAGGGGTTCCCTGTGTGTGTGTGAAGTGTGTCGGTACGCGTGTGTCGACATGTTTGACGAGGAAGGCTCGCTTAATGTGGAGGGGGAGTGCTTGAATGTCAGGTCGCCGTCGGCAACGCCGACACCGGAATGGGTGGATATGCTGAATGTCTTGAATGCAAATGTCAATCTATTGCACAAACTGATAGGATACGCTGGGAATCTTCGCCAAAAGTTGACAAGGCGCTGACACATTTGTCCAAAAAGGTGGCACTGCCTTCTCAGGATACGTCTTCCCTCAAGGAACCTGCTGATCGCAGGCAGGAAATTACCTTAAAGCACATTTACAATCATTCCGGTACTATTGCTCGACCGGCTATGGCGTCTGCCTGGGTTTGTAGTGCGGTTGTGGCATGGGCAGATTCCTTATCTACGGAAATTGACACCTTAGATAGGGACGCCATTCAAATGACCATAGAGCATATCAGAGATGCTGCCTTGTATATGAGGCATGCTCAGAGAGACATTTGTTTATTAAGCTCCAGAATAAATGCTATGTCTATTTCTGCTAGGCGGCTCTTGTGGACCCGACAGTGGATGGGAGATGCCGATTCAAAACGGCATATGGAGTCCTTGCCTTACAAAGGGGTGGAGTTGTTTGGAGACGGCCTCTCGGATCTTGTCTCTACGGCTACGGCTGGTAAGTCAAATTTCTTACCTTATGTCCCCCCGCAGCATACAAAAAAGGCACCTCATTATCAAATGCAGTCCTTTCGTTCCAATTAAAACAAGAAGGTACGTGGATCATCCTTTGTTGCCAGAGGGAAAGGCAGGGGAAAAAAGCTGCACACAGCTAGTTCCCAAGAGCAGAAGTTCTCCCCTGCGTCTGCAAAGTCCACCGCATGGCGCTGGGGCTTTCCGAGGGGAGGCAGATCTGGTGGGGGCTCGTCTTCGGTTTTTCAGCCACGTCTGGGTTCACTCGCAGGTGGATCCCTGGGCATTAGAGATTGTTTCTCAGGGATACAGGCTGGAATTCGAAGACTTGCCTCCTCGCCGATTTTTCAAATCGTCTCTGCCGGCTTCCCCGTCAGAGAGGGAGCTAGTGTTGGCAGCAATCCACAAATTGTATATTCAACAGGTGATTGTCACAGTTCCTCATCTCCAGCAAGGAGAGGGATATTACTCAACCCTGTTTGTGGTCCCGAAACCGGATGGTTCGGTCAGACCCATTTTAAACCTGAAATCTCTGAACCTGTACTTGAAGAGGTTGAATGGCGGAAATGATGGTGCTCCTGCGCAGGCAGGGGGTCACAATTATCCCATACTTGGACGATCTCCTCATAAAGGCGAGATCTCGGGAGAGGTTGCTGGACAGAGTGTCTCTGTCCATGAAGACGTTGCAGATACACGGCTGGATTCTCAATATACCGAAGTCCCAGATAGTCCCTACAACGCGTCTGACCTTTTTGGGGCTGATTCTAGACACAGACCAGAAAAAGGTTTTTCTTCCGATCGAAAAGGTACAGGAACTCATAGCCATGGTCAGGAACCTACTAAAACCAAACAAGGTTTCAGTGCATCATTGCACGTGGGTCCTGGGGAAGATGGTGGCTTCCTACGAGGCCATCCCTTTCGGCAGGTTCCATGCAAGGACTTTTCAATGGGACCTCTTGGACAAGTGGTCCGGGTCCCATTTACAAATGCATCAAAGGATCACCCTGTCTCCCAGGTCCAGGGTATCTCTCCTGGGGTGGCTGAACAGTGCTCACCTACTAGAAGGTCGCAGGTTCGGCATTCAGGACTGGGTCCTGGTGACTACGGACGCAAGCCTCCGAGGCTGGGGAGCAGTGACACTGGGGAAAAATTTCCAAGGTCTCTGGTCAAGCCTAAAGTCTTGTCTCCACATCAACGTCCTGGAGTTGAGGGCCATATACAACGCCCTGCGTCAAGCGGAGGAATTGCTTTGGAGAAAACCGGTTCTGATTAAGTCAGACAATGTCACGGCAGTGGCTCATATAAACCGCCAAGGCGGAACAAGGAGCAGAATGGCCATGGCAGAAGCGACCAGGATTCTACGCTGGGCGGAAGGCCATGTAAGCGCGCTGTCAGTGGTGTTCATCCCGGGGGTGGACAACTGGGAGGCGGACTTCCTCAGCAGGCACGAGAGTGGGGACTTCATCAAGAAGTCTTCGCACAGATCACGGATCGTTGGGGACTGCCTCAAATCGACATGATGGCATCCCGTCTCCACAAAAAGCTAAAGCGGTATTGCGCCAGGTCAGGGGACCCTCAGGCGGTAGCGGTAGACGCTCTGGTGACAACTTGGGTGGTCAGATCGGTCTATGTGTTTCCTCCTCTTCCTATCATACCCAAGGTGTTGAGAATAATACGAAGAAGCAGGGTCAGAACAATACTAATTTTTCCGGATTGGCCACGGAGGACTTGGTATCCGGAGCTGCAAGAGTTGCTCGCAGGGGATCCGTGGCCTCTTCCTCTAAGGCAGGACCTGCTGCGGCAGGGGCCCTGTCTGTTCCAAGACTTACCGCGGCTGCGTTTGACGGCATGGCGGTTGAACGCCGGATCCTAGCGGAAAAAGGGATTCCGGAGGAAGTCATTCCTACCCTGATCAAGGCTAGGAAAGACGTGACGTTAAAACATTATCACCGTATATGGCGGAAATATGTTTCTTGGTGTGAGGCCAGAGCTGCTCCTACGGAGGAGTTCCATTTGGGCCGTCTACTCCACTTCCTTCAAACAGGAGTGACTTTGGGCCTAAAATTAGGGTCCATAAAGGTCCAGATTTCGGCCTTATCCATTTTCTTTCAAAGAGAATTGGCCACTATTCCTGAAGTACAGACCTCTGTGAAGGGAGTGCTGCATATTCAGCCTCCCTTTGTGCCTCCGGTGGCGCCTTGGGATCTTAGCGTGGTGTTACGTTTCCTCAAGTCACCTTGGTTTGAACCACTCAAAACTGTGGAGTTGAAATACCTCACGTGGAAAGTGGTCATGTTGTTGGCGTTAGCTTCGGCAAGACGTGTTTCCGAATTGGCGGCTTTATCACATAAAAGCCCATACTTGGTTTTTCACGTGGATAGGGCAGAGTTGAGGGCTCGCCCTCACTTTCTGCCAAAAGTGGTCTCATCTTTTCATGTGAACCAACCTATTGTCGTGCCTGTGGCTACACGGGACTTGGAGGATTCCGAGTCCCTGGATGTAGTCAGGGCTTTGAAGATTTATGTGACCAGAACGGCTAGAATCAGGAAGACTGAAGCTTTGTTCGTTCTGTATGCGGCCAACAAGGTTGGCACTCCTGCTTCAAAGCAGACTATTGCTCGCTGGAACTGTAACACGATTCAGAAGGCGCATTCTACGGCAGGATTGCCGTTACCGAAATCGGTTAAGGCCCACTCCACTAGGAAAGTGGGCTCTTCTTGGGCGGCTGCCCAAGGGGTCTCGGCATTACAGTTGTGCCGAGCAGCTACTTGGTCGGGGACAAACACCTTTGCAAAGTTCTATAAGTTTGATACCCTGTCTGAGGAGGACCTCCTGTTTGCTCAATCGGTGCTGCAGAGTCATCCGCACTCTCCCGCCCGTTTGGGAGCTTTGGTATAATCCCCATGGTCCTTACGGTGTCCCAGCATCCTCAAGGACGTTAGAGAAAATAAGATTTTTCTTACCGGTAAATCTATATCTCGTACTCCGTAGAGGATGCTGGGCGCCCGTCCCAAGTGCGGACTTCTTCTGCAAGACTTGTATATAGTTATTGCTTACATAAGGGTTATGTTATAGTTTTTCGGTGGAACCGTGGCTATGTTGTTGTTCATACTGTTAACTGGGTAAGTTTATCACAAGTTATACGGTGTGATTGGTGTGGCTGGTATGAATCTCGCCCTTAGATTTACAAAAATCCTTCCTCGTACTGTCCATCTCCTCTGGGCACAGTTTCCCTAACTGAGGTCTGGAGGAGGGGCATAGAGGGAGGAGCCAGTGCACACCCAGAGTCCAAAGCTTTCTTAAAGTGCCCTATCTCCTGCGGAGCCCGTCTATTCCCCATGGTCCTTACGGAGTCCCAGCATCCTCTACGGACTACGAGAAATAGATTTACCGGTAAGTAAAATCCTTTTTTTTTTTTTAACACTTTGATCAGCTTGTGTGTCCATCGGACACACATAGCTGATCACTGGAGCCAGGTACCGCTCAGCTTTCCCTGCCAGGGGCAGAGAAAGCTGGGCAAATGCCTGCCTATCGCAGTGCTGCCCTGTGATGTCGCCAGCCTGAGTTGGCAAGATTATCACAGGGCACACTGCGGATTTTTTTCACATTTTTTTTTGTAAATCTGGTCAGATCGCGTTTCCCATTATAAGTATGGGGAATGCGATGTGGCTTACTAAAAAAAAGTGAATTAAAGGGTTTGGAGCAGTTTTTAATGAAAACTGCTCCAAATGTCCTTTAATACATTCAGGTGATACTAAAATAATGTGAAAAGGGCGTGAAAACACCCTTTTCACATTATTTTAGTAAAAATAATGTTAATAAATAGACCTTTAAATTTTCCTCTCTGGCTGCCAGAGTGCCCAGCTGTAGAAAGGGTCACCTCTACCCAGACCCCAGTCGGCATGTTCTGTGGCCCCCCGCCTCTACCCTGGCTTGTTTTCTGGCTGGCTCACTGCAGCGGCGCCCTCCCTCCCCCGCACCATCTCACCCGGTGGCTAGTTGTCTGCTGGCCGGGGGCTGACCGGCTGCTCACTGCATCGCACCCTCCCATCCACCGGCTAGTTGTCTGCTGACCCGGAACTGGCCGGCTGCTCACTACAGCAGGGATCCCCCGTACCGTCCCACCCGGCTCCTGCCTAAGGGGTGCCTGGCTGCAGGGAAAATGCTGCAGCCGCGATCCCCGCTCCCCCCCCCCTTCACCGCCGGGGTTGCCCAGTGGCAGAGATTACACTTAGGGCGGCTTCCCCTCCCTCTGCAGCCGCGTTCCCCTAACCCCTGCTTGCACAAGCTTGTGCAGAGATTCAGAAGCTGTTCACTTTCTCAGTATGGTGAATTGTTTCACCATCAAACTCCAGAAAAAAATGCTTTTCTGGGGTTTGATGAATGTCAAACTCCTGCGGAGTGTAACCTTTTAGTGATAATGAATATGCGCCAAAATACCATCCAATCAGCTCCTAACAGCCATGTCACAGGCTGTGTTTGAAAAAATGACAGTTAGGAGCTGATTGGCTGGTACTTTAACTCCTTCCACTATCTCCACCCAAGGCTTAGTAAATAGACCCCTCTGTCTTGTGTGACGTATGCGACTGCCCGGCTGAATAGGTTTCCTGGAAATTGTATTTAAAAGTCAGTAATTATGTCTTTCTTCAAAACACTGGTAACCACCTACAAATCAACCTGTGCAACCAGACTGTTGCATCCATTTATTACTGCGAGTCTGTGATCTGTAGTGCGTTGTTATGACAACTACATAGTGGTTTCAGAGTTTTGTGGAGTAATAAGTAATTGTTTTGTGTTGTCATGGTTTGTTAATGCATACATAAGGGTTGTTTTTTTTGTAGCTGTTGTTGTTGTTTTGTTGTTGCTGTTGAGGTCTGCTGTGTGTAAGTGACTTGCATACTTACGTTTAAACAATACTTGCCTGCCTTCAGTCTTCTAGTCCTTTGTCAGAGTCGGTCAGCCCCCTGCATCTGCCCACTTCTAGTGAAATGGAATGGGAGGAGGGTTGCGATGATATCAAACTGCTTTATCAATTCCCCCCTCCCCCTGCATATATCAGTATAGATCATAGTTACCGACATTCTGGCTGCTCTCTGTGGGAGAGAGCAGCCAGGTCGGCTCAGAGGGCGGGCAGGGGAGGCTGTGACGTAGGAGAGGGGGTGGGCTGTAGGCGGGACAGGGGCGGAGCAAGGGTGGGGCGGGGCGGGTGGAGCAAGGGCGGGGCCACAATGACGAAACCCTTAAGCCACGCCCCGCTCTGTAATGCCGCGATCACCGGCATTACACTGCAGGGGGCGTGGCTATGATGACGCGATTCAGCAAGAATCACGTCATCGACTGCCCGGACCGGCCACTTTACACACTAAGTGGGCGGACGGGCAGGGGGGACCCCGTGAATCGGGAGACTTGCCTGCTCTTCCGCGGGGCCGGGAGGGTCACCCGATTTTCAGGAGCATCCCGGCCATTCCGGGAGAGTAGGCAAGTATGGTATAGATGTGGTAGCCAGGGCTACAGTTTATACTACACGGTGTAATATACATGGGAAATTGCAGTGAGTGGATAGAAGCAAGATAATAGGTCTTATCAGTAGAGTATTTGTAAAGGGATTCGGTCTCTAGGTCGACAAGACTCAGGTCAACAGTGTCTAGGTTGACCACTATTGGTCGACAGTAAGTAGGTCGACATGGTTTCTAGGTCGACAGGGACTCGCGAGCCATGCGAGGGGACACGGTGCTCTAATTGGGGCTCCCCGTCACTCTACGAAGAAACCGACACCAAATTAAAAAAACAAACCCATGTCGACTTTTTATCACGACGACCTAGTACAAGTCTATTCTGTCTAACATACCACACCCATTTGTAAAGTCTCAGTGCGGGGACGTCATGGGTTAAGGGGGGTACTCACGGAGCGATATTCTAAGCAATCTGACTAGATTGCTTAGAATATCAGCATTATCGCTCCGTGTGTAACCCCTACAGCGATAGCAATGCGCAGCCCCGCGCATCGCTATCGCTGCTGCTAGATTGGCCTGCCGTGCAGGCCAATCTAGCGGGTCGCTCACTTCACCCGCTTGGTGAAGTGAGCGGCCCCCCCGTCTCCCCCCGCACGCTCAGCACAGATCGCGCTGTGCTGAGCACCGGGAGAGATGTGTGCTGAGTGGTTCGCTCAGCACACATCTCTCCCGCATCGGCCCGTCTATATGGGCCTTAAATCTAGCAACTGTAGGCTAACATCTCTGTGAGATAATTCTGTCACCTTGGGCATACCTCCCAACTTCTGTTATCGTGAGCAAGGGACATGCCGCGCCGGAGTCGCGACCATATCCGGAAAGTGGGCAGGGCCTCACTAAAACGGATGGGCCTCTGGAACCCCATTTTTGATATTTTGGAGGTATGCCCAGCGCTCCCCCAGCAGCCCCTTCCTCTGTGGGAAATATAAATCTTGCCCGCATGGGTTTTCATGTAATAAGACCTTTGTAGGAGTGATAAAAAAAAAAGAATATAAATAAGGGCTTTATAAATTGTAATACCACCTTTGTTGTTTATATGTTAATTTGTGAATGCGGAAAAAGGTACATGGGAACGCAACGAGATCATTAAAGATCAGGATGTTAGAAAATATGAGGAATGTTAGAAGTATTATTGATAATCATAGTGTTCCCACACGCAAACATATATACAGTAAATATTTACACACACATATGTGGCATACTGGAATGTTAGGAGACAAGAGATATTGGAAAGTTCCAAAAGACTTTTAATTCTTATCAGTGAGTGGGGAAGTTTATGGCCCCAAAACCAGTTCTGGCAGACCCTGCAACATGTAAGAGGTTAGGACAGGAAGTGTAGGGGGTTTTAGGACAAGGAACAAGACACAGGCTAGAATTCAGTGTGAGCTGAGGACTGAGATGGAGGGCACAGGCTAGTGTCCAGGAGAAACGCAGTCTGGGGACTGTGGAACAAGCATGGTACTCCACAGTCCCTGGCATTATGGAACAGCATGTAGGTGCTGCTAGGAAGAGCAAGAGATATCCAGATTTGCAGTGTGAGAGCAGCTACAGCATGAACAATCAGTGGAAGAAATAAAGGGGATCTTCACCTTCAGGGGTACCCAAGAAGCAGGACGGGAGGTGTGAGTCTGCGGGGAGAGGACGAGCTGGGTGAGTGGTAGGAAACCACGTTTGGCGGAAGGCCCCCAGTAACGTGTCCATGAGAGATCCCGTTTAGATAGAGCCCCTAGCGAATGGGGGAGAACACACTGAAATGAATCTCAGTTTGCGGAAGCCGCAATACTGATTCCCAGAGACTGCGCTGGTATGTACTGTACTGTAATGCTGTCACATTATTGTTAATGCTGTTATTGCCAGTAAAACAAATGTAAGGAAATGTAACCTGAAGTAACCCATATGAATATTACGCTGGAGAGAAGAACAAGGAGTTAAATGTTATTGTCAACAATCCCCAGCAAGCTGTACTGAGTCTGCTAATTATCATATAGGAATATCATGAATGCCTAGCCATAGGTATGTCTAGTGTATTAAATATTATTAGCAGATTTATTCAAGTTTTATTTGTAGTTATTTGGGGAATGTGTAATGGTTTCATCCCTACACACCATTTGTTTGTTTAAGTTTTATTGCTCCAAATGGGTGATGGGCTAGGGGAGGGTCCAATCAATCAATGTGCTTACATACACATGTTTGGGCTTTATATTAGTGTGTAGTGTTTAGCTGAATTAGTGTAGCTGAATCTTTGTGGGGAGAAAGATTTCAAAGGGAGAAAATTTCTAAGGGTTTCGTCTGGGACTTATACTGGACTTTAACTGGACGGAAACTGCATGGAAACTCCAAACAAAAGCAAATAAATCATCACAATCCACCAATACTTGGACTACAGCTACAAATGTTTGTACACACCTATTGTTCTCCAAACCTCACTTACCCAGGAAACTATACATTCACTTTCTGCAAAAACACCTGCAATACAACTTTTACTCTGACCCTGCAAATACCTGGAAAACAAATGTTTTATTGAGAAGCATATTTGATGAAGTAACACTGACTTGTGGTTTGCCAACACTGTGTAATTTTCCATCTAACATCAACAAATATTTGATTTACTGGTAATCTGTAGATATTAACATCATTTTAAATACAGGTTGAGTATCCCTTATCCAAAATGCTTGGGACCAGAGGTATTTTGGATATGGGATTTTTCCGTATTTTTGGAATAATTGCATAGCATAATGAGATATTATGGTGATGGGACCTAAATCTAAGCACAGAATGTATTTATGTTACATATACACCCTAAACACACAGCCTGAAGGTCATTTTAGCCAATATTTTTTGTAAGTTTGTGCATTGAACAAAGTGTGTGTACATTTGCACAATTCATTTATGTTTCATATACACCTTATATACACAGCCTGAAGGTCATTTAATACAATATTTTTAATAACTGTGTGTATTAAACAAAGTTTGTGTACATTGAGCCATCAGAAAACAAAGGTTTCACTTTCTCACTCTCACGCAAAAAAGTCCGTATTTCGGAATATTCCGTATTTCGGAATATTTGGATATGGGATACTCAACCTGTACTTGCAAATCGTATTTCTTTCTGCAAACTTCACTGCTCTCTCATACAGCCACCACTCCTCCTCCTATTCTAATTTTACTACCAGTTTACACCCCATCCACACTATGGCCAGGCTGGCAACCCCCATTACTCATTGTCTTTCTAATCCTTTATTCTGTCCCCTGTTACCACCTCTATCCCTCTCTCCCAGTCTCCTACATCTCATCCTCTCTCCTCTCCTCTGTCTGCCTCCCTACCCCTCTTCTGTTTCCCCATTGCAATTCACTTCTGCCCTTCACACCATTTATACCCCACCACTCAACCCTGCTCTCTCCCTCCTGCCTGTCTCCTCACCTCTCCTCCACCAGTATCAAACTGCACTCCCTCCCTGTCTCACTCATGCAGTCTCCCTTCCTAGCCAAGGCCCCAGCACCATCATCACACCC
Source organism: Pseudophryne corroboree (assembly GCF_028390025.1). Classification (NCBI taxonomy): domain Eukaryota; kingdom Metazoa; phylum Chordata; class Amphibia; order Anura; family Myobatrachidae; genus Pseudophryne; species Pseudophryne corroboree. The sequence continues at coordinate 88,068,403 of NC_086448.1, forward strand.
TCTTTATCCTTTCCTTCCAAATTACTCCTACCTCAACGCTACAGCAATCCTGATAATCTCATTCACATCTCTCCCACAAACTCCTACCCCCTATCCTGTGCACTCTGGAATGCCAGATCTATTTGCAGCAAACTGGCCCCCACTCATGACCTTTTCATTTCCAACTCCCTGCACCTACAGAAACCTGGATTACTCCTCATGACACCACTTCTCCTGCTGCTCTCTCTGCTGGGGGTCTCACATTCTCACACACACCCCGACCCGGGGGTCGCCATGGGGGTGGTGTTGGGATCCTTTTACCCTCAAGCTACACATACCAACTCATACCTCCAGAACCTTCTCTTACATTCTCTACATTTGAGGTCCATGCAATACGCCTCTACCAACCTACTAATCTTCGAGTTGCTGTAATTTACCGTCCACCTGGCATTTCCTCCAAATTCCTCGACAACTTTGCTTCCTGGCTACCTCACTTCCTCTCTTCTGACATTCCCTCCATTAATCTAGGTGATTTCAACATCCCTATCGATAACCCCACAAAATCACCTGCCTCTAAACTCCTTAACCTCACCTCTTCACTCGGTCTCTCCCAGTGGACCACCTCACCCTCCCATGTGAACGGGAGCACGCTGGATCTGGTTTTCACTCACCGCTGTGATATTTCTGATTTCTCCAATTCCCCTTTTCCCCTCTCTGACCACCACTTGCTCTCTTTCAACTTATCTATCTCTGCTTCCCCATCTTTCCCTCCTAAGGCTACCATCACGAAGCGTAACATTGAGGCTATTGACACCTCATCCCTATCCTCCCTGTTTGACTCCCTTCTCTCTCCTCTTCTCTCTCTCACATGCCCTGAACAAGCCACATCCCTATACAATGCATCTCTTACTTCTGCCCTTGACTCTGTTGCTCCGCCAACCACTATTCACCCTCGCAGATCAACACCTCCACCCTGGCACACCAAATGCACCAGATATCTACAAAAATGCTCACGTACTGCAGAGCGACAGTGGAGGAAATCACGCTCTAAAGCAGACTTCCTCCATTTCAAATTCATGCTCTCATCCTTCAGTACTGCCCTTTCCCTTGCTAAACAATCATACTTCAAAATCCTCATTTCTACCCAGTCTTCCAACTAGTGATGAGCGGATTCGGTTTTACTCGGTTCTCAAAACCGAATCTTATTGGCTCACTGATGTCACGTGTTTTGGATAGCCAATAAGATTCGGTTTTGAGAACCGAGTAAAACCGAGTAAAACCGAATCCGCTCATCACTACTTCCAACCCCCGGCGCCTCTTTGCCACTGTTAACTCCCTCCTCTGCCCACCACCACCTCCTCTCCCTTCCTCATTGTCTGCTCTTGACTTTGCCACTTATTTCACATCCAAGATTGACTCCATACGTCTGGATATCACATCCCACCAGACCAGCAACCAGCCACCACCCATCCCTTGCCACCCCTCCCCTTCCCTCTTACCAACTCTGACATCTTTCTCCCATGTATCTGGCGAGGAAGTCATGGCCCTCATCCGTCCCCCCCCCACAACCTCCCCGCTCGACCCTATCCCCTCCCACCTCCTCCGCCCTAACACTCTCTCCAACTATCGACCCATCTCTCTCCTCCCCTTTGCCTCCAAACTTCTTGAGCGTATTGTCTATAATCGCCTCACTGCCTTTCTTTCCTCTCACTCACTGCTTGACCCATTCCAGTCTGGTTTCTGTTCTCTCCACTCCACTGAAACTGCCCTCACAAAAGTCTGCAATGACCTCCATGCAGCCAAATCTAAGGGCCACTACTCTCTGCTTATTCTTCTTGACCTCTCTGCTGCTTTTGACACTGTGGACAACCCTCTCCTTCTGCAAATCCTTCACGCTCTTGGTCTGCGTGATACTGCCCTCTCCTGGCTGTCCTCCTACCTCTCTGATCGTTCCTTCTCTGTCTCCTCTCATGATACTACCTCCCCCCCACTTCCACTAACTGTTGGTGTCCCCCAAGGCTCTGTTCTTGGTCCTCTCCTTTTCTCCCTCTATACGTCCTCTTTAGGTGAACTCATTCGTTCTTTTAACTTCCAATACCACCTCTATGCTGATGACACTCAAATCTACCTCTCCTCCCCTGATCTCTCCACGGCTCTCCTCACTCGGACCTCAAACTGTCTTTCTGCTATCTCTTCCTGGATGTCTCAGCGCTTTCTTAAACTCAACATGTCTAAGACTGAGCTGATCATCTTCCCACCCTCCCGCACAGCCTCACCTCCCACAATCTCATTATCCATTGATGGCACGACTATCTCCCCTAGCCCCCAAGTACGCTGTCTTGGCGTAATCCTTGACTCCTCCCTCTCCTTCAAACCACACATTCAGCACCTCTCACAAACCTGTCATTTTCATCTCAAAAACATTTCTAGAATCAGACCTTTTCTCACCCAGGTTGCCACTAAGATCATTATTCACTCACTGATTATTTCCAGACTGGACTACTGTAATCTCCTCCTAACTGGCCTCCCTGACAATTACCTCTCTCCACTCCAATCTATTCTCAATGCTGCTGCCCGGCTCATCTTCCTCACCAAACGCACTGCGTCTACCTCCCCTCTCCTACAGGCCCTTCACTGGCTTTCCTTCCCTTTCAGAATCCAATTCAAACTTCTCACACTCACTTACAAAGCTCTCACCCACTCCTCTCCCATCTACATCTCTGACCTTATCTCCCTTTACTCTCCCACCCGTCCTCTTCGCTCTGCTAATGCACGCCGACTCTCCTGTCTTCTGATTACTTCCTCCCACTCCTATCTCCAAGATTTTTCACGTGCTGCTCCCTTTCTCTGGAATTCTTTACCTCTCCCCCTCAGACTCTCCACCTCTCTACAAAACTTCAAACGGGCTCTTAAGACCCATTTATTTACCAAACCTAGTCAAATCTCAACCTAACCCTCTGTTCCATGCTCTCTATGTACCCCATCTGTGTCACCCCTGTCTGTCTACCCCTCCCCTTAGAATGTAAGCTCTCACGAGTAGGGCCCTCTTCCCTCATGTGCTTATACTTTTCTTACTTTAATAATCCTCAACTGCCCAGATCCCGCAGTTTTTTGGCCACCTGGAACTTATCTCTATGTTTACTGGTGTAGTTATGCTTAGTTGCCCTGTACTTGTCCTATATTGTCTTCAACTGTAAGTCACTGTTTTCCTGTTTTGATTATGTGCATATGTACTCTGTAATTGGGCGCTGCGGAACCCTTGTGGCGCCATATAAATAAAGGATAATAATAATAATAATAAATTGTCGTGATAACTCTGACTGAACTGTGAATAAACTGTCTGCTTATGTGATACGGATGGCCTGGCGTGACAATGCTTGTAAAAACACTGATGGACCTGCCGCTGCCCGGCTATCACAACTATATATATATATATATATATATATACACACACACACACACACACACACACACACACACACACACATAAATACAGTATATACACATATATATATATGTGTATATATTAGAGATGTGCGGCTCTGTGCGGTTTTGGTTCTAAGTCCACTTTCGTGTTTTGGTTTTGGCTTGGTTTTGCCAAAACCACCCTTTCGTGTTTTGGTTTTGGTTTTGGAGCTGGATGATTTTTGAAGAAAACATAAAAACAGCTAAAATCAAAGAATTTGGGGGTAATTTTGCTCCTACGGTATTATTAACCTCAATAAACTTCATTTCCACTCATTTCCAGTCTATTCTGAACACCTCACACCTCACAATATTGGGGTATATTTACTAAGCTCCCGATTTTGACCGATTTGGTGTTTTTTATTCAAAGTGTCATCTCGGGAATTTACTAAGCACAAATCTCGGCAGTGATGAGGGCATTCGTATTTTTATTATGGCTGTGTAGTAAAAATACGAATTAATACACCATCGGTCAAACGCGGCTGTTTAGGTATAGAAGTCGGTCATTTACTAAGCATTCGTATTTGAAATCTCTACCGTGAAAATGGAATTGCGGCCGCAAAAAATTACTAATCGTACAAAAAGCCTAAAGAAAAGTAGACCTGCTTTTGAGAAGCGTGTTTACATGTGTTGTCAATTCTACATTAGTCATGTCACAACTGAGGGTTTTAGCTGACAGGAGGAAGCCTCAGTTGTAGGGGCTGAGAGGAACTTAAACCGGGGAGGTTTAATCAGACCCCAGGATATGTAAGTGTTAAAAGGAAACCCGAAGGTGTGACCATGACAACCAGGTAAATGTAAATTAAAAGTTTATTGACAAACTCCGTGTAACAACAGACAGCAAATACTAAAAATGGCAATGATAAATAATATGATTCCTGGAGCACTCTGACCATGAAATGGTTACACAGGACACTGGTAGGTTAAGAACAGTTGTTAAAGTCCTTAGATGGAATAACCTTACCAGGCCTGGCTGTAGTAGTGAAGATATTCAAGGAACATGCCAGTAGATGGAACAGATGAAGCTGGTAACTTGAATCAGCTGTTGTAATTGCTGGATAGAACCAGCCAGGTGGGAAGACACGGAGTGGATGCGGAATGGAATAAGCCAGATGATAAAGTCACTGAATGAATGCTGGGTGGAACCAGCCAGGTGATGAAACACGGAGTGAATATAATAAGATGCTAGGGAGCGTGGAAACAGAGGAGTTGAAGGATGATTACCGGTGGTAGTGGATACTGCTGGAAGCAGATGAAATAGCTGGAAGCTGGAAACTGGATCAGCCACGGAGGACTGCAGAGTCAGGCTGCACCGCAGGATGGTAGGCAGGTGCGGGTCTCTTTAGTGGATGCTGGAGACAGGAGCTGGAACCTGGAAACACAACCACAGGAGAGAGACTGGAACAAGGTATGACAAACAAAGCACTGACCATTTCCTGGCCCAGGCACAGGATACTTATACCTGCAGCAATGCAGGTATTGGCTGGGCAATTATGCAGATTTCCAGGCAGTGGATTGGAGGAACTGAAGCATGTGATTGAATCCAACATGGCTGCGCCCATGTTAGAACTTGGAGGGAAAACTGGTTTAGGAAACCATGTGGAAACATAACTGCAATGGCGGCGCCGGCCGCAGAGGACAGGAGACACCAGACTGAGAAATGTATGCTGATACTCGTGGATGACAACCTGCACCTATAACACAGGAGCGGCGGCGGAGGCCGCGGAGAACGGGAGACGCCATGCAGGATTCAAACATGGCGCCGCTGTGACAGCATCTCAGCGTGACAGGAGGGATGTGCAGTATGTGGACACAGATGAGATCCGGCCTTGGAACGCTGAGCGAGCCTCAGGAGACATCTGAAAGGCAGGTAATGGCGTCCAGATACCCGGATCGTGACAAGTCACACCTGACTTTTTGGACCTTTAAAAGGGGCCCCAACACTTTTTTCACCACTCTCAATCTGAAATGTCTGCTACTGTGTGTAGTACTGCTGTCTTGTTTGCTGGGGGATACCTGACACAGCTCCATGAGGCTACAATAAACCCAGGCCAGGAAAATCAACAGGGTAAGCAGGTTGTACATGTTCCGCGTAGGCTGGCCATGGCTTGTTTTTTTAGTGGGCGTTTAAACGATAACAAAATTGCAGATGACCATGTTATACAGATGCTCACACTAAATGTAAATAATATTTTCCCTCTGTATGACCTTGTCAAACTGAACCTAGGCTCCCGTTCTTTGGGGTAGCCCCCCGCACCCCCGGAAGAGTTAGCAGGTCTCCCGCATCCTGCTCGCACCTTAGTGATGCGAGCAGGATGGAGAGATAACCTCCCGCATTCGCAGGTCCGTCGGGTGGTGAAGGGGATAAAATGACGCAAATCACGTCATTTTAGCCCCGCCCCTTTCCGGCGGACCTGCAAATAGCGGCATTTTCCGATGTGGGGGTGGGGCTTAGTTATGTCACAATCCGGCCCCGCCCCCCGAAGATACCTGCAGCATCTCCTCTCCGGGCTTCTCCTGGAGAGGAGAAATAAAATGTAGGTAAGTATGACCTAGACCTTGAGACAGTACGCTCTCGCTCTGTCTCAGGCCTGCACAAACTCCTGCCTGTGTTGCACTTTATGGCTACTGGCAGCTTCCAGCCTGTGACTGGCGATGTAATTAGTATCTCACAGGCCACCTTTTAAAAATATTTAATGCAGGTGAGTTAAAACATACATACACGTCTATGTCTAAGTGGTGCTTCTGTAATGTAATAGAAAACAGTATTGTATTGACACTCACCTTTAATTTTTGAATGGCCACTCAGGTTTTGGATGTCTTGGATGGCTACATAGATGCCTCTCTCTGCTTCCCTACCCAGGAGTCGCAGTGGTATGTAGTCAGGGTAGCTTTATCTGATCTTGCGGCCATGGACAATGTGCTGGGTGACATAGATTAGACACATGTTGAGCTGAGGACACCTAGGGGCAGGCAATATATTTCTAACAATCCACATCTGGCCCAAGACACTAATGTGCATGTGGTTTGTGGAGCTAATTAAACAATACACATATTGCATGTTCACAATTTATTAATTTTAACACACAAATTTTTGTGACAAATCAAAAAGTAAAAACATTGTAATGGTCAACACATTCTGACCAATCATTATTATTTTTATTTTTTTTGTGTGCTGGGTGCCGAGGATTGTGCTGGCTCGTTGGTGCGGGTTCGACTTGAGCGTCGGACTGGGGAATGAACTGGGGTGTGGCTTGGTGTCGTTGTCCCAGAACTAGATGTGGCATGGTGTGATGCCAACACACTAAGGCTTTAACTTAGATTGTTCAAGCTTGCTGTGAGCTGAGTATTAGCGGCAGTGTTGTTAGCTATCATGCGTGATAGGTTGTCATTGATCATTTGGTTGTGTTGTATGATCTGGATAAGTGATTGTTGCTGCCGCTGCTGATCATCCAAGATGCGTTGTAGGTTTGTTTGCATTTGGCTGTTGTCTGCCCTCATCTGCTCCATGGAGTTAGCGATTCTGCCCACCTGCACTATAAGTCTGCCTGAGTTGCGACTCAGTCTAGGCAAATGATGGGGCAGACTTGACAGGTATTGGCTGTGGGTGGTGAGGCACGCGTAGTGTTGCGCCTGTTGTGCCGACCAACAGCTCCAAAACTCAGGGCCCATTTGTGTGTCAACTTGTGTTGTGCTCAATTGGGGGCTGTGGGATGTTTGGGGTGGTTGGGGTATGTCCTGCGGCGTGGTTGGCTGAGTCGGATCGATGGGCTGCAGATGGAGTGTGAAGGTCTCCTGGTCACGTTCCTGCTGGGCATCCTCGGTGATGATGGCTGGGTCTGTATGGGGTTGAAGACAGCCACTATTTAGTAAATATGTAGCATTGGTCTTACTATAGCTTTACGTCAACATGCATTACTTCTTAATATTAATGTTGTAATTGCTAAATAGATTGTGGCATAACCTTAACTATGTTGCTCACCTTTTTTTTTTAAATATGTGGCTTCTAACGTTCACTACTCAGTTGTTTAAATTTTTTGCGAATAGTAGGATTCTGAGCCATAATTACTGTTTAAACACGAAGAACTCTAACAAATACAAAGTACTACATTTACATATTGGGTATGAAGCTTCCTTTGGAACAACACACACAATACAATAAATGTGTTGACCAATACACTCATACATTGTTCAAGGCAGTCAGTGGTCTGTCAAAAACGTAAACAAATAGAGTGGCCTAAAATGTACACATTAACAATGGATGAAAAAGTATTAAGGTGCTCTATGTCACGATCCGGGTATCTGGACGCCATTTCTTACCCATCAGATGCCTCCTAAGGCTGGCTCAGCGCTCCAGGACCGGATCCCATCTGTTATCCTGATGTGTACATTCCTGTATCCTCTCCTGTCACTCTGGGACGCTGTCACAGTAAACGCCATATTACACCTGGCATGGCGTCTCCCGCGGCCTCCGCCGCCGTCCCTGAACTTCTGCATGCAGAGTGTCTGAGTGGCGATTACGTCAGCCGCGGCCTCCGCTGTGTCCGCGTGGTTGGATGTGCATCTGTCAGCCTGGCGCCTCCTGTCTCCGGTGGCCGGCGCCACCATTACTGTTTTCATTACCACATGGATTACAAACCAAACTTCCCTCCAAGTGTCTGCATGGGCGCAGCCATCTTGGATTCTGTCAGCTGATCATTTCCACCAATCTGTTCTCAGTATTGATAATCTGCATAATTGCCTAGCCAATCCCTTCCTTGCTGCAGGTATAAATACACTGTGCCTGAGCAAGGAAGGCGTCAGTGCTTTGGTTGTCAAACCTAGTTCCTGTTTGTCTCTCTCCTGTGATTGTCTTCCAGGTTCCAGCTCCTGTCTCAAGACTTCCACCATAGAGACCCGCACCAGCATTCCACCTGCGGTGTAGCCTGACTCTCCCATCCATTGTGGATTCATCTGTTTCCAGCTACAACATTACCTGCTTCCAGCTCAGCTTTCAGCAGAGTACAGCTTCCCTTAAAGGGCCGGTGTCCTTTCTACACTTTACCACTCTCCACCGGTATTATTATTTCTCCGCTCTCAAGTTCTACATTTCAGTTCATATTTCATCGCTCCCAAGTTCATCTATTATTTAACTGGTTCCAGCCAGTATCCACTCCGTGCTAACAACAGTCTGGTTCCAGCCAGTATCCACAGCAGCTGTTTTACCTTCAGCAACCCAGCTTTTCCTGGAACACCAGCTGGCACAATCCTGGGTTATCTCCATTGCTACAGTCGGGCCTGGTAAGGACTTTCCATCTAGAAGATCATAAGAACTATCTCACACTACCAGTGCCCTGTGGCTCCTGCCATCCTGTAGTACCCAGGAACTGTATTTATTATTTGCTGACTTTTACGTTTTCTTTTACTGCTGCTGTGTTGCGGAGTTGTCATAATAAACATCATTGACTTTTATCCAAGTTGTCGTGGTCACGCCTTCGGGCAGTTATTATTCATGTTACTTACATGTCCAGGGGTCTGATACAACCTCCCAGGTTCCGGTACATCTCAGCCCCTACAACTGAGGCTGCCTCCCGTCAGCTCAGGCCCTCAGTTGTGACAGTAAGCACTGACCTAATGAATCCAGCCGGAGACCAGGATCAAGCGGCCAGGCCGATGCAAGAACTGGCAGCCCGACTAGAACATCAGGAGGCTGCACAGGGCCACATCATCCGCTGTCTCCAGGATCTCTCTACTCGGCTGGATGGGATTCAGACAACTCTCCGTGGATCAGGCGCATCTGGTGCGTCAACCACAGTGACTCCAGCTATAACCCCACCCACCTTACCCATTTCTGCTCCACGTCTTCATCTTCCAACGCCAGCAAAATTTGACGGATCTCCAAGATTCTGCAGGGGATTTCTCAACCAGTGTGAGATTCAGTTTGAGCTACAACCTGGCAATTTTCCCAGTGACCGTACAAAAATTGCCTACATCATCTCTCTTCTCAGTGGCTCCGCCCTTGACTGGGCATCACCGTTATGGGAGAGGTCCGACACCCTGCTATCTTCTTACACTGCATTCGTGTCAACATTCAGGCGCATCTTCGACGAGCCAGGTCGGGTAACCTCAGCTTCATCCGAGATTCTCCGTTTACGCCAGGGGTCACGTACTGTAGGACAATATCTGATACAGTTCCAGATCCTGGCATCCGAACTGGCATGGAACGACGAGGCCCTGTATGCTGCATTCTGGCATGGCTTATCTGAGCTTATTAAAGATGAGTTAGCTACCAGAGACTTACCTTCTAAGTTAGATGAGCTAATCTCACTCTGCACGAAAGTTGATTTACGTTTCAGAGAGAGAGCAACTGAGCGTGGAAGATCATCTGCTCCAAAATCTTCTGCTCCTCCTCCTCGTCAACTGTCACCATCTAAAGATGAGCCCATGCAAATTGGCCGTTCCCGTTTAACTCCTGCTGAGCGCCGAAGACGTCTCTCTGAGTCTCTTTGTCTTTACTGTGCAGCTCCGTCTCACACCATCAATGCCTGTCCCGAACGTCCGGGAAAACTCCAAACCCTAGCTCGCCCAGGAGAGGGCCGGCTAGGAGTAAAGATCTCCTCTCCATCTCCTCATAATTGTAATCTCCCAGTCTCGCTTCAAGTTGCTCAACGTTATCGGAACGTCATTGCCCTCCTTGATTCCGGAGCAGCTGGGAACTTTATTACTGAAGCCTATGTTAAACGGTGGTCCCTACCCACCGAGAGACTTCCTTCCTCCTTTTCCTTAACTGCCGTGGATGGCAGTAAAATTTTTGATACTGTTATTGCTCTAAGGACTCTACCAGTTCGTCTGAGAGTGGGAGTTCTTCATTCCGAACTTATTTCACTTTTAGTGATTCCAAGAGCCACACATCCTGTGGTCCTGGGCCTTCCATGGCTCCGTCTTCACAATCCTACAATTGATTGGACGACTACGCAAATCCTGGCATGGGGTTCCTCCTGTGCAGAGACATGTTTGTTTAAAGTATTGCCTGTCTGTTCTTCCTCCCCCAGGTCGTCTGATGTTCCACCTCCTCCATATCAAGATTTCACGGATGTGTTCAGTAAAGCTTCTGCTGATATCCTTCCTCCTCATAGAGAATGGGACTGCCCGATTGATCTCGTTCCAGGGAAGGTTCCACCTCGAGGCCGAACTTATCCGTTGTCTCTGCCTGAGACGCATTCTATGGAGGAATACATTAAAGAGAACCTAGCAAAGGGGTTCATTCGACCTTCTTCTTCCCCAGCCGGCGCAGGCTTCTTTTTTGTAAAAAAGAAAGATGGTGGTCTGCGGCCGTGCATCGACTACAGAGGTTTGAACGACATTACCATCAAGAACCGTTATCCTTTACCCCTGATTACTGAGCTCTTTGACAGAGTTAGCGGAGCTACCATCTTTACAAAGCTGGACTTGCGAGGTGCATACAATCTCATCCGGATCCGTGAGGGTGACGAGTGGAAGACCGCCTTTAACACCCGTGACGGACATTATGAGTACCTCGTCATGCCCTTCGGATTGAGCAATGCTCCAGCTGTCTTCCAGCATTTTGTCAATGAGATCTTCAGAGACATTCTATACCGTCATGTCGTGGTCTATCTAGACGATATCCTCATTTTTGCCAACGATTTAGAGGAACATCGTTTTTGGGTTAAAGAGGTTCTGTCCCGTCTCCGTGTCAATCATCTCTATTGCAAATTAGAAAAATGCGTCTTTGAAGTCAAGTCCATTCCGTTTCTAGGGTACATTGTGTCTGGTTCCGGACTAGAGATGGATCCTGAGAAACTACAAGCAATCCAAAATTGGCCGGTACCCTTAACCCTCAAAGGGGTCCAGAGGTTCTTAGGGTTCGCCAACTATTACCGAAAGTTTATACGAGACTTTTCCACCATTGTGGCGCCTATTACTGCTTTCACTAAGAAGGGTGCTAACCCGTCCAAGTGGTCTGAAGAAGCCATGCAAGCATTTCATCTTTTAAAACAAAGGTTCATCTCTGCGCCTGTTCTGAAACAGCCTGACATCGACTCTCCTTTCATCTTAGAGGTGGATGCCTCCTCCGTTGGAGTAGGAGCGGTGTTATCTCAGAGGGCTAAAGATGGCCATTTACACCCTTGCAGTTTCTTCTCCCGGAAGTTCTCCCCAGCTGAGCGCAACTATGCCATTGGCGACCAGGAGTTGCTAGCCATCAAGCTCGCTCTAGAAGAGTGGAGGTATCTGTTGGAGGGAGCTTCTCATTTAATCACCATACTTACAGACCACAAGAACCTTTTATACCTGAAGGGCGCACAATGTCTCAACCCTCGTCAGGCCAGATGGGCACTTTTCTTTTCCAGGTTCGACTTTAAACTCCAGTTCTGTCCGGGCTCTCAGAATCGCAAGGCCGATGCCCTTTCCCGCTCATGGGAGCAAGAAAATGAGTCAGAGTCTTCAGACAAGCATCCTATTATAAATCCGTTGGCATTCTCCACGGTAGGGATGGACTCTACGCCCCCATCAGGGAAAAGTTTTGTGAAGCCGATGCTAAGGAAGAAGCTCATGCATTGGGCCCATGCTTCCCGTTTTGCCGGACATACAGGTATCCAAAAAACCCTGGAGTTTATCTCTAGGTCCTATTGGTGGCCAACTCTGAAAAAAAACGTCTTGGAGTTTATTGCATCTTGCCCAAAGTGTGCCCAACATAAAGTATCCCGCCAGTCGCCTGCGGGGCAACTGGTTCCACTATCCGTTCCCCGTCGACCATGGACCCACTTGTCGATGGATTTCATTACAGACTTACCCATGTGCAACAAGTTCAATACCATCTGGGTGGTAGTTGACCGGTTCACCAAGATGGCACACTTCATTCCTCTCACCGGTCTTCCGTCAGCTTCCAAGTTGGCTCAAGTATTCATACAAGAGATCTTCCGACTCCACGGTCTTCCTGAAGAAATTATCTCAGATCGAGGAGTTCAATTCACAGCCAAATTCTGGCGAAGTTTATGTCAAGTCCTCCAAGTCAAGCTAAAGTTTTCCACGGCTTACCATCCTCAGACCAATGGTCAAACCAAGAGGGTGAATCAGGACTTGGAGGCCTTCCTCCGCATCTATGTGTCCTCCTCTCAAGATGACTGGGTTCAATTACTTCCCTGGGCCGAGTTCTGTCATAACAACCAGTATCATTCTTCATCTGCTTCAACACCATTCTTCACTAACTTTGGATTCCACCCTAAAGTCCCTGAGTTCCAACCGCTTCCAGCAACTTCTGTTCCCGCAGTGGATATCACCTTGCATCAGTTTGCCAATATCTGGAAGAGCGTACGATCAGCTCTGCTCAAGGCATCGTTCAGGTACAAGAAGTTTGCGGATAAGAAGCGTCGAGCAGTTCCTGCTCTCAAGGTGGGTGATCGGGTATGGTTATCCACGAAGAATTTGAGGTTAAGAGTTCCCAGTATGAAGTTTGCACCTCGCTATATCGGTCCTTTCAAGATTGAACAAGTCATCAATCCTGTTGCTTACAGACTCCAGTTGCCTCCCTTCTTAAAAATACCCAGGACATTCCATGTTTCCCTGTTGAAACCGCTGATCTTGAATCGGTTTCATTCCTCACTTCCTCCAACTCCGAAAGTCCAAACTCAACGAGGCGTTGAGTATGAAGTGGCCAAGATCCTGGACTCACGTCACCGTTACGGTCAACTACAATATCTTATTGACTGGAAGGGTTATGGTCCTGAGGAACGTTCATGGACCAATGCTTCTGATGTCCATGCTCCTGCCTTGGTCCGGAGATTCCATTCCAAGTTTCCTCAAAAGCCAAAGAAGTGTCCTGGGGCCACTCCTAAAGGGGGGGGTGCTGTCACGATCCGGGTATCTGGACGCCATTTCTTACCCATCAGATGCCTCCTAAGGCTGGCTCAGCGCTCCAGGACTGGATCCCATCTGTTATCCTGATGTGTACATTCCTGTATCCTCTCCTGTCACTCTGGGACGCTGTCACAGTAAACGCCATATTACACCTGGCATGGCGTCTCCCGCGGCCTCCGCCGCCGTCCCTGAACTTCTGCATGCAGAGTGTCTGAGTGGCGATTACGTCAGCCGCGGCCTCCGCTGTGTCCGCGTGGTTGGATGTGCATCTGTCAGCCTGGCGCCTCCTGTCTCCGGTGGCCGGCGCCACCATTACTGTTTTCATTACCACATGGATTACAAACCAAACTTCCCTCCAAGTGTCTGCATGGGCGCAGCCATCTTGGATTCTGTCAGCTGATCATTTCCACCAATCTGTTCTCAGTATTGATAATCTGCATAATTGCCTAGCCAATCCCTTCCTTGCTGCAGGTATAAATACACTGTGCCTGAGCAAGGAAGGCGTCAGTGCTTTGGTTGTCAAACCTAGTTCCTGTTTGTCTCTCTCCTGTGATTGTCTTCCAGGTTCCAGCTCCTGTCTCAAGACTTCCACCATAGAGACCCGCACCAGCATTCCACCTGCGGTGTAGCCTGACTCTCCAATCCATTGTGGATTCATCTGTTTCCAGCTACAACATTACCTGCTTCCAGCTCAGCTTTCAGCAGAGTACAGCTTCCCTTAAAGGGCCGGTGTCCTTTCTACACTTTACCACTCTCCACCGGTATTATTATTTCTCCGCTCTCAAGTTCTACATTTCAGTTCATATTTCATCGCTCCCAAGTTCATCTATTATTTAACTGGTTCCAGCCAGTATCCACTCCGTGCTAACAACAGTCTGGTTCCAGCCAGTATCCACAGCAGCTGTTTTACCTTCAGCAACCCAGCTTTTCCTGGAACACCAGCTGGCACAATCCTGGGTTATCTCCATTGCTACAGTCGGGCCTGGTAAGGACTTTCCATCTAGAAGATCATAAGAACTATCTCACACTACCAGTGCCCTGTGGCTCCTGCCATCCTGTAGTACCCAGGAACTGTATTTATTATTTGCTGACTTTTACGTTTTCTTTTACTGCTGCTGTGTTGCGGAGTTGTCATAATAAACATCATTGACTTTTATCCAAGTTGTCGTGGTCACGCCTTCGGGCAGTTATTATTCATGTTACTTACATGTCCAGGGGTCTGATACAACCTCCCAGGTTCCGGTACATCTCAGCCCCTACAACTGAGGCTGCCTCCCGTCAGCTCAGGCCCTCAGTTGTGACACTCTATGTTTAGAAGTGGTGTTGTTGGCCATGCAAAACAATTGGTTGAGACTTAACATTTATGTTGTTTTTTTACTCCAAAAATGATGTGACAAAAATGTGTTGATATGGCCAACATCACATCTGACAATTATCCATCTAAAAATACCTTAACACCATCTGCTTGTTGTTGTTGATTATTGCAAGGATGACTGGTCATTAGTGTATTTTTATTTTCTATGTACTAACCAGGGACGTGCAGTCAGGGGAGGCAGGGGAGGCAGTGCCTCCCCTGTCACTAATGATTAAAATAATACAAAGAAGATACATAAGACACATATCCTGTGTCAGATGTACCCTCTTTGTATTATTATAATCAGTGGTTAAAGTGGGCCGTAACGGGACGGAACTGCGTTCCGTCACCTCTAATTGCAGGCGGAACCAGTTCCGCCTCCGCCCGGCCACAGCATCATGTCCCTGTTCCATTATAAAGGTGGCAACGGCCGCCAGCCAATCACGGCTCGCGGACCGGCTGCAGCACCAATTAGAAGTAGATGAGGCTTTTTCAAAATCTGGCGTGAGCCAATCACGGCTCGCAGACCGCCAGCCAATAAAAAGCTGCCAAGTGGCAGCTTCTCATTAGCTGACGGTCCAGGAGCCGTGAATGGCGCTCAGCCGGCGCCAGGTTCAAAGTGCCCTCACTCCCCCCCTCTGCCGCAGCCACAGCCACAGCCGCCGGAGTGTGACTGAGCCGCGGGCTGTAACGCCCGATCCCCGTAGCTTATAAACACATAGCACCCCCCCTCCCCCCCCCGCAAATAGACTGTGCGGTGCGGCTGCCGGCAGCTGCCTCCACTAACTGAGGAGAGGACGGAGGCAGGCTGGCTGAATGTACGGGGAGCAACAGTAGCTGCAGAGAATGTTGCAGCTCCTCCCAGGCAGACCTCCCATGTGACAGAGCTGGCCGGCCGGGTGAGGCAGGACGGAAATGTTTACAGTGAACTGTACTGCAGTTGAGCACAGGTATTTGTTTTAAGTGTAGGGGGGGGCTTAGTTGGCCGGGTGAGGAACCCACTGCCCTGGTGTTTGGAAGGAAGAGGGGGGGGGGGGGGGGGGGTGCTATGTGTTTATAAGCTACGTGTGTATCATGTGCTGTGTGCATGTATCCTATGTGTGTATCATGTACTGTGTGCATGTATCCTATGTGTGTATCATGTGCTGTGTTCATGTATCCTATGTGTGTATCATGTGCTGTGTGCATGTATCCTATGTGTGTATCATGTGCTGTGTTCATGTATCCTATGTGTGTATCATGTGCTGTGTGCATGTATCCTATGTGTGTATCATGTGCTGTGTTCATGTATCCTATGTGTGTATCATGTGCTGTGTGCATGTATCCAGTGTGTATCATGTGCTGTGTGCATGTATCCTATGTGTGTATCATGTGCTGTGTGTATGTATCCTGTATGTGTATCATGTGCTGTGTGTATGTATGTATCCTGTATGTGTATCATGTGCTGTGTGTATGTATCCTGTATGTGTATCATGTGCTGTGTGTATGTATCCTGTATGTGTATCATGTGCAGTGTATGTATCCTGTGTGTGTATCATGTGCAGTGTATGTATCCTGTGTGTGTATCATGTGCTGTGTGTATGTATCCTATGTGTGTATCATGTGCTGTGTTCATGTATCCTATGTGTGTATCATGTGCTGTGTTCTTGTATCCTGTGTGTATCATGTGCTGTGTTCATGTATCCTGTGTGTATCATGTGCTGTGTTCATGTATCCTGTGTGTGTATCATGTGCTGTGTTCATGTATCCTGTGTGTATCATGTGCTGTGTTCATGTATCCTATGTGTGTATCATGTGCTGCGTTCATGTATCCTATGTGTGTATCATGTGCTGCGTTCATGTATCCTGTGTGTGTATCATGGCCTTTGTTCATGTATCCTGTGTGTATCATGTGCTGTGTTCATGTATCCTGTGTGTGTATCATGGCCTTTGTTCATGTATCCTGTGTGTATCATGTGCTGTGTTCATGTATCCTGTGTGTATCATGTGCTGTGTTCATGTATCCTGTGTGTATCATGTGCTGTGTTCATGTATCCTGTGTGTATCATGTGCTGCGTTTATGTATCCTGTGTGTGTATCATGGCCTTTGTTCATGTATCCTGTGTGTATCATGTGCTGTGTTCATGTATCCTGTGTGTATCATGTGCTGTGTTCATGTATCCTGTGTGTATCATGTGCTGTGTTCATGTATCCTGTGTGTATCATGTGCTGTGTTCATGTATTCTGTGTGTATCATGTGCTGTGTTCATGTATCCTGTGTGTGTATCATGTGCCGTGTGTATGTATCCTGTGTGTGTATCATGTGCCGTGTGTATGTATCCTGTGTGTGTATCATGTGCCGTGTGTATGTATCCTGTGTGTATCATGTGCCGTGTGTATGTATCCTATGTGTGTGTATGTGCTGTGTGTGTGTGTATGCATGCTATGTGTGTATGTGTATATGCTGTGTGTATGTATGCTCTGTGTGTATATGTATGCATGCTCTGTGTGTATGCATGCATGTATGCTCCGTGTGTGTGTCTGCAGTGTGTATGTTTGATCCGAGTAGTTATGTATTGTATATATGTTTTTGAAAGTACGCCATGAATGTATGTATGCTGTGTGTAAGTATGTATGTATATGTACAGAAGTGTATGTATGTGTGTGTATATATATATATATCTATCACAACATATGTACATGCATACGTGAACGGAACCCCCCCCCCCCAAGAAAATCCTGCGTTTGCCCCTGCCTGGGCGTCTGGTAGGAGAGTCAACTCTCCCTCCTCATGAAGACCTCCAGGTAACTGCTGCCACAATTCACAGCTCTGGGTGCCCAGTCTTTCTGCTGCTGATATTCTCTCTCTCTCCATGGCTCTCTCTCTCTCTCTCTCTCTCTCTCTCTCTCCATGTCACTCTATTTTGCCATGTCTCCTCTTCATCTCTCTCTCTTTTGCCATGTCTCTCTCTCTCTCTTGCAATGTCTCTATCTCCATGTCTCTCTCACCCTCTCTTGCCATGTCACTCTTTTTGTCTGTTTTTGCACTTTCAAGACTGAGTGTGTGTGTGTGTGTGTGTGTGTGTGTGTGTGTGTGTGTGTATATATATATATAACACCCTCATAAAATCCTGCATTTGCCCCTGGAAGGGGCTCTACCTGTCGTACTGTGTAAAAGGGGACGCTGTCTGCCGTACTGTGTAAAAGGGGGGACTCTGAAAATTGTGGGCATTGTGTGTAAAGGGCACTAGTATGTGGGGCGGGCAATGTAAATAAGATTGTGCTACTGTGAAGCATTATTTTGAATTGGTGGTACTTTTGTGTGGCCACGCCCCTTCCTTGTGAGGCCACACCCTTTCTGTGGCATTGCAGGTGAGGTGAGTTCCCCCACCTCTCCAAGACCACTTTAAGCCCTGATTATAATCATTGTAGTCCGCATGTATTACATTTGGGAGGCACTGACAGCTAGTGCCTCCCGTAACCAGTGGGAACGGGACAAAGCGGGGGGCGGGGCCATGTGCTGGGCTGTAAAAGCCCATTACAAAAAGAGTAAAGCACGCCCCTGCTAGCGAGGCACCTGTGATTGGACAGCGGATCCAGTGCTGGATCCGCTGGTCCAATCACATAGATGCGGCGGGGAGAAGTGGCGGCGGGACACGTCAGGCACTGCTCCAGCTGCAGCGCGCCGGGATGCCGAGGAGACAGAGTGCATGCGGCGATGACTATGAGCGGCTCCCCCCTCCCTGCCTCCTTACTCACAGCACTGTTCTTGCTGTTCTTGCAGCGGTACATGGAGAAGGGGGGAGAGCAGAAGACAGCACCGCGAGAGCCAGGTGGAGAGAGCTGGGAGTGCTTTATGCAGCGGGCGGCGCTAACTCCCTTCCTCCACTGCTCTCTCCCAGGGAGCAGCACTGACACCTCTGCGGAAGGCACATATGCCCAGGCCAGGACCCAGGTGAGGGGGGGGTGAGTGAATGAAAGTAACGTGGGAAGGGGGGCAGCTCACACCCACAGATCACCAGAGACCCCCCCCCTCCCCCCGTGACAGGGCTGCAGGGAGTAGTAGTGGAAGGAGGGGGGGGGGGGGGGGCAGTGTACACCAGCTAGTGTCGGGCTGGCTTTGGAACCTGCTGCTTGATGGTGAGGGGTTATTTTTATAAAAAGGGGCGTGGTCACATATCCGTGATTAAGCCACGCCCCCGACTGTGCCAAGTCTCCTGCGATCTGACTGCTACTTTGCTGACACTGGCACCTGCAGTGTGAGTTGGCACCTCCAGCCTGGAGGTACCTACTGTGGTAATGTGTGTGTGCCTCGGTATGAGTGTGTGCCTCAGTGTGTCTGTGTGTCTCAGTAAAAGTGCGAGTGCCTCTGTGTAAGTGTCAGTGTGCGTGTCTCAGTATGAGTGTGTGTCTCAGTATGAGTGTGTGCGCCTTAGTGTGAGTGTCAGTGTGCGTGTCTCAGTATGAGTGTGTGTGCCTCAGTGTGAGTGTCAGTGTGCGTGTCTCAGTATGAGTGTGTGTGCCTCAGTGTGAGTGTCAGTGTGCGTGTCTCAGTATGAGTGTGTGCGCCTCAGTGAGAGTGTCAGTGTGCGTGTCTCAGTATGAGTGTGTGCGCCTCAGTGAGTGTCAGTGTGTGTGTCTCAGTATGAGTGTGTGTGCCTCAGTGTGAGTGACAGTGTGCATGTCTCAGTATGAGTGTGTGTGCCTCAGTGTGAGTGACAGTGTGCGTGTCTCAGTATGAGTGTGTGCGCCTCAGTGTGAGTGTCAGTGTGCGTGTCTCAGTATGAGTGTCAGTGTGCGTGTCTCAGTATGAGTGTGTGCGCCTCAGTGTGAGTGTCAGTGTGCGTGTCTCAGTATGAGTGTCAGTGTGCGTGTCTCAGTATGAGTGTGTGCGCCTCAGTGTGAGTGTCAGTGTGCGTGTCTCAGTATGAGTGTGTGTCTCAGTATGAGTGTCTGTGCCTCAGTGTGAGTGTCAGTGTGCGTGTCTCAGTATGAGTGTGTGCGCCTCAGTGTGAGTGTCAGTTTGCGTGTCTCAGTATGAGTGTGTGTCTCAGTATGAGTGTGTGTGCCTCAGTGTGAGTGACAGTGTGCGTGTCTCAGTATGAGTGTGTGTGCCTCAGTGTGAGTGACAGTGTGTGTGTCTCAGTATGAGTGTCAGTGTGCATGTCTCAGTATGAGTGTGTCTCAGTATGAGAGTCTGTGCCTCAGTGTGAGTGTCAGTGTGCGTGTCTCAGTATGAGTGTGTGTGCCTCAGTGTGAGTGTCAGTGTGCGTGTCTCAGTATGAGTGTGTGCGCCTCAGTGTGAGTGTCAGTGTGCGTGTCTCAGTATGAGTGTGTGTCTCAGTATGAGTGTGTGCGCCTCAGTATGAGTGTCAGTGTGTGTGTCTCAGTATGAGTGTGTGTGCCTCAGTGTGAGTGACAGTGTGCATGTCTCAGTATGAGTGTGTGTGCCTCAGTGTGAGTGACAGTGTGCGTGTCTCAGTATGAGTGTGTGCGCCTCAGTGTGAGTGTCAGTGTGCGTGTCTCAGTATGAGTGTCAGTGTGCGTGTCTCAGTATGAGTGTATGCGCCTCAGTGTGAGTGTCAGTGTGCGTGTCTCAGTATGAGTGTCAGTGTGCGTGTCTCAGTATGAGTGTATGCGCCTCAGTGTGAGTGTCAGTGTGCGTGTCTCAGTATGAGTGTGTGTCTCAGTATGATTGTCTGTGCCTCAGTGTGAGTGTCAGTGTGCGTGTCTCAGTATGAGTGTGTGCGCCTCAGTGTGAGTGTCAGTGTGCGTGTCTCAGTATGAGTGTGTGTCTCAGTATGAGTGTGTGTGCCTCAGTGTGAGTGTCTCAGTATGAGTGTGTGTGCCTCAGTATGAGTGTCAGTGTGCATGTCTCAGTATGAGTGTGTGTCTCAGTATGAGAGTCTGAGCCTCAGTGTGAGTGACAGTGTGCATGTCTCAGTATGAGTGTGTGTGCCTCAGTGTGAGTGTGTGTGCCTCAGTACAGTGTGAGGGCTTGTCAGTGTGACATTGTGGACAGAAAAGCATAAATTGAATGTCTGCAACAGGATCCCCAACCTGAGTGTGTGTGCCTCAGTGTGAGTGACAGTGTGCATGTCTCAGTATGAGTGTGTGTGCCTCAGTGTGAGTGACAGTGTGCGTGTCTCAGTATGAGTGTGTGCGCCTCAGTGTGAGTGTCAGTGTGCGTGTCTCAGTATGAGTGTCAGTGTGCGTGTCTCAGTATGAGTGTGTGCGCCTCAGTGTGAGTGTCAGTGTGCGTGTCTCAGTATGAGTGTCAGTGTGCGTGTCTCAGTATGAGTGTGTGCGCCTCAGTGTGAGTGTCAGTGTGCGTGTCTCAGTATGAGTGTGTGTCTCAGTATGAGTGTCTGTGCCTCAGTGTGAGTGTCAGTGTGCGTGTCTCAGTATGAGTGTGTGCGCCTCAGTGTGAGTGTCAGTTTGCGTGTCTCAGTATGAGTGTGTGTCTCAGTATGAGTGTGTGTGCCTCAGTGTGAGTGACAGTGTGCGTGTCTCAGTATGAGTGTGTGTGCCTCAGTGTGAGTGACAGTGTGTGTGTCTCAGTATGAGTGTCAGTGTGCATGTCTCAGTATGAGTGTGTCTCAGTATGAGAGTCTGTGCCTCAGTGTGAGTGTCAGTGTGCGTGTCTCAGTATGAGTGTGTGTGCCTCAGTGTGAGTGTCAGTGTGCGTGTCTCAGTATGAGTGTGTGCGCCTCAGTGTGAGTGTCAGTGTGCGTGTCTCAGTATGAGTGTGTGTCTCAGTATGAGTGTGTGCGCCTCAGTATGAGTGTCAGTGTGTGTGTCTCAGTATGAGTGTGTGTGCCTCAGTGTGAGTGACAGTGTGCATGTCTCAGTATGAGTGTGTGTGCCTCAGTGTGAGTGACAGTGTGCGTGTCTCAGTATGAGTGTGTGCGCCTCAGTGTGAGTGTCAGTGTGCGTGTCTCAGTATGAGTGTCAGTGTGCGTGTCTCAGTATGAGTGTATGCGCCTCAGTGTGAGTGTCAGTGTGCGTGTCTCAGTATGAGTGTCAGTGTGCGTGTCTCAGTATGAGTGTATGCGCCTCAGTGTGAGTGTCAGTGTGCGTGTCTCAGTATGAGTGTGTGTCTCAGTATGATTGTCTGTGCCTCAGTGTGAGTGTCAGTGTGCGTGTCTCAGTATGAGTGTGTGCGCCTCAGTGTGAGTGTCAGTGTGCGTGTCTCAGTATGAGTGTGTGTCTCAGTATGAGTGTGTGTGCCTCAGTGTGAGTGTCTCAGTATGAGTGTGTGTGCCTCAGTATGAGTGTCAGTGTGCATGTCTCAGTATGAGTGTGTGTCTCAGTATGAGAGTCTGAGCCTCAGTGTGAGTGACAGTGTGCATGTCTCAGTATGAGTGTGTGTGCCTCAGTGTGAGTGTGTGTGCCTCAGTACAGTGTGAGGGCTTGTCAGTGTGACATTGTGGACAGAAAAGCATAAATTGAATGTCTGCAACAGGATCCCCAACCTGAGCCTCTGAAAATATCTCAAACAGATGCAAATGGATGGTTATATCATGAAGTACTGATATAAAGCCAACTACCTAATTTATAAGCCCAACAGAGCAGATGTATAATACGGGTTGGTGGTGCTCCCCAGAGCCAAATAAACAGAGAAAATACACTTAGAAGAAAGAATGCTCTTTTTTGGGGGGCATGCTTGAAAATGTCCGCAGGGTTGTAAATGCACACTTAGAAAAAATTAAAACATAACTTTTATTATTCCATCTTAAAAAAAAGTACAGTTCCCCAAAATACTTAGACATACCAAACATTGAATTAAATCAAACGTAAAAGTGACCTTTAATGTATACACAATTTGTTGATCACATAATCCGATAATCACTACTCTAGTCATAAATGACAATACCAATTAATGTTTTACACCAAAAAGATCTGAAATGTTTACAAATGACTGAAACTGCACATGTAATATAGGAGCAATTCCAACTGGGACCTCATTCATTATCCGCATAACACTCGGTCAAAAGCATAAATACAAAAAACAAGTTAATTGGCATTAATGATCCTTAATCATATTGCTCCCTAACCGCCAATTATTGTGATATTTGAAAAAGATCACATAAATATAAAATAATGTAAAGTTAGAGTAACCCAATATGGAAAAGACACAATTGTCACCTCAATTAGTAAAGTATCGAGGTCCTTTAGAATAACAGTATAGGCTTGTATTAGAGAGAACAGTATTCACCTCAATTGATCAAGCATGAGCGTCCCAGGAGCAACAATGGTGGTCATTCCGAGTTGTTCGCTCGTTGCCGATTTTCGCTATATTGCGATTTTCCGCTTACTGCGCATGCGCAATGTCCGCAGTGCGACTGCGCCAAGTAAATTTGCTATGCAGTTAGGTATTTTACTCACGGCATTACGAGGTCTTTTCTTTGTTCTGGTGATCGTAATGTGATTGACAGGAAGTGGGTGTTTCTGGGCGGAAACTGGCCGTTTTAAGGGTGTGTGTGAAAAAACGCTGCCGTTTCTGGGAAAAACGCGGGAGTGGCTGGAGAAACGGGGGAGTGTCTGGGCGAACACTGGGTGTGTTTGTGACGTCAAACCAGGAACGAAACTGACTGAACTGATCGCAGTGGCAGAGTAAGTCTGGAGCTACTCAGAAACTGCTAAGAAATTTCTACTCGCAATTTTGCGAATCTTTCGTTCGCAATTTTGCTATACTAAGATACACTCCCAGAGGGCGGCAGCTTAGCGTGTGCAATGCTGCTAAAAGCAGCTAGCGAGCGAACAACTCGGAATGAGGGCCAATATACTGTAAGCTTGTGATAAAGATAACAGAAACGCTGATGTGTTCTAATTGCTAAAACGTTTGTTGCTTATGTAAGTGGTAGCAACACTGTTATTTTATGATTGCCACATTGTTAGAATTTTTTGTTGAAGAAAGCGATTGATACAATTTGATTCAGCAGATTGTGCAGTAACATAGTTATTTGCATAGGTATTTCCAGTTAAAACAGGAATACATAATTGTGTACCTGCACTGTATAATGTACTGTAAATAAAAAAAATAAGACAGACAGAACACTTCTGCTGTTGGTGTTAGATGCTGATCGTAACCCTGATGCCAAAGGACAGTGCAGGGAGACTACAACAAATTCGCCAATGAGAGAGTGCTGAAAAATAGGAAAAAATATTGAGCTAATATGTGAGGTAAATTACCGAGAGTGTAGTACAGTATATAGTGATAGAGGGTCCCTTCTGCTGTCTGCGTTAGGGGGAACGGGTCACCCTGATACTAAAAAGCTTTTCCGTGTGCCCTTCACGATCGCTGATAAGAGCAGGACCAGAAAAAAATGTGTGCATTTACATCCCTGTGGACATTTTCAAGCGTGCCCCCCAAAAAGTGTATTTTCAGTGTGACATTGTGTGAGCTCACCCGTGCTGTTCCACGGACCCCGGGATGTACTGTTTATGTTGTATTTTATATTGTGCTATACCTAGTGTCACCCTCTCCGTGTAACCCACTGCTGTCATCCTCTCCACAGCATCACCCTCTCTCTGGCACCCACTTCTGTCACCCTCTCCCTGGTGTCACCCTCTCCCTGTCTCCCAATGCTGTCAGTGTCACCTTCTCTCTGGCACCCACTTCTGTCACCCTCTCCCTGGTGTCACCCACTCTGTCACCCAATGCTGTCAGTGTCACCTTCTCTCTGGCACCCACTTCTGTCACCCTCTCCCTGTCTCCCAATGCTGTCAGTGACACCTTCTCTCTGGCACCCACTTCTGTCACCCTCTCCCTGGTGTCACCCACTCTGTCACCCAATGCTGTCAGCATCACCTTTTCTCTGTCACCCAATGCTGTCATCCTTTCCCTGGTGTCACCCTCTCTGTCTCCCAATGCTGTCAGTGTCACCTTCTCTCTGTCACCCACTGCTGTCACCCTCTCCCTGGCATCACCCTCTCCCTGTCTCCCAATGCTGTCAGCGTCACCCTCTCTGTCACCCACTGCTGTCACCCTCTCCCTGGCATCACCCTCCCCCCTTAATATTTATTTTTTATATTACAAAATTTACAATATATTAGCCGCCTGCTCATCACAAGTTTGGCAGTGGCTGCATCGCACTGAGATGCAAATTAGCGGCAGGGGGGCCAGGACGGTTGATGGCGGCAATTTTGTAGTAGATTGGCATAGGCAGCAGCCATTAGCAGCAGCAGCAGTGGGTATTGGCTTGTGGGGTAGTAGCAGACATCAGCTCAGCGGTGGTAGGGGTCATCGGTGGGCCTCAGCGTACATTATGGCTGCAGTGACTCACCAGCCACTGACCTCACCGCACGCCACTGGTACTAACAGTGGGGCAGATGTATAAACCTGGAGAAGGCATAAGGAAGTGAAAAACCAGTGATATGTGCAAGGTGATAAAGGCACAAGGCAAACAGATCCAATATGTACATTAACAGTTGTGTTTATTTTGTACTGCTGCCTTTATCACCTTGCACATATCAGTGTTTTTTCACTTCCTTATGCCTTCTCAAGGTTAATAAATCTACACCACTGTTTGTATACTTATTTACACGTAATTCATACTTGCCTACTCTCCCGGAATGGCCGGAAGGCTCCCGAAAATCGGGTGACCCTCCTGGCCCCCCGGAAGAGCAGGCAAGTCTCCCGATTTGCGGGGTCCCCCCTGCCCGTCCACCCACTTAGTGTGTAAAGTGGGCGGTCCGGGCAGTCGATGACGCGATTCTTGCTGAATCGCGTCATCATAGCCACGCCCCCTGCAGTGTAATGCCGGTGATCGCGGCATTAAAGAGCGGGGGGCGTGGTTTAAAGGAGGTGTCACTGTGACCCTGCCCTTGCTCCGCCCCCATCCCGACCTTGCTCCGCCCCTGTCCCGCCTCCGGCCACCCCCTCCTTTACAGCACAGCCTCCCCTGCCCGCCCGCTGAGCCGACCTGGCTGCTCTCTCCCGCAAAGAGCAGCCAGAATATCGGTAAGTATGCGTAATTGTTATGTTTACTCACCAGACAACTGAGGGGATTGTGGATCCTCACTTTGTGGGCTGGCCAAAAGAGCTAGTGGTGGCACGGCTGACACTGCGGAGATGCGCCGTTGGGGTGGTGGTGCTGGAGCTGGAGCCTCAAGACGGCGTCTCTTGGGTGGCCTCGTTGCCACAGTAACCGAGCCCTGTGATGGGCGCCTTAGTGTAGGTGGATTTGCCGAAGAAGAACCTATGTGATAAGATAATCATTAACATTTTGTGTTTCTATGTGTTTGCAGAATATGTGTTTACAGTTAAATCTTACCGGCATTGCCACCATCTGCATCTCTTGGCAGTGTTGGCTGTGGCCTGGCTGTGCTGCTTCTCTGGCGTACTGTAGAAATATGAAGAATGTCCTGATGAACATACTATTTTGGTGATATGTTTATGCAAATTCCTTATTGTGATGTAAACATATGTGGTACCTGATGAGAATTAAACTAAATGATGCTTATGCTTTTCTGCCTGACTTCATTGGGTGTGTGTTATTTAAATTAGCAAAAATTACGCAAAAAAAAACATACACAAAGGCGCATAATGCAAACAATTATACTACTTAAAACCAAAACGTCGTAGCTTGACACAACCACAATATTGCACGCTAAGGTCCCAATTTTTGATAATAATAATGAAACACTAGACAAAAATATCTGCAAAAAATTGGAAACATCACAACCAAATATGCATTTAAAAAACACATCAAGCACACAAAGGGCAACCCAGAACAACACACAATAAACATAAATGCTATGAAATGTATTTACAAAAAACCTTTGTAAAAAAAAAACTTCTTGAAAACACACCTACAAACATTTACTTTTGACATAAAACACCAGAAAAACTCCAAGGCAACCAGAAAATTTTGAAAAAAAATTTATAACAAAAAAACATAATTGAGAATAACAGTACATCAGGCCTGGCCAACCTGTGGCTCTCCAGATGTAGTGAAACTACACATCCCAGCATGCCCTGCCACAGTTTTAACATTCCCTAATAGCAAAACTGTGGCAAGGCATGATGGGACTTGTAGTTTTACAACAGCTGGAGAGCCACAGGTTGGCCAGGCCTGCACTACATCACCAACACATTAGAAGAATGAACAAACTGACAACCACAATTAGCTAAAAGACATTTCAGACAACTAAGGACAAAGCACACATGCTTAAATTGTTAAAAAAATAACACAAATAACTCACCATCCTGCCTTGGCCGATCCGAATCCCGGACATGAGTGGCACCAACCACTTCTGGCGGAATGAGTGCACGCACAGGATCCTCCCAATCACGGTAAGATGCACGGAAGGGGTGTCCACCCCCGGTTTGGCGGGCCGATATAGCCTCCTTGGCCATCTTCGCCTTGGCACGGTGCTTTATATCATAGAAACGCTTACGACACGTGTCCTCGGTCCGCCTCACCACACCCTCACTATTCACAGCCGCAATGACCTTCCCCCACAGAACACTCTTCCTGCGTGACGACACCTTTGCAGCATCATGGCCAAACAACTGCCGATGATGCCTCATCAGCTCCCGCACCAAAGCCATATTTTCAGCATAGCTAACTTTGACATTGCGGCCAGTCTTTGTAGTGGTGCGTGGCTGCGGAGCCGCAACACCATCACTCTCACTGGAGGCCGCAGCAACAACCTGCCCCTCATCCTCACTATCCTCCTCCACCTCACTAACCTCCTCCCTCTCACTCACCTCCTCCACCTCACTCACCTCCTCCCTCTCACTCACCTCCTCCACCTCACTCACCTCCACCCTCTCACTCACCTCCTCCACCACACTCACCTCTGACTGGGACATAATCAGGACAAACAACAAATAACACTGAGAAAAAAAAAACAGTAAACACACTCCTCCACTACCACTACACACCACACACCAAACACACACACACTCACTCACTCACTCACTCACTCACTCACTCGCTCACAAACAATGACAATAGACGTGAAATAAAAACAATGACAAAAAACTAGTGATGAGCGGGTTCGGTTTCTCCGAAACCGAACCCCCCCGAACTTCAACTTTTTCACACGGGTCCGAGGCAGGTTAGAACCTGCCTGCCTTGCTCGGCTAACCCGAGCGCGCCCGAACGTCATCATCCCGCTGTCGGATTCTCGCGAGATTTGGATTCTATATAAGCAGCCGCGCGTCGCCGCCATTTTCACTCGTGCATTGGAGATGATAGGGAGAGGACGTGGCTGGCATCCTCTCCGTTTATTGTAGAAGTTGATTGGTTTACTTTATTTCTTATTTGTGGGGAGGATTGGGGAGCAGCTGTTAGGAGGAGTACAGTGCAGAGTTTTGCTGATAAGTGACCACCAGTTTTTATCCGTTCTCTGCCTGAAAAAAACGCTCCATACCATATCTGTGCTCAGTGTGCTGCATGATATATCTGTGCTGAGTGCTCACACTGCTTAATTGTGGGGACTGGGGAGCAGCTATAGCAGGAGTACAGTGCAGAGTTTTGCTGACAGTGACCACCAGTATACGTTGTCTGCCTGAAAAACACTCCATATCTGTGCTCACAGTGTGCTGCTTTATTGTGGGGACTGGGGACCACCAGTATAATTAATATTATATAGGAGGAGTACAGTGCAGAGTGCACTGCTGTACCTACCTCTGTGTCGTCACTCGTCATCCATTAAGTATACTATCCATCTGCATTGTATACCTGTGGTGCATTTTAGACTAGTTTAGCAGTTTGCTGACAGTGTCCACCAGTATACTATATATAGCAGTACGGTAGGCCACTGCTGTGTACCTACCTCTGTGTCGTCACTCGTCATCCATTAAGTATACTATCCATCTACATTCTATACCTGTGGTGCATTTTAGACAGTTTTGCAGTTTGCTGACAGTGTCCACCAGTATACTATATATAGCAGTACGGTAGGCCACTGCTGTGTACCTACCTCTGTGTCGTCACTCGTCATCCATTAAGTATACTATCCATCTACATTCTATACCTGTGGTGCATTTTAGACAGTTTTGCAGTTTGCTGACAGTGTCCACCAGTATACTATATATAGCAGTACGGTAGGCCACTGCTGTGTACCTACCTCTGTGTCGTCACTCGTCATCCATTAAGTATACTATCCATCTACATTCTATACCTGTGGTGCATTTTAGACTAGTTTAGCAGTTTGCTGACAGTGTCCACCAGTATACTATATATAGCAGTACGGTAGGCCACTGCTGTGTACCTACCTCTGTGTCGTCACTCGTCATCCATTAAGTATACTATCCATCTACATTCTATACCTGTGGTGCATTTTAGACAGTTTTGCAGTTTGCTGACAGTGTCCACCAGTATACTATATATAGGAGTACGGTAGGCCACTGCTGTGTACGTCACTCGTCATCCATTAAGTATACTATCCATCTACATTCTATACCTGTGGTGCATTTTAGACAGTTTTGCAGTTTGCTGACAGTGTCCACCAGTATACTATATATAGCAGTACGGTAGGCCACTGCTGTGTACCTACCTCTGTGTCGTCACTCGTCATCCATTAAGTATACTATCCATCTACATTCTATACCTGTGGTGCATTTTAGACAGTTTTGCAGTTTGCTGACAGTGTCCACCAGTATACTATATATAGCAGTACGGTAGGCCACTGCTGTGTACCTACCTCTGTGTCGTCACTCGTCATCCATTAAGTATACTATCCATCTACATTCTATACCTGTGGTGCATTTTAGACAGTTTTGCAGTTTGCTGACAGTGTCCACCAGTATACTATATATAGCAGTACGGTAGGCCACTGCTGTGTACCTACCTCTGTGTCGTCACTCGTCATCCATTAAGTATACTATCCATCTACATTCTATACCTGTGGTGCATTTTAGACTAGTTTAGCAGTTTGCTGACAGTGTCCACCAGTATACTATATATAGCAGTACGGTAGGCCACTGCTGTGTACCTACCTCTGTGTCGTCACTCGTCATCCATTAAGTATACTATCCATCTACATTCTATATATATATATTCTATATAATTCCACACATTAAAAAATGGAGAACAAAAATGTGGAGGTTAAAGGGAAAGATCAAGATCCACTTCCACCTCGTGCTGAAGCGGCAGCCACTAGTCATGGCCGAGACGATGAAATGCCATCAACGTCGTCTGCCAAGGCCGATGCCCAATGTCATAGTAGAGAGCATGTAAAATCCAAAACACAAAAGTTCAGTAAAATGACCCAAAAATCAAAATTAAAAGCGTCTGAGGAGAAGCGTAAACTTGCCAATATGCCATTTACGACATGGAGTGGTAAGGAACGGCTGAGGCCCTGGCCTATGTTCATGGCTAGTGGTTCAGCTTCAAATGAGGATGGAAGCACTCATCCTCTCACTAGAAAAAAGAAAAGACTTAAGCTGGAAAAAGCACAGCAAAGAACTGTGCGTTCTTCAAAATCACAAATCCCCAAGGAGAGTCCAATTGTGTCGGTTGCGATGCCTGACCTTCCCAACACTGGACGGGAAGAGCTTGCGCCTTCCACCATTTGCACGCCCCCTGCAAGTGCTGGAAGGAGCACCCGCAGTCCAGTTCCTGATAGTCAAATTGAAGATGTCACTGTTGAAGTACACCAGGATGAGGATATGCGTGTTGCTGGCGCTTTGGAGGAAATTGACAAGGAGGATTCTGATGTGAGGTGGTTTGTTTAAGTCAGGCACCCGGGGAGACACCTGTTGTCCGTGGGAGGAATATGGCCCTTGACATGCCTGGTCAAAATACAAAAAAAATCAGCTCTTCGGTGTGGAATTATTTCAACACAAATGCGGACAACAGGTGTCAAGCCATGTGTTGCCTTTGTCAAGCTGTAATAAGTAGGGGTAAGGACGTTAACCACCTCGGAACATCCTCCCTTATACGTCACCTGCAGCGCATTCATCATAAGTCAGTGACAAGTTCAAAAACTTTGGGTGACAGCGGAAGCAGTCCACTGACCACTAAATCCCTTCCTCTTGTAACCAAGCTCCTGCAAACCACACCACCAACTCCGTCAGTGTCAATTTCCTCCTTACCCAGGAAAGCCAATAGTCCTGCAGGCCATGTCACTGTCAAGTCTGACGAGTCCTCTCCTGCCTGGGATTCCTCCGATGCATCCTTGAGTGTAACGCCTACTGCTGCTGGCGCTGCTGTTGTTGCTGCTGGGAGTCGATCGTCATCCCAGAGGGGAAGTCGGAAGACCACTTGTACTACTTCCAGTAAGCAATTGACTGTCCAACAGTCCTTTGCGAGGAAGATGAAATATCACAGCAGTCATCCTGCTGCAAAGCGGATAACTGAGGCCTTGGCAGCCTGGGCGGTGAGAAACGTGGTTCCGGTATCCATCGTTAATTCAGAGCCAACTAGAGACTTGATTGAGGTACTGTGTCCCCGGTACCAAATACCATCTAGGTTCCATTTCTCTAGGTAGGCGATACCGAAAATGTACACAGACCTCAGAAAAAGACTCACCAGTGTCCTAAAAAATGCAGTTGTACCCAATGTCCACTTAACCACGGACATGTGGACAAGTGGAGCAGGGCAGACTCAGGACTATATGACTGTGACAGCCCACTGGGTAGATGTATTGCCTCCCGCAGCAAGAACAGCAGCGGCGGCACCAGTAGCAGCATCTCGCAAACGCCAACTCGTTCCTAGGCAGGCTACGCTTTGTATCACCGCTTTCCAGAATAGGCACACAGCTGAAAACCTCTTAAGGCAACTGAGGAAGATCATCGCAGAATGGCTTACCCCAATTGGACTCTCCTGGGGATTTGTGACATCGGACAACGCCAGCAATATTGTGCGTGTATTACATCTGGGCAAATTCCATCACGTCCCATGTTTTGCACATACCTTGAATTTGGTGGTGCAGAATTATTTAAAAAACGACAGGGGCGTGCAAGAGATGCTGTCGGTAGCCCGAAGAATTGCGGGCCACTTTCGGCATTCAGGCACCGCATACATTAGACTGGAGCACCACCAAACATTCCTGAACCTGCCCTGCCATCATCTGAAGCAAGAGGTGGTAACGAGGTGGAATTCAACCCTCTATATGCTTCAGAGGATGGAGGAGCAGCAAAAGGCCATTCAAGCCTATACATCTGGCCACGATATAGGCAAAGGAGGTGGAATGCACCTGACTCAAGCGCAGTGGAGAATGATTTCAACGTTGTGCAAGGTTCTGCAACCCTTTGAACTTGCCACACGTGAAGTCAGTTCAGACACTGCCAGCCTGAGTCAGGTCATTCCCCTCATCAGGCTTTTGCAGAAGAAGCTGGAGACAGTGGGGTAAATTTACTAAGATTCGTATTTTCCCGTTTGAGGTCAAAGTTCAATCACGAATGACATCGAAAGTGTAAATATGCAACTTTTTGAATTGATTACGACTAATTTACTAAGCTGCCGTATTCTGCATTTTCGGGTTTTCCGATGTCGATGTCATTCGTTTTTTTTGGCAGTGTTTTACGTGAGTGACTTGTAAAACACTGCCGACTTTAATACAATGAATCTCGGCCGGATCTGAGAGATCCGTGCTGGGCTTCATTGTGCAGCTTGTAAAATAAAATAAAAAAGTTTAAATATAAAAAAAAAATTGCGTGGGGTCCCCCCTCCTAAGGCAAACCAGCCTCGGGCTCTTTGAGCCGATCCTGGTTGCAGAAATATGGGGAAAAAATGGACAGGGGTTCCCCCATATTTAAGCAACCAGCATCGGGCTCTGCGCCTGGTCCTGGTTCCAAAAATACGGGGAACAAAAAGAGTAGGGGTCCCCCGTATTTTTGAAACCAGCACCGGGCTCCACTAGCTGGACAGATAATGCCACAGCCGGGGGTCACTTTTATACAGTGCCTTGCGGCCGTGGCATCAAATATCCAACTAGTCACCCCTGGCCGGGGTACCCTGGGGGAGTGGGGACCCCTACAATCAAGGGGTCCCCCCCAGCCACCCAAGGGCCAGGGGTGAAGCCCGAGGCTGTCCCCCCCATCCAATGGGCTGCGGATGGGGGGCTGATAGCCTTTGTTCAAAGTGATTGATATTGTTTTTAGTAGCAGTACTACAAGTCCCAGCAAGCCTCCCCCGCAAGCTGGTACTTGGAGAACCACAAGTACCAGCATGCGGCGGAAAAATGGGCCCGCTGGTACCTGTAGTACTACGACTAAAAAAATACCCCAATAAAGACAACACACACACACCTTGAAAGTATAACTTTAATACATCCATCCACACCTCCATATACACATACTTACCTTATGTTCCCACGCAGGTCGGTCCTCTTCTCCAGTAGAATCCATGGTGTACCTGTTGAAAAAATTATACTCACATAATCCATGGTTGAAGGCTCCTCTGCTTGTAATCCTTTTGTAATCCACGTACTTGAAAAAATAAAAAAACGGACACCCGACCACGAACTGAAAGGGGACCCATGTTTTCACATGGGCCCCCTTTCCCCGAATGCCAGAAACCCACTCTGACTGATGTCTAAGTGGGTTTCTTCAGCCAATCGGGGAGCGCCACGTTGTGGCACCCTCCTGATCGGCTGTGTGCTCCTGTACTGTATGACAGGCGGCACACGGCAGTGTTACAATGTAGCGCCTATGCGCTCCATTGTAACCAATGGTGGGAACTTTCAGGTCAGCGGTTGACCGAAAGTGACCTCACCGCTGACCTGAAAGTTCCCACCATTGTAGTACTGCTACTAAAAACAATATCAATCACTTTAAACAAAGGCTATCAGCCCCCCATACGCAGACCATTGGATGGGGGGGACAGCCTCGGGCTTCACCCCTGGCCCTTGGGTGGCTGGGGGGGGACCCCTTGATTGAAGGGGTCCCCACTCCCCCAGGGTACCCCGGCCAGGGGTGACTAGTTGGATATTTGATGCCATGGCCGCAAGGCACTGTATAAAAGTGACCCCCGGCTGTGGCATTATCTGTCCAGCTAGTGGAGCCCGGTGCTGGTTTCAAAAATACGGGGGACCCCTACTCTTTTTGTTCCCCGTATTTTTGGAACCAGGACCAGGCGCAGAGCCCAGTGCTGGTTGCTTAAATATAGGGGAACCCCTGTCAATTTTTTACCCATATTTTTGCAACCAGGGCCGGCTCAAAGAGCCCGAGGCTGGTTTGGTTTAGGAGGGGGGACCCCACGCATTTTTTTTTCAGAAATTTATAACATTTCACCCCCCTTCCCACTGAAAAACATGCACGGATCTCATGGATCCGTGCATGCCTATACAAACACGGGATAAAAAAGCAGGTCTGGTTTTTTTTAGCACTTTTTCACGATTTGTATTTCATCACGGCAGTGTTTGGCTATTGTCGGCAGTGTTTCTGTTTTGCACTTTTTAGTAAATTCCCGATTTCTGCCAAATTGCAGGCGTATTTGACCGATGGTGTATTGATTCGTGATTTTTTCCTAGGACTTCCAAAATATTACGAATGCCCTCATCACTGCCGTGATTTTTGCTTAGTAAATTACCGAGATGACACTTTGAAGAAAAAACGGCATCTCGGTCAAAATCGGGACCTTAGTAAATATACCCCAGTGAAGGAGGAGCTAAAACAGAGCGATTCCGCTAGGCATGCGGGACTTGTGGATGGAGCCCTTAATTCGCTTAACCAGGATTCACGGGTGGTCAATCTGTTGAAATCAGAGCACTACATTTTGGCCACCGTGCTCGATCCTAGATTTAAAACCTACGTTGTATCTCTCTTTCCGGCAGACACAAGTCTGCAGAGGTTCTAAGACCTGCTGGTGAGAAAATTGTCAAGTCAAGCGGAACGTGACCCGTCAACATCTCCTCCTTCACATTCTCCCGCAACTGGGGGTGCGAGGAAAAGGCTAAGAATTCCGAGCCCACCCGCTGGCGGTGATGCAGGGCAGTCTGGAGCGAGTGCTGACATCTGGTCCGGACTGAAGGACCTGCCAATGAGGACGGGGACCTGAGATGGTGGATTCCAGTGGGGACGAATTAATAATCTGTGAGGAGGGGGATGTACACAGTGAAAGGGGTGAGGAATCGGAGGATGATGATGAGGTGGACATCTTGCCTCTGTAGAGCCAGTTTGTGCAAGGAGAGATTGATTGCTTCTTTTTTGGTGGGGGCACAAACCAACCAGTCATTTCAGTCACAGTCGTGTGGCAGACCCTGTCACTGAAATGATTGGTTCGTTAAAGTGTGCATGTCCTGTTTATACAACATAAGGGTGGGTGGGAGGGCCCAAGGACAATTCCATCTTGCACCTCTTTTTTCTTTCATTTTTCTTTGCATCATGTGCTGTTTGGGGAGTATTTTTTTTAAGGGCCATCCTGCCTGACACTGCAGTGCCACTCCTAGATGGGCCAGGTGTTTGTGTCGGCCACTTGTGTCGCTTAGCTTAGTCACACAGCCACCTTGGTGCGCCTCTTTTTTTCTTTGCATCATGTGCTGTTTGGGGAGTATTTTTTTGAAGGGCCATCCTGCCTGACACTGCAGTGCCACTCCTAGATGGGCCAGGTGTTTGTGTCGGCCACTTGTGTCGCTTAGCTTAGTCACACAGCCACCTTGGTGCGCCTCTTTTTTTCTTTGCATCATGTGCTGTTTGGGGAGTATTTTTTTGAAGGGCCATCCTGCCTGACACTGCAGTGCCACTCCTAGATGGGCCAGGTGTTTGTGTCGGCCACTTGTGTCGCTTAGCTTGGTCACACAGCCACCTTGGTGCGCCTCTTTTTTTCTTTGCATCATGTGCTGTTTGGGGAGTATTTTTTTGAAGGGCCATCCTGCCTGACACTGCAGTGCCACTCCTAGATGGGCCAGGTGTTTGTGTCGGCCACTTGTGTCGCTTAGCTTAGTCACACAGCCACCTTGGTGCGCCTCTTTTTTTCTTTGCATCATGTGCTGTTTGGGGAGTATTTTTTTGAAGGGCCATCCTGCCTGACACTGCAGTGCCACTCCTAGATGGGCCAGGTGTTTGTGTCGGCCACTTGTGTCGCTTAGCTTAGTCACACAGCCACCTTGGTGCGCCTCTTTTTTTCTTTGCATCATGTGCTGTTTGGGGACAATTTTTTGGAAGGGCCATCCTGTCTTGATTGACTCTGCAGTGCCACTCCTAGATGGGCCAGGTGTTTGTGTCGGCCACTTGTGTCGCTTAGCTTAGTAACACAGCCACCTTGGTGCGCCTCTTTTTTTCTTTGCATCATGTGCTGTTTGGGGAGTATTTTTTTGAAGGGCCATCCTGCCTGACACTGCAGTGCTACTCCTAGATGGGCCAGGTGTTTGTGTCGGCCACTTGTGTCGCTTAGCTTAGTCACACAGCCACCTTGGTGCGCCTCTTTTTTTCTTTGCATCATGTGCTGTTTGGGGACAATTTTTTGGAAGGGCCATCCTGTCTTGATTGACACTGCAGTGCCACTCCTAGATGGGCCAGGTGTTTGTGTCGGCCACTTGTGTCGCTTAGCTTAGTCACACAGCCACCTTGGTGCGCCTCTTTTTTTCTTTGCATTATGTGCTGTTTGGGGAGTATTTTTTTGAAGGGCCATCCTGCCTGACACTGCAGTGCCACTCCTAGATGGGCCAGGTGTTTGTGTCGGCCACTTGTGTCGCTTAGCTTAGCCATCCAGTGACCTCGGTGCAAATTTTAGGACTAAAAATAATATTGTGAGGTGTTCAGAATAGACTGGAAATCAGTGGAAATTATGGTTATTGAGGTTAATAATACTATGGGATCAAAATGACCCCCAAATTCTATGATTTAAGCTGTTTTTTAGGGTTTTTTGAAAAAAACACCCGAATCCAAAACACACCCGAATCCGACAAAAAAATTTCGGTGAGGTTTTGCCAAAACGCGTCCGAATCCAAAACACGGGCGCGGAACCGAACCCAAAACCTAAACACAAAACGCAAAAAATTTCCGGTGCACATCACTACAAAAAACTAGACAGACTTTTAAATAACTACACAACAAGTATGACAAGACTACTTACACACACAGTACAGCACTCAACAATCACAAAGAACCTCCTCAAAACCACCAAAAAATCCAAACTACTCACCAACTCCTAACACACCTTCCTCTCACCTCTCCACTAGCTAAACCCACGAGGTTCGGACGGTTTGGGGCGTTTTTCTAGTAATGTGCACAGACACGCCTCCATCACGAATCAAACCAATCACGGACGAGTGACAAAAACAAAACTTAGGAAAAAAACGCGTCCGTGAACGGACCAACACTGCCGTAACCGAAATGTGATGCAGTCGTAAGAAAACCTCATAACACGGCTGCAAAACCACTAAATCGGCCGCATTCTACCTTACAAAACCACGAATGACATCGACATCGGAAAACACGGAAAAAAATTGACAGCTTAGTAAATGAGGCGTAACCAAATCAAAAAGTTGCACATTTACACATTCGATGTCATTCGTGATGAATCTCACTCCAAATCGGTACAAATACGAATTTTAGTAAATATACCCCTTAGTTTTTAGGCCTAAAAGTTGCACCGAGGTGGCTGTATGACTAAGCTAAGCGACATAAGTGTGCGGCACAAACGCCTGGCCCATCTAGGAGTGGCACTGCAGTTGCAGACAAGATGGCACTATTCAAAAATTAGTCCACAAACAGCACATGATGCAAAGAAGAAAAAGAGGTGCAATTAGGTAGCTGGATGGCCAAGCTAAACGACAAAAGTGTGCGGCACAAACACCTGGCCCATCTAGGAGTGGCACTGCAGTGGCAGACAGGATGGCAGATTTAAAAAATAGGCCCCAAACAGCACATGATGCAAAGAAGAAAAAGAAGTGCAATTAGGTAGCTGGATGGTCAAGCTAACTGACACAACTGTGCGGCACAAACACCTGGTCCATCTAGGAGTGGCACTGCAGTTACAGACAGGATGGCACTAAAAAAAAAAACTAGTCCCCTAACAACACATGTTGCAAAGAAGAAAAAGAGGTACAATGAGGTAGCTGGATGGCCAAGCTAAGCGACACAAGTGTGCGGCACAAACACCTGGCCCATCTAGGAGTGGCACTGCAGTTACAGACAGGATGTCACAAAAAAAAACTAGTCCCCAAACAGCACATGATGCAAAGAAGAAAAAGAGGTGCAAGATGGAATTGTCCTTGGGCCCTCCCACCCACCCTTATGTTGTATAAACAGGACACGCACACTTTAACAAACCAATCATTTCAGCGACAGGGTCTGCCACACGACTGTGACTGAAATGACTGGTTTGTTTGGGCCCCCACCAAAAAAGAAGCAATCAATCTCTCCTTGCACAAACTGGCTCTACAGAGGCAAGATGTCCACCTCATCCTCATCCTCCGATTCCTCACCCCTTTCACTGTGTACATCCTTCTCACAGAGTATTCATTCGTCCCCACTGGAATCCACCATCACAGGTCCCTGTGTACTTTCTGGAGGCAATTGCTGGTAAAGGTCTTCCTAGAGGAATTTATAATTCATTTTTATGAACATCATCTTCACCACATTTAGTGGAAGTAACCTCCTATGACGATCGCTGACAAGGTTACCGGCTGCACTAAACACTCTTTCGGAGTACACACTGGAGGGGGGGCAACTTAGGTAAAATAAAGCCAGTTTGTGCAAGGACCTCCAAATTACCTCTTTTTCCTGCCAGTATACATACGGACTGTCTGACATGCCTACTTTGATGCTGTCACTCATATAATCCTCCACCGTTCTTTCAATGGTGACAGAATCATATGCAGTGACAGTAGACATATCAGTAATCGTTGGCAGGTCCTTCAGTCCGGACCAGATGTCAGCTTTCGCTCCTGACTGCCCTGCATCACCGCCAGCGGGTGGGCTAGGAAATCTTATCCTTTTCCTTGCAGCCCCAGTGGTGGGAGAAATTGAAGGACGAGCTGTTGACGGGTCACGTTCCGCTTGAGTTGACAATTTACTAACCAGCAGGTCTTTGCACCTCTGCACACTTGTGTCTGCTGGAAAGACAGATACAACGTAGGCTTTAAACCTAGGATCGAGCACGGTTGCCAAAATGTAGTGCTCTGATTCAACAAATTGACCACCCTTGAATCCTGGCAAAGCGAATGAAGGGCTCCATCCACAAGTCCCACATACTTTGCGGAATCGCTCCGTCTTAGCTCCTCCTTCAATTTCTCCAGCTGCTTCTGCAAAAGCCTGATGAGGGGAATGACCTGACTCAAACTGGCAGTGTCTGAACTGACTTCACGTGTGGCAAGTTCGAAGGGTTGGAGAACCTTGCACAAGACAGAAATCATTTTCCACTGTGCTTGAGTCAGGTGCATTACCCCTCCTTTGCCTATATCGTAGGTGGATGTATAGGCTTGAATAGCCTTTTGCTGCTCCTCCATCCTCTGAAGCATATAGAGTGTTGAATTCCACCTCGTTACCACCTCTTGCTTCAGTTGATGGCGAGGCAGGTTCAGGAGTGTTTGCTGGCACTCCAGTTTTCGGCACGCAGTGGCTGAATTCCGAAAGTGGCCCGCAATTTTTCAGGCCACCGACAGCATCTCCTGCACACCTCTGTCATTTTTCAAAAAATTCTGCACCACCAAATTAATTGTATGTGCAAAACATGGGACATGCTGGAATTTGCCCAGATGTAATGCACGCACAATATTGGTGGCGTTGTCCGATATCACAAATCCCCAGGAGAGTCCAATTGGGGTAAGCCATTCATAGAAACATAGAAACATAGAATTTGTCGGCAGATAAGAACCACTTGGCCCATCTACTCTGCCCCTTTTTTTTTTATATTATTTTTATCTCTAACCTTATTTGATCCTTATTTCTTTGTAAGGATATCATTATGTCTATCCCATGCATGTTTAAATTGCTCTACTGTCTTAGCCTCTACCACCTCTGATGGGAGGCTATTCCACTTGTCCACTACCCTTTCTGTGAAATAATTTTTTCCGCAAATTTCCCCTGAACCTCCCCCCCTCCAGTCTCAGTGCATGTCCTCGTGTCCTATTGCTTCTCTTCATTTGGAGAATGTTTCCCTCCTGGACTTTGTTAAAACCCTTGATATATTTGAAAGTTTCTATCATGTCCCCCCTTTCCCTTCTCTGCTCCAAACTACACATATTGAGATTTCTTAGTCTTTCTGGGTATGTTTTGTGATGTAGGCCATGCACCATTTTAGTTGCCCTCCTTTGTACAGTTTCTAATGTATTAATATCCTTTTGAAGATATGGCCTCCAGAACTGAATACAGTATTCTAGATGAGGCCGTACCAATGACCTATACAGTGGCATTATTACTTCTTTCTTTCTGCTGCTGATTCCTCTCCCAATGCAGCCAAGCATCTGACTAGCCTTCCTCATTGCCTTGTTACATTGCTTACCTGCCTTTAAGTCATCTGAAATAGTGACTCCTAGATCCCTTTCCTCCTCAGTAGTTTCCAGTATAGTGCCATTAATACTGTATTTAGCTTTAGGATTTTTGAGACCCAAGTGCATGATTTTGCATTTTTTGGCATTAAACTGTAATTGCCAGACTCTTGACCATTCCTCTAGTCTACCTAGATCCTCAATCATTTGTTTTACCCCACCTGGTGTGTCTACTCTGTTGCATACCTTTGTGTCATCTGCAAAAAGGCATACTTTCCCTTTAATGCCATTTGCAATGTCACCTGGCATTAAAGGGAAATTATGCCTTTTTGCAGATGACACAAAGGTATGCAACAGAGTAGACACACCAGGTGGGGTAAAACAAATGATTGAGGATCTAGGTAGACTAGAGGAATGGTCAAGAGTCTGGCAATTACAGTTTAATGCCAAAAAATGCAAAATCATGCACTTGGGTCTCAAAAATCCTAAAGCTAAATACAGTATTAATGGCACTATACTGGAAACTACTGAGGAGGAAAGGGATCTAGGAGTCACTATTTCAGATGACTTAAAGGCAGGTAAGCAATGTAACAAGGCAATGAGGAAGGCTAGTCAGATGCTTGGCTGCATTGGGAGAGGAATCAGCAGCAGAAAGAAAGAAGTAATAATGCCACTGT
Organism: Pseudophryne corroboree; assembly: GCF_028390025.1. Classification (NCBI taxonomy): domain Eukaryota; kingdom Metazoa; phylum Chordata; class Amphibia; order Anura; family Myobatrachidae; genus Pseudophryne; species Pseudophryne corroboree. The sequence continues at coordinate 88,109,047 of NC_086448.1, forward strand.
ATAGGTCATTGGTACGGCCTCATCTAGAATACTGTATTCAGTTCTGGAGGCCATATCTTCAAAAGGATATTAATACATTAGAAACTGTACAAAGGAGGGCAACTAAAATGGTGCATGGCCTACATCACAAAACATACCTGCGATGATGTTCCTCAGTTTCTGTAAGAGGTTGTCATCTGTGTGCCTCTTAAGGAAAGCGGTGATACATAGCGTAGCCTGCCTAGGAACGAGTTGGCATTTGCGAGATGCTGCTACTGGTGCCGCTGCTGTTGTTGCTGCGGGAGGCCATACATCTACCCAGTGGGCTGTTACATATAGTCCTTAGTCTGCCCTGTTCCACTTGTCCACATGTCCGTGGTTAAGTGGACACTGGATACAACCGCATTTTTTAGGACACTGGTGACTCTTTTTCTGACGTCTGTGTACATTCTCGGTATCGCCTGCCTAGAGAAGTGGAACCTAGATGGGATTTGATACCGGGGACACAGTACCTCAAACAATTCTCTAAGTCCCACTGAACTTATGATGGATACTGGATGCATGTCTAACACCAACATAGCTGTCAAGGCCTCAGTTATCCGCTTTGCAAAAGGATGACTGCTGTCATATTTCATCTTCCTCACAAAGGACTGTTGGACAGTCAATTGCTTACTGGAAGTAGTACAAGTGGTCTTCCGACTTTCCCTCTGGGATGACGATCGACACCCAGCAGCAACAACAACAGCGGCAGCAACAGCAGGCGTACCACTCAAGGATCCTATGGCGGAATCCCGGTTAGGAGAGGACTCCTCAGTCTTGACAGTGACATGGCCTGCAGGACTACTGACGTTCCTGACTGAGGAGGAAGTTGACAGTGAGGGAGTTGGTGGTGTGGCTTGCAGGAGCTTGGGTACAGGAGGAAGAAGGGGTTTTGGTGTCAGTGGAATGCTTACGCTCTTACCCAAAGTTTCACAACTTGACACTGACTTCTGATGAATGCGCAGCAGGTGACGTATAAGGGAGGATGTTCCTAGGTGGTTAACATCCTTACCCGTACTTATTACAGATTGACAGAGGCAACAGATGGCTTGACACCTGTTGTCCGGATTTGTGGAGAAATAATTCCACACCGAAGAGGTGGCTTTTTTGGTAGTTTGCCCAGGCATCACAATGGGCTTCTTCATCCCACGGACAATAGGTGTCTCCCCCGGTGCCTGACTTAAACAAACCAAATAACCATCAGAATCCTCATCGTCAACTTACTCCTCAGTGCCAGCAACACCCATGTCCTCATCCTGGTGTACTTCAACAGTGACATCTTCAATTTGAATATCAGGAACTGGACTGTGGGTGCTCCTTCCAGCACTTGCAGGGGGCGCGCAAATGGTGGAAGGAGCCACCTTTTCCCGTCCAGTGTTGGGAAGGTCAGGCATCGCAACCGCCGACACAATTGGGGGTTTATTTACTAAAGTTCCGAGTTTGTCCGATTTTTTTTTTTTTTTCTAAGTGGCAACACAGGATTTTACTAAGCACAAATCTCAGCAGTGTTTGGGCTAATGGTTTTGATGGCAAAGTTCAGAAATACGAATGAATAGACTATCTGTCAAACGCGGCTGTTTGTTCATACAACACGGGAATTTACTATTCATTCGTATTTGGGTGTTAGTCTCTGAATGCTTAATTGCGGTCTATTTTTTTGCAAATCGTTAAAAAAAGCAGCAAAAAAACAGACCTGCTTTTTTCAGGCGTGTTTACATGTGTTGCAACTTAAAAATCATTCACACCTGAATTAGGATGCCTATAAAAGGATCTTAGGCCCATTTCAAACAACCTACACTCAGAAATAGCTGCTGGACTATGGTGCAGTGATATTTTGTGTGCTGTGGGATTCCTCAGACTCAGACATCAGCCTGTAAGTAACCAGGACAAGAAATTGAACTTGGTCAGCAGGTTGTACAGTTTCCGTGGAGGCTGCGCAGGCCTCGTTTTTTAGGGGGGCATTTAAACTTGAACGCATTGTCCGATGACAGGGTCATACAGATGTTCCGTCTAAATCATAACAACATTTTCTGTCTGTATGACCTTGTCAAACTGGGCCTAGACCCTGAGACAGCACGCTCTCGCCCTGTCTCAGGCTTGCACAAACTCCTGGCTGTGTTGCACTTTATGGCTACTGGAAGCTTTCAGGCTGTGTCTGGGGATGTCATTGGAATCTCACAGCCCTCCTTTTCAAGAATAATAACACAGGTGATGTATACCTAACAACCTCATCTGTTTCTTTGTTGTTTTAATTACTCTCAGTGGCCAGTGATGATGTTATGTCATTAAATCTCAGTAAAAATTTTTTTATCAAATATACAGAGGTGTTGGATGTTTTGCAGCCCCACATCGATGCCTCAATCTGCTTCCCTACCCAGGAGTCTCAGTGGCATGCCGTCAGGGTAGATTTCTATGAGATTGCTGGCATGCCCAATGTGCTGGGAGCCATAGATTGCACACACATTCAGCTGAGACCACCTAGGGTCAGGCAGCATATATATACTAATCGACATGTAGACCACTCTACAAATGTGCAGGTGGTTTGTGATGCAAATCTAAAAATAATAAGTGTTGCTGCTGGTTACCCTGGGGGCTGCCATGACTCCTTCATCCTCAGTCAGTCATCCCTCTTTGATAAGTTTGAGGACTGACAAATGCCAGCTGGATGGCTGTTGGGTATGTAATTTGATATGTGTAGGACTTTGTATACTACGCAAAAATACACTGTTACTTATGTGTTTCTGTATGTTAACATGAAACATGTTACTATATCTGTATTTCAGGTGATGGAGGATATGGCTGTTTCTCTTGGCTTCTAACTCCATTGTCCTGACCTGATTCCCCTGCTGATCACAATTACAAAAATGCACATAAGGCCACGCTGCATGTGATAGAAAGATGTTTTGGTGTGCTGAAATCTAGGTTTCGGTGTCTGGATAAGTCTGGGGGCCTTTTGTTGTATAGTCCCTTGAAGGTGACTCAAATTGTGTTCTGCTGCTGCTTTCTTCATAACATGTGTTTGCAACAAGATCTGCCACACATTGATGAGGATGAGGAGGATGAAGAAAGCAGTCAGCAAACAGAGGATTTAGAGACATCTGGCGACACTTGGAGTACAGATGTAGGGAGGCAGGTAAGGCAAGACCTCATAAATAGTCATTTTTAAGGTAAGTATGTTTTGCTTCTTTCATTTGTTGTGTAAGCCTAAATATATTTAGATAATTTTTATTAAAAAATACATTACTCAGAATGTGTCTGTCTCTTTGAGACATACAAACATACCCTTGCTTTATGGAAAACAAATGCAGCATGTGTATTGTGTTTAATTAAATTGTCAAAACATCAGATTATGAGTCACATGCATGAAGTCTGGATAAGTATTAAATAAATTATAATTGAAATTTATTAAAAACACACATAATCCTGATAGTAATTGAATATGTTATTTACTTTATGAATGTGTGTTACGTCCTAATGTAACACTTCGCCACATTTAATATCTTATCCTTGAGGAATACATGTGTCCCTATGTGTGGTGCTCCATCGGATTTAAGGGACACAAACTTAGTCTCATCCAAAATAATTTATTTAGTTATGTTTGCTGGAGGAAACTTGCAGATTTGTAAGTCAATACACAGTTTTCAACATATATCCATTATTACACACATTATTTTTTTTTTTTTAATATTTCCAATTACTTTGGTTCTGCATCATGTTTTAGAATCAGATTACTCCTTTTTACCACACACAAACATGGCAGAACAATAATGTCAATCATTTGGCCAAATAATTATCTAAATTTGTTTACAACATATTAGGACACTCTTTTCTAACACAATAGTGTTATTATTGTAATGTCGTCTAGAGAAGAAATGTAAAAGAGTTCAAATTTACATTGTAAATTGTACTGGTCATGGATTAATCTGCATGGCTGTCAATTAGTCTGGCTGTAGGATATGAGAGTGATTGGAATCAAGAAATATTCATTAGATAATCAAATCAAGTGGTATTGTTTCTGTATGCTAAAGACATTGTGCATGGCTGCCAATTAGTCTGGCTGCAGGATATGAGAGTGATTGGAATCAAGAAATATTCATTAGATAATCAAATCAAGTGGTATTGTTTCTGCATACTAAAGACATTCTGCATGGCTGCCAATTAGTCTGGCTGCAGGATATGAGAGTGATTGGAATCAAGAAATATTCATTAGATAATCAAATCAAGTGGTATTGTTTCTGCATGCTAAGATCAATGTGCAGCTCAAAGAACATTTTCCTCCTCCAAAAAAATACAAAAAGACAAGTACTATGTTACATTGGCTTTTGTAGAAAACATTATCCAAAACGATGTATTTGCTGACGCACACTTGAAGATGGGAGTAATGTGCAACGTCACATGACACACATTTTCAAAAACCATTAAGACATAAGTAATGTAATAGAATGTTAAGAAAAAAACACATGCTCACCATCCTTCCTGGGCCTATCGGAATCAAGGACATGGGTTGCACACACTACTTCAGGAGGTATTAAACTCCGCATGGGCTCCTCAGAGTCCAGATATCTGGCAATAAAGGGCTGTCCACCACCGGTTTTGGGAGCCAACTTCGCCTCCTTGGCCATTTTGGACTTGACACGGCCCTTTATACAGCAGCAGTGGACATATAGCAGCAGCATGTACCACTGTGACTGCCTGGTCACTGGTTGACTGATGGCCAGGACACTACCACTGGTCTGATGCAGCACAACACAACAACACTGTAAGGGACTTGTTGTTGTTGTTATTATTATTATTATTATACGGCAGCAGTGGACATATAGCAGCATGTACCACTGTGACTGCCTGGTCACTGGAATGACTGATGGCCAGGACACTACCACTGGTCTGATGCAGCACAACACAGCAACACTGTAAGGGACTTGTTGCTGTTGTTATTATTATTATTATTATACGGCAGCAGTGGACATATAGCAGCAGCATATAGCACTGTGACTGCCTGGTCACTGGAATGACTGATGGCCAGGACACTACCACTGGTCTGATGCAGCACAACACAGCAACACTGTAAGGGCCTTGTTGTTATTATTATTATACAGCAGCAGTGGACATATAGCAGCAGCGTATACCACTGTGACTGCCTGGTCACTGGAATGACTGATGGCCAGGACACTACCACTGGTCTGATGCAGCACAACACAGCAACACTGTAAGGGACTTGTTGTTGTTATTATTATTATACGGCAGCAGTGGACATATAGCAGCAGCGTATACCACTGTGACTGCCTGGTCACTGGAATGACTGATGGCCAGGACACTACCACTGGTCTGGTGCAGCACAACACAGCAACACTGTAAGGGACTTATTATACAGCAGCACTGGACATATGGTAGCAGAGGACACCACCACTGTGACTGATGCAGCACAACACATCACCAATGAACTGATGCAGCACAACACAGCACCACTGGACAGCACTGGACATATGGCAGCAGAGGACACCACCACTGTGACTAATGCAGCACAACACACCACCACTGAACTGATGCAGCACAACACAGCACCACTGGACAGCACTGGACATATGGCAGCAGAGGACACAAGCACTGTGACTGGACACATACAGCACAAGACACGGACACTGAGAACACTGAGAGAATGGAGACACGTCCTCTCTCTACACTCTCCAATGCCGGAGTGAAAATGGCGGGGACGCGCGGCTCCTTATATGGAATCCAAACCCTGCAAGAATCCGACAGCGGGATGATGACATTTTACCTCGTTCTGGTTTCCGAGTCAGGCGGGACAACCCGAGCCTGGCTCGGAACCAGATTCTAATGTTGAAGTTCGGTACGGTTCGGTTCTCTGAGAACCGAACCCGCTCATCCCTACTTTGTACCTTATATAAAGTTAAAAAACTCATGTCAACCTTTTCATGTGTCGACCTTTCATGTGTCGACCATTTTCATGTGTCCATGTCGACCATGTCAATGTCGACCAATAGTGTTCGACCTAATGACTGTCGACCATAACATGGTCGACCATTTATACCGGAACCATTGTGAGTGACTGAGCAGATCTATGTAGTGTGTGGTTGGACCACTACATAGATATGCCTAGCTGCAACGGTTTTGTAGTAGCTTCTGTCAAAGTCAGAAAAATATCTCTATGCACACTACCATATGTGCACCTCACACAGGTCCGTGCTGCGCATGCGTACGCTCTCCCGTACGTGCGCATACTCACAGTCGCGGGCACCCGCAGGCGCACGGTATGTGTATTTACGGTAGAGTTTATGTGATCGTAGCGTGCGACTCAATCGTTACATATTTTCACTATATAATGTATTTTGTAGATCTTGGTCCCTTTGATAGATTCTGAAAGTTTAGTTAACATAGCATGTTCCTGAACAGAGAGATCCCTCTTTGTATTGTACGAAGGGTCTAACAGGGGTCATACAGTGGTGTTTGGTACCCATCGGAAGAGTATTTAAATAGCAATATTCCGGTGTTGGTTTGGAGCGGATTAATCGCTCGTGCGAATAGTTATGGACATAAGAAGTTTATGTCCATTTACTATTATTTGTTCTTATTTAGTCATGCGGCGGGAAACCCAGTATCCCACCCACCTGAACAGTTGGAAGCAGTCACAGCCCACCTGTATGAATCAACCTATGACCTTTTGTTATAATGCGAAGCCGAATTCCTGTGTCCAATGAACAATGAGATTGTAGGGACCATTGAATTGTATTGTGTGTGGGGCATAAATAGGCAGGCCGACCATATCCAGTTCACTCTCTTCAACGGTTCTCATTGCTGATAATCGGGAGCTGGATATCGAGGCGCATGCGATCGTTTCCCCTTGTGCGTAAGTGTTTCTCCGCAACTATATTGATCTTCTTGTTATTGTGGGCCAATTTCTCTCTCTCTCTCACTTCTCCTCTTTCTCTCTTATTTTCCCTTAAATAGTAATTGTATTGTATTTCCTGTGTAGTTATCTGGTTAGGTAGTCTATGTTATATTGTAGTGTATGATTTGTATTTGTATTAATTCTTTTGCAAGTATATCATTCATAATATATATATATTAGGCGTTGGACCCTAAGCCCAGGTATCTGTGTATTTCTTATAGTGTTAAGTATTCTCAGAGCGTCGGTGACGCTCATACAGCTTTTGAGTTAATAAGGTGTTGCATTTACACTCTATCATTACACTAAGGTTTTACTGCACAATACACTGTTTATGGTTTAGATACAAAGGATTAACATTGTGAGCGTCAGCGCCGCTGGTGATCTCCTCGTGGTCCCGAGCGTCCGCTACGCTATAGCGAATCATTAAGTTAGTCAGCAGCCAATAGCGTGCCTGCCTGTGATCTCTTGGCCGTGAGCGAACGTGACGCTTGAGCGTCTCGACTACGGCTAAGCGATTGTTACGCAACGAGCGTACCCTTACGGTACTTCATACGTAGATAGCGTACAGTGTTCTTAGACCTCATAAAGGGTATTATATAGGATAAATATTTAGCTTTATCAATTGCGGGCTCGTCCTGTCCTTCACATATCTGCACTAGGTAATTTCAGCAGACATTATCCAGCAGCAAAGGGCGGGAGATCATATTCCTCGTAGTGCTGTTTGGATAAGCGTCTGCTTCGCTTAGTAAAGAGTGCTGAAGGAATCCGGGACCGGAGGTAAGAACAAAACGATAGTGTCCTTTTAAAACTGTTTATTTCTGTCTTGCGTACACACGCACGCATATCTGCATTTCTTTTCATTCGTGTATTTTCATATATCACTCTCCTGTTTGCCATTGTATAATTGATAAACGTACTAAGAGAGAGTTGTCGCTATTTCATAGTTAAAGTGTAAAAGTAAAGGGATAAAGTGTAAAGCGCACACGCAACTCTACCTAAAGGTATAAAGAGAGATTGGTGTGGTGCTTGGTAGATGATCGAGGATCATCTACATCGATAAAACGTGTTAGTTGTGTTACGGTGGACATTGGCTTTGTGTACACGTGTCTCTAACAAAGGGCTGAGACTCGCGTACGCAAAGGCCGACGCACGCAGCGTAAATTACGCAACGGAGCGTCTGGGTACGCCCACGTAACTCAAGCCACACGATAGTGTTGATTTTTAAATAGCGCAACAGGCGATAAGTAGCGCAACAGGCGATAAATAACACAACAGGCGATAAATAGCGAAAATTTATTTTAACATTCAAAATTTAAATTAACAGATCCTTCTCCTAATTGGTAACACATCTGGTCTAAAGAGAAATTTCTGCGCAGAAATAGAAATAGAAACAAAAGTGTATATGTGGTGAGTGAGTGTTTGTTTTTACAATTTTTGAGGTTGAACCACAAGAAAAGTCGAGTTCTCGTGAGGTACATGCGTGTAAGTGACGTACATGGTGGCTAGGTGTTAGGGTCTCCTGCCCTGTGCTGCCACGTCGTCATGGCAACCGGGAGACAAGTGCTAGTGGTGTAACCTGAGCGCAGCTGATACTCCGGTTCGGGTCTTTTGCTGTGCAGTGGTTATAGGCTCTGTGCACGGCAGGGGATCCGGTGCTGGTTTTTGTGCTCACAGTCTGTGAGGTCTGAGTGGGGCGTGGACAGCACCTGCTTTATAAGGCCTCTTTTCAGGGTAAGCAGATGCTGCTGAATCTTTGTTGGTTAGTCAGTTCATGAAAGTTAGCCAGTACTGTGTAGCTTTGTATTTGTTTGTTGCTTACTGCAAATAGGCCTGGGGATTTGGTATTACACTCTGCCAATCCAGACCTAGCAGTAAGACTGGAGTCAGTCGTTTAGCTTGCTGGGGTTCTGTTACCACTCTGTGAACTTAGCAAGTTTGCGGCTGTATTCTAAGACTTGCCTGTCTAATCCTGTCTCACTGTGCTAGGTGTCAGGGGTCAGTTTAGTGGCAGTAAGCTAAAACCTGTGCACTGCAAGTGAGAAATAGGATTGTGGAGACTCTCCTTGTGTCTATCATTCCATCTCTGACCAAGGAGTTTACTGCCACACCCGTTGGTAACCCTTTAGGGTTTTGCTGTTGCCCTTAGCAACAGCATTTCGGGTTCTCTATGTATTAAAACACAACATCTTGCTTTTTCCATCTGTGCAGTTCTAATACAAAGGAGATACCCAGTTCCTTAGCCTCTGGGCTTCTCTGTTCACTTTGTGTGTATTTTGTTACCCTATTACCTTCTGTGTACGTTATGTCATATTCCCCAGTTTGTCTGTGAGTCCATTTGTTTTGCATAACAGTTCAAACACCAGTACATTCCTGCAGACACTGGAGTGCATAACAGTTCTGACACCAGTACTTTCCTGCAGGCACTGGTGTGCATAACACTAGGGAGGCATCCCTGGTTAAAACATACAATTTGAGCATTAGAGTGTAGCAGACCAGGAGGTCATACTGTAACAGACCAGGAGGTCATAGCAGACCAGCAGGTTTAGGTACAGCAGACAAGGAAGTCCGCTATACAGTCCACAGGCACAACACCTAAAAGGGTTGGTGCAACACCCATATAGGCCATACAAGCTCTGGCTGAAGGAATTCGCAGCCGTAATTTTCGATTCCACTGGTCGCTCCGTACATAAGATTAGTTGCTTATGTGCTGAACGATTGTACCGCACGTAATTGTGTACATTAGTAAACCTGACCGGTACTATTTGTGTACGAAGGTCATAAACGCTATTTGTACATTCTAACGTGATTTGTGTAATTTTTTTATTTTAAGGGAGGTTCGCTGCTCACTCAGGAACTATCCAACAACCAATAGTTACTGGAAAGAGTAAGTGTTCTTCGGATCACCCTCACAGGTTCCAGTAAATAGAGGTTCAGGTCGCAGGGGCCCTGGGTCGAGTACGCCAGCACCATATCGGTGTGATCAGGTCGTATTGGTCGGCGTGGGCGAGTGAGTGGGGTACTCAGTAAACCGCCACCGTCAGCCTATTTTGAACATTTTGGTTTGCGTAAGGGTTGGCTGAATAAAGCAACACCTTCGAACTATGGGGGCCACTTGTTCAGGTAGGGGGCGATCAACCTCGGTTCGGGTTGATTCAGTGAACCGACCAGTCGGGTCGGCAAGGTACGTAATGTGTGAGAAATACGGAAGTCACACAGAAGCTTTATGTGATGAATGGGAGAGAATGACAATACATGACGGGGAGAAATTCCCAAGAGTAGGTAGCTTCAGCACAGAAGTGTTAACGAATTTAAGGAGAAGGATATGTCTCATTAAATCAGCCAAGAGACGAATCAAGCATTATGATTATTTACAGTTGTGGCAACAGGAGGGTGACATACAGAGGGGATTGGCTCAGGCGGCGGGATCTGGCTCGATCAGAAAACTGATAGCCACGGCCCCACCGCCACCATACATATCAGGAGAGAAATTGGTTGCGGAGAATGACGCACTAAGGTGTAACAAACAAACACTTAGCAACTGTGTAAATGTTAAAGATAATGTTAACCAATTAACCAATGCAAGTATTAACCCGTGCAAGTTGTACCCTGTTTTGAACTTTCCTCAGGAGTGTGATCAAGAGGACGAATCGGCAACAATTTCAGCGCTCTCTCTAGCAGCCACCATAGCAGAGACCACAGTAGGCACAGCTCCACCCCCGAGATTAGTAACAAAGGCCCCTAGCGGAGGGATAGGTGAGGTCGTATCAACGGGTAAGTACGGCACCATATACTATGCTGAAACTATTTCACCACAGCCTGTAGAATCTACACAGAATGAGGTTGTTAGAGTTAATCCTGTTAAGGTAATAGTAGTTCCAAATGGGAAAACAGACACTTCAGGAGTCACTCCTGTTAGGAACATTGCCATGTACAGCCCATTTTCCCGAATGGAATTAAGGACCATAGTGTCGGAATTCCCTGACCCTAGAAAATACTTAGTTGCCAGCCAAAAATACATCAGAGACCTAGGTAACACTGTAGAGCCCAACAATAAAGACTGGCAGATATTGCTGAGAGCATGTTTACCCTCCAATGTCGACGCAGCTCAATTTTTAGCTGACTGTGGATTAGATCAGGATGTACCTCTTACAGAAGTGTACAACAAAGACAATGTAAAAAGAATAAGTTTACAGTTAAAGGAGTATTTCCCAGCCGTAGTTAAATGGAACAAAATATTCTCCATTAAACAGAAGGAGTCAGAAACAGCTGCAGAGTATTTTCACAGAGCATTATCAGAAATGGCAAAATACACAGGCATAGAGGACATTAAAACAAACATAAACCATCGAGAAGTAGCAGTATCGGTACTGATGGATGGTTTAAAAGAGTCATTGAAGACTAGGGTACAGACCACACAACCATGTTGGCGAGGTCTGTCTGTGGCTACTTTGAGAGAGGCTGCTATTGATCACGATAGGAACATCACCAGACACAGGGAACAACAAGGTGATAAGTTAATGGCAGTAAGTATACAGGCCCTGACCACAAGGCAGCCTTTGTTTATATCACCAAACCCTGTGGGTAAGTCAAATGTGGTTACTTGTTATTCTTGTCATAAACAGGGACACATGGCACGAGATTGTAGAGTGAAGAATTCACGAAACTCATACCAACCCCCTAGACAACGACACGACACACGACATTGGGATCAGGGTCCGCAGAAACGGAGTTATGAGCCACATGCAGGGGAAACAAAAAGATATCCCCCGAACAGAGACTGGCAAGCCTCTGGTAGCTCCCAATTAACTCCATCACAAGTAGTTGCTGCCAGCGGGATTCAGGGAGGTCACCATACCCAATAGGGGTGTGGCCATACCTGTAATCTGCAGCCAGTAAAATTGATTGCAAGCCTTGGAAGTGAACCAGAAATTGCAATCAATGTAGCTGGTAAATCATTAAACTTTCTTGTAGACACAGGGGCGGCCAAATCAGTGATAAATTCGACAGTGGGCATGAGAACCACTGGTAGGACAATTCCAGCCATAGGGGTAACGGGAGTAGTCCAGCACTACCCTGTTAGCAAACCAGCCGAGATTACAATAGGGCCTTTACATACCAAGCATTCCTTTTTGCTGGCTGCATCGGCACCGACTAATCTCCTGGGAAGAGACTTACTGTGTAAAATGGGGTGCGTCATTTATTGTACTCCTGAAGGTGTATTCTTGGACATACCTGAGAATCACGCTCAGGAAGTGCGAGACATGTTAGACTCCCCGTCAAAATTAATGTCACATACCATTATGACAAATAGGACTCCCTCCCAAGTAGAAGAAATGACATCTCAGATACCAGAGTCACTTTGGACTAAAGATGGACAGGACACTGGATTAATGGCAAACGTAGCTCCGGTAGTTGTACAAGTAAAAGATGGTAGGATAGCTCCAAAAATCCCACAGTACCCTCTGAAGCCAGAGGTGGAGTTAGGAGTGTATCCCGTAATAGAGCGCTTGCTACAACAAGGCATTCTGGTAAGAACGTCCAGCACTGCCAATAGTCCCATCTTCCCTGTTAAAAAGAGTGGGGGGAGGGGTTACCGGCTAGTGCAGGATCTAAGGGGGATTAACAAAATAGTTGAGAGTCAGTTCCCCGTAGTGCCAAATCCAGCTGTCATCCTAATGCAAATCCCTCCCACTGCGAAATTTTTCACTGTTATTGACCTCTGCTCCGCTTTCTTTTCGGTACCTCTGCACCCTGACAGTCAATATTTGTTTGCATTTACATACAGAGGAGTCCAATACACATGGACTCGATTACCACAAGGATTCATAGATAGCCCAAGTATATTTTCCCAGGCTTTGCATGATTGTTTACAGTCTTTCCAACCAGTGAGTGGATCAGTATTAATACAGTACGTGGATGATCTACTACTGTGTTCTGATTCATTGGAAGCATCCCTGAAGGATACGAAACAGCTCCTGTTTCATCTTTCAGACACAGGACACAAGGTTTCCAAAGACAAGTTGCAATTATGCCAAACTAAGGTAAAATATTTGGGACACTGTCTAACACAAGGACTGAGACACCTGACCGCTGATAGAATTCAAGCAATTAGAGACATGACTCTGCCACAAACCCAGCAACAGATCAGAACATTTTTAGGAATGTGTGGGTATTGCCGTATCCCAGGGTTTTCCATTCTAGCGTTACCCTTGCAGGAGATGGTCTCCTCAAACAAACCTGATCGGATTTCGCATACAGACGAGTCTGAGACAGCATTTGAGAGACTTAAACAGTGCCTAACGCAGGCACCAGCATTGGGTATGCCAGACTATGGGAAACCCTTTGAACTATACGGAACAGAAAGTGCTGGTTGCGCGGCAGGCGTACTAACCCAAAAGCACGGTGATGCCAGCAGGCCGGTAGCATATTACAGCGCTCAGCTAGATACGGTAGCGCGATCCCTCCCCACATGCTTGCGAAGCGTTGCTGCGATAGCATTGCTAGTAACGAAAAGCGAAGACGTCGTGCTAGGTCACAACCTCACAATTCATACACCACACGCAGTGTCAGCCTTGTTAAATTCTGCCCAAACCAGACACGTCTCATCAGCGCGGTTTACAAGATGGGAATTGGCACTAATGGCCCCCGTAAACATCACCATAAGGAGATGCAGTGCATTAAATCCTGCAACATATCTCCCAGGTGTGCCTGGACAGGCACAAAGGGTGGAGGATGAGAGTGGTGGGGAAGGAGAATTTAATACAAAGGAAGACACACATGATTGTATGGAATATTTGACCCAAAATTTTACCGCAAGGCCTGACATCAGTGACAACCCACTGGAAGATGTAGAACTTACGTTCTACACGGACGGTAGTTGTCATAGACAGTCAGACTCTGGAGACTTGTGTACTGGATACGCAGTCGTAGATGACCAAGGCACCATAGAAGCGGAACCGCTAGGCCCACCTCACTCAGCCCAGGTTGCTGAACTGGTCGCCCTAACCAGAGCATGTGAATTGGCTAAGGGCAAATCAGCCAATATCTACACCGATTCTAGATACGCATTCGGGGTAGTCCATGATTTCGGAGCCCTATGGCGCCTCAGAAATTTCATGACGGCAGCTGGTACACCGGTAGCGCATGCAGCTCACATAAAAAGGCTTCTAACAGCGATACAGGAACCCGACAGAGTGGCTGTTATCAAATGTAAAGCACACACATATAGCCAAGACCCAGTATCACTTGGTAACAGCCGAGCAGACGAAGCTGCTAAATTAGCAGCTGCTACCCCCAGACAGACAGACACCACACAACTGATGGTATTTAATACCATCAACACACAGAAGTTGTGTGAGATGCAAAATTTGTGTTCCACACAGGAAAAGGCAGTCTGGAAGGCAAAAGGATATGGTCAGGAGTCCTCAGGACTCTGGACGGATGGACACGGTAAACCAGTGGCCCCCAGAGCATACCTTCCATGTTTAGCTGAGGCAGCTCACGGGCTGACTCATCTGGGCAAGGAAGGGATGTGCAAGTTGGTAAGAGCATACTGGTGTGCCCCAGGATTTTCATCTCATGCGAGTAAAAGGGCAATGTCATGCCTTACCTGTCTGAGAAAGAACATCGGAAAGGCAATACCTACAGAACCATCTCATATCCCACCTGCAGGCGGCCCTTTCCAGGTAATACAGATTGACTTTATTCAATTACCCCCTTGTCAAAATTTGAAATATGTACTTGTTTGTATAGATGTTTTCTCAAATTGGGTCGAAGCATTTCCGGCGGCCACAAATACCGCTATGTTTACTGCTAAGAAAATTGTGCAGGAATTTGTATGTAGATATGGTATCCCTAGAATTATCGAAAGTGATAGGGGTACCCATTTTACAGGTGATGTCTTTCAAGGAATGTGTAAATTGATGGGAATTGATAGCAAGCTGCACACTCCATACCGTCCACAGGCGAGTGCGAAAGTGGAAAGAGTGAACAGCACTATTAAAAATAAACTGAGTAAAGTGATGGCAGAGACAGGATTGACATGGCCAGAAGCTTTACCCATTGTACTGTACAGCATCAGAACCACTCCCAGGTCCCCTCTTAATCTGTCTCCCTTTGAAATCTTGTTTGGTCGACAACCGCATGTTATGATTAACCCTCAGGATGATTTGAAGTGTAACAATGAAGTGACTGTAAAATACTTGATTAACATGAGTAAACAGTTAAGGAATCAAAATGATAATCTGAAGTTAGTGATTCCTGATTTACCAGATAGTAATTGTCATGACATTGAACCTGGGGATTATGTAATGATACGGAATTTTCTACGCTCAGGTTGCCTTATTGACAGATGGGAAGGACCATACCAGGTCTTATTGACTAGCACTACAGCATTGAAGGTTGCTGAGAGAGAGACTTGGGTTCATTCGTCCCACTGTAAAAAGGTTGCTGATCCAGAGAGGCCGCGTGATAAGGAACAGACGGTAGAGGTTGTATCACTGGAGTGTCTGTTCCAGGAGGACTGAGGCGGCACCTGAGCATTGAAAATCACAAGACCAAAAGCAGTTGTCGATCCCCTGTTCCCTTTTATTGTTTTTCTCCAACTTCCCATCCCCTCTCCCTCAAATTATTTTTTTTTCCCCCTTCTCATTCTTCTCTGTTTCCTCCTACAAGATGGACTTGCCCCAAGAGACTGTGATCCGGATTTTCCTGTTGACCATGATGTTGACCAGAGCAGTCTGTTCCGGCGAGAGTACCATGGAGGTCGAGAGAGGTTCTGGAATGGGTTCTGATGACAGAGATGGAGGCGTAGTTTTCCAAGAACAACATAATCAACAAGCAAAGGCGAGTATCAGAAAACGATCCGATAGCATTGACCATAGAAGGAATTGTGAAGGATTGTTAGCTGAAGAAAACTGTATCTGTCGGCTCTGTAACAATGTCATTGAGGATGGGTGCATAAAGAAATGCCAATCCAGTTTTAATATCCATATGGACCGGCATCCATTGAGTGACTATCACTCCTTAGTGGGTAGTGTGTTAAATAAAACAGATTGTTGGGTATGCTCTCAAGTACCTCAAGGTCATAGCAAATCAGGGCTAGTACCATTTCCTTTAACGTTAGGAGAGGTACTTGAGTTAAGTGGTGGGAGACCGGTGGACAGGAGGTTTAATATCTCCAGCCCTCCTAGTTTGAAGCTCCACCAATACCATGTGGATAGGTCCCTATTATGTTTTAACATCTCCAATCCCCGAAAGCCGGGAAATTGGGAAGTGTCATGGAGTAATCAAACCATGACCTTTTCGCATAGAGCAGATAGACTGCCTACAGATACAGAGCTTATACGCCACATAGCCAGTAGAGGAAAATCTTTCCGGTATAGGTATACCTTAGGAAATAGGATTACGAGAGTTGGAGAGGTATCACCAGGATACTGTGCACATATCGTACAACCTGATACGTGTACTAAGCAGATGGAAGAATTAGGGTTAGGAGATTTCACATGGAAGGTGTGTAATATGGTTATGTCCTACTCCGTCCCATATGTTCTCCCCGATGATGCATATTTCATATGCGGGAGAAAGGCGTATAAGTGGCTTGCCCCAAACTCTGAAGGATTGTGTTATATTGGAAAAGTACTGCCTGAAGTAATGACTGTATCACATGACAAAATGAAAGACATACACCGTGTTGCCCAAACTCCTTATACTCACACCCATTACGAGCACGTAGTTAAACGGCACCTGATAGAAAGAACAGAGCATCCGGCCTCTGACATGATCCATGAATCCACCGGGATTCAGTTTCTAATCGCGTTAGATATCACTCGCACCGCTAGAGGAGTGTTGAATTATAAATACATATCTGCGCTCGCCAATTTGTTAGATAATATCACTGAAATGTATGATGACACGTTTAGGTATACTGGAAGAGAACTTCAGGCTTATAAAACAGAACTGGTACAGCATAGAATGGTTCTTAATTACCTCACAGCAGTGACAGGCGGATATTGTGTCACACTGGCAACACAATACGGCGTGAAATGTTGCACATATATTACGAATAGCACCGAGGATCCGGTCGAGGTCATAGACCAAAAGATGGACGATATTCTCCAACTGAAGTGGGAATTTCGCAGGAGACACAATCTCACTCTTGCTGCTGTAGGTAATGAGCTGACTGGTTGGGTGTCATGGTTGAACCCGCGAAATTGGTTCTCTGGTTTAGGAGACTGGGCTCAAGGAGTCATAATGGATGTTGGGAAGTTTCTCCTATGTATCTTAGGTGTTATCATAACGATTGGTTTGATATTTAGATGCGGTCAGGCTTTAATGAAGTGCAAACATCGTACCAGGGTAATGAGTTTGAGGAGTGAGGAAACTGTAATTCCAATGTACTTGATTTATGACCCAAATGTAGAAACAATGATGTGATGAAAATGTGATTTCTACGGTCCGTTTCTTTCACCTGTTTTTCCGTTTCCTCCAAGGTAAAAAGACCCACTTGGACGAGGAATTTGCTGAGCCGATATACAGACAACAGAGGGATTAAAGAAGAAGTTTTGACAACCTGATACACAGATTTTTGATGAACTATGCCATGGATCCCCAGTTTCCCTAGAAATTTTAAAATTACGCTAGCCCAACACTTTTGTAAATCTATGGACATTGACAGCTTTTGCTCGCACCTTATGGGCAAAAGCACAAAGAAGACTGCATTCAACAGACACCAAACAAGACCTCAATCGACGAATGTACATTTACCTGACATAGAATACCACCGCATTTACCGTAATTATGTATTTTCTTCATTTCTACAACCCTCAGGTAATGACACACATAGTCGATAGGGAATACAGGCACAGATATCAGCAATCACATATCTCCCCCATTCATGTATCATCAACTAAAATGTGCTCCCCCATTTTGTTACAACCAAAGCCGAAAAGAGCTCGGTAAAGTTTGACAGCCCATCCACAGACCCGTACCACGGGATAAGAAGGAATTCAAATGTATACTTCGCAATACCTCGAAGCTTGATTTAAAACACGTACGGCACGATGATACATGACCCCCAAGCACGGATTCATACACACATGCTTCTGCTATCTCACTAGGTCATACCCTTTTCCTACCTTCTCCTCTCCTCCCCTACCCAACCATGTAAATGTATTAACCCCTGACATATATTTTTCTCTTTTTGAAATGTTTTAGAAGGTGGCAGTTATTGTTGACTGCCAAAGGGTGGACTGTCAAAGTCAGAAAAATATCTCTATGCACACTACCATATGTGCACCTCACACAGGTCCGTGCTGCGCATGCGTACGCTCTCCCGTACGTGCGCATACTCACAGTCGCGGGCACCCGCAGGCGCACGGTATGCGTATTTACGGTAGAGTTTATGTGATCGTAGCGTGCGACTCAATCGTTACATATTTTCACTATATAATGTATTTTGTAGATCATGGTCCCTTTGATAGATTCTGAAAGTTTAGTTAACATAGCATGTTCCTGAACAGAGAGATCCCTCTTTGTATTGTACGAAGGGTCTAACAGGGGTCATACAGTGGTGTTTGGTACCCATCGGAAGAGTATTTAAATAGCAATATTCCGGTGTTGGTTTGGAGCGGATTAATCGCTCGTGCGAATAGTTATGGACATAAGAAGTTTATGTCCATTTACTATTATTTGTTCTTATTTAGTCATGCGGCGGGAAACCCAGTATCCCACCCACCTGAACAGTTGGAAGCAGTCACAGCCCACCTGTATGAATCAACCTATGACCTTTTGTTATAATGCGAAGCCGAATTCCTGTGTCCAATGAACAATGAGATTGTAGGGACCATTGAATTGTATTGTGTGTGGGGCATAAATAGGCAGGCCGACCATATCCAGTTCACTCTCTTCAACGGTTCTCATTGCTGATAATCGGGAGCTGGATATCGAGGCGCATGCGATCGTTTCCCCTTGTGCGTAAGTGTTTCTCCGCAACTATATTGATCTTCTTGTTATTGTGGGCCAATTTCTCTCTCTCTCTCACTTCTCCTCTTTCTCTCTTATTTTCCCTTAAATAGTAATTGTATTGTATTTCCTGTGTAGTTATCTGGTTAGGTAGTCTATGTTATATTGTAGTGTATGATTTGTATTTGTATTAATTCTTTTGCAAGTATATCATTCATAATATATATATATATTAGGCGTTGGACCCTAAGCCCAGGTATCTGTGTATTTCTTATAGTGTTAAGTATTCTCAGAGCGTCGGTGACGCTCATACAGCTTTTGAGTTAATAAGGTTATACTGTGTTGCATTTACACTCTATCATTACACTAAGGTTTTACTGCACAATACACTGTTTATGGTTTAGATACAAAGGATTAACATTGTGAGCGTCAGCGCCGCTGGTGATCTCCTCGTGGTCCCGAGCGTCCGCTACGCTATAGCGAATCATTAAGTTAGTCAGCAGCCAATAGCGTGCCTGCCTGTGATCTCTTGGCCGTGAGCGAACGTGACGCTTGAGCGTCTCGACTACGGCTAAGCGATTGTTACGCAACGAGCGTACCCTTACGGTACTTCATACGTAGATAGCGTACAGTGTTCTTAGACCTCATAAAGGGTATTATATAGGATAAATATTTAGCTTTATCACTTCATATAGTTAAAATTAGAGATGAGCGGGTTCGGTGTTACCCGGATCTCAAAACGGCATCTTATTGGCTCACGGATGATATATAGGGGGGCACCAATATTTTTCTTGCCTCCGGGCAACTGGGATAAACTTACGCCACTGGTGCCAACCAACTCGAGCCCATTCAGCACAGCCACTTGGAATTGAATCCACACCCTAGTAGGAACCAGCTTCCCTCTTATAGCACTGGGATGTGGGGTGATTAGTAATGTGTTAATGATAGAAATAATATAGTATTTTATTGCCGCACCAGCTGGTCCTCTAATTCCCAAGCTGTGTACCCTGTATTGCTGTAATGTGACATGTGTGTTGTATGTACGGCGCTGTGAACCACTTGTGGTGCCGTATAAATAAAATGTCATAATAATAATGAGCAATGGTTTAAAAATTCACATATACTGTAGTTACCATACTCTCCATTGAAACCAGGATACCCATGAATTACACAGATTCTGTGGCTGACTGACTTCAATCCTGCATTTTATCTGGGTTTACTCAGCCACAGAACTTGTGTAATCCATGAGCATCCCTAAAGGGATAGTATGAAAGCCTACATACAGTAGCTTACAGTATAGGTTTTATTTTACTGTGTTGCTATGGTGAAGACACTAGATGGCACTAGAGGTACAATGAATACCAGTTGATTGCTTAGCATTGTAAAAGATGAATACTAGAGAAACCCATTAAGCATAGGTGTGCGCAGGGGGGGTGCCTGGTGCGCACAGGCACCCCCTAATGTCTGGCACTCTGATCACACATGCCTGATGCAGCGATCGCCGAGCAGGCTGATTACTGTCCCCTCTGTGCTGCACCCTGTCAGGACTGCATTACTGACCGGACACCTGGGTTAATCAAGGGTGCCATTGCCACCGGCTTTCAAACTCCCGGATCCACCTCCATGTACAAAAACAGCGTGATGTGACATGATTACGTCATGCTGCTCGCACACCCACTCGTCACACCCGCCACATACCCACCTCTCTCCTTCTATGCTATGCCAACGCCAGCCACTGATGAGGATAAGCATGCAGCCAGCGTTCCTCTTAGGAAGACAAATTTAATACTGGCAGGCGGCCGGCGGTAGCATTGACACGACACTCGTTTTTCCAGCAGCAGCAGTACTAGTCTGCGACTGTCAGTGTCAGTGAGTGACTGACTTGTAAGTAAGCTGCTGCAGCTTGCAGGGGAAAGAGAGGGTGAGCCAGACCAGGCTGAGGAGGAGCAGTGTAATTGCAGTGAGTGCCATCAGGGGTGTTTGGTGCACACCACAACATCTGACAATGGGGGTAATTCTGAGTTGATCGCAGCAGGAATTTTGTTAGCAGTTGGGCAAAACCATGTGCACTGCAGGGGAGGAAGATATAACATGTGCAGAGAGAGTTAGATTTGGGTGTGGTGTGTTCAATCTGCAATCTAAATTGCAGTGTAAAAATAAAGCAGCCAGTATTTACCCTGCACAGAAACAATATAACCCACCAAAATCTAACTCTCTCTGCACATGTTATATCTGCCTCCCCTGCAGTGCACATGGGCCCTCATTCCGAGTCGTTCGCTCGGTATTTTTCATCGCATCGCAGTGAAATTCCGCTTAGTACGCATGCGCAATAATCGCACTGCGACTGCGCCAAGTAATTTTACAATGGAGATAGTATTTTTATTCACGGCTTTTTCATCGCTCCGGCGATCGTAATGTGATTGACAGGAAATGGGTGTTACTGGGCGGAAACAGGCCGTTTTATGGGCGTGCGGGAAAAAACGCTACCGTTTCCGGAAAAAACGCAGGAGTGGCCGGGGAAACGGGGGAGTGTCTGAGCGAACGCTGGGTGTGTTTATGACGTCAAACCAGGAACGACAAGCACTGAACTGATCGCACAGGCAGAGTAAGTCTGAAGCTACTCAGAAACTGCTAAGTAGTTAGTAATCGCAATATTGCGAATACATCGGTCGCAATTTTAAGAAGCTAAGATTCACTCCCAGTAGGCGGTGGCTTAGCGTGAGCAACTCTGCTAAAATCGCCTTGCGAGCGAACAACTCGGAATGAGGGCCATTGTTTTGCCCAACTGCTAACAAAGTTCCTGCTGCGATCAACTCAGAATTACCCCCAATGTATCTGCTTTATTAGGATTGGTACAAGGGTGGATATTTTATATTGTGTTGACCGTCAATAGATGGCGCTAGACACGCCCAAAAGGCGGTGCTAGACACCCCCCTCCCAACGGTGCACCCCCTAATAAAACGTGCTGCGCACGCCTATGCCATTAAGGACATATTTATCAAAATTGTATTTTCTAAAATAATGTGAAGAAAGGTGGTGGGGGTGGGGGTGGGGGGGGGGGGGGGTTTGCGGACGGGATTTGCTGGGTCAGAGCCTGCAATAATTAATACATCATCATTTATCGCAGTGCGGATTGGGCAAATTTATCACATCCCATCTACATCTGAGATGTGGATTGTGATAAATATGTCCCAAAGTTCCACAACCTACCCCTTTAATAACACCCTTTTCAGATAGTGTGACACTTTTTATTGGTTTGCTCAGAGTACACCTATAAAGCTGAGGACCTAAAATGGGACCGGTTCAGTCAATGGAAAAGTACATTTGCATTCCAGTCCACCATATATACTTTAAGTTGTAAGGGTTGTGTCTGTACATAGAATTTTTTGGTGAAATGTACTCCTTGGGTATGAACTATAGACACAAAAAAAAATTTTACGCCAAATCTCCAGGATGAATTTGGATTTTGTTTTCACTATTGTATAGCTCAGCGACCTAGAAAGAAACTGATGTATGTATTATCCCAATGTGACATCAAGGAGAGGAGCAATAAAGGAAATACCAGACGCTTGCAGCGTGCAAGCTCCTCAAGCCAAAAATGAATATATACATATATATTAGAGATGAGCGGGTTCGGTTCTCAGAAAACCGAACCACCCGAACATAGGGAATCCGGGATGATCCCAGCCAAAGCGTAGATCTTCCTGCCTGTCCAGGATCCCCAAGCGAGCCAAAACCTCATGATTCCGCTGTCGGATCCTGAGGTTTTGGCTTGGACGCCGGTCTCCATAGTAACATATGGAAGACCGCTGATTGGCTGAGAGAGCTGTCTGTCTCAGCTCTCAGCCTATAAGCATGTCCTGGTAGGCTACAATGGGCAAGATGGTTGCCCCCACAGCGCTAATAGCGCCACTGCCGACACTGCACTAAGGACACCTCCATCACTCCCGCATTGCCGACACTACCGGCAACCCTACACTGAGAACACTGCTGGCACTCCTGCATTGCCGACACTGCCGGCACCCACACACAGAGGACCCAGCCCACACTGCCGACTCCCCCATACAGAGGACACCAGCGGCATCCCCGCACTGCCGATACAGCCAGAACCCCTGCACATACAACACCACTGGGACACCCGCACCGCCAACAAAATGCCAGCACCCCTGCAGTGAAGACACAGTCGGCAACCCTGCATTGCTGACAATGCCTGAAACCCTCCCCGCTGACAACATCGCCGACATACCCACATTGAGGACACCGCTGGCACTCTCACACTGCTGGCACCCCCACAATAAGGACACTGCCAGCACCCCCGCATTGCCAACACCACCAACACCCCAACACTGAGGCCCCCGATTTCACCCACCATTGCTGACACCACTGGCATACCCACAATCATGACACCGCTGGCACCCTCACACTGCGGACACCTATGGCACTTCTGCACTGAGGACACCCCCCGCACTGTGCACAGCCCCACACGGAGGACAACGGCACTCCCAGCCACAGTAAGTGCATTATTATTGTATCTGACCTGCACTGTACTGTATCTCGTACTGTATCCGACACGCACTGTATCTGACCATGCACTATAGCCAACCCTCACTGTATGCTACCTACACTGTATCCGACCCACAATGTAAACTGCAATGTATCCAAACCACACTGTATTCCACATTGTATCCAAAGCGCACTGTATCCAACCTGCACTGTAATCTACACTGTACTCAACCCACACTCTGACCTGCACTGTATCTAACCTGCACTCCGGCCTGCACTGTATCCGACCCGAACTGTATCCTGCACTGTATCCAACCTGCACTGTAATCTACACTGTACTCAACCCACACTCTGACCTGCACTGTATC
The DNA here is from genome assembly GCF_028390025.1 of Pseudophryne corroboree. NCBI lineage: Eukaryota > Metazoa > Chordata > Amphibia > Anura > Myobatrachidae > Pseudophryne > Pseudophryne corroboree. The sequence continues at coordinate 88,132,804 of NC_086448.1, forward strand.
TAACCTGCACTCTGGCCTGCACTGTATCCGACCCGAACTGTATCCTGCACTGTATCCAACCTGCACTCCGACCTGCACTGTATCCGACCCGAACTGTATCCTGCACTGTATCTGGCCTGCACTGTATCCGACCCGAACTGTATCCTGCACTGTATCTAACCTGCACTCCGACCTGCACTGTATCCGACCCGAACTGTATCCTGCACTGTATCTAACCTGCACTCCGACCTGCACTGTATCCGACCCGAACTGTATCCTGCACTGTATCTAACCTGCACTCCGACCTGCACTGTATCCGACCCGAACTGTATCCTGCACTGTATCTAACCTGCACTCCGACCTGCACTGTATCCGACCCAAACTGTATCCTGCACTGTATCTAACCTGCACTCCGACCTGCACTGTATCCGACCCGAACTGTATCCTGCACTGTATCTAACCTGCACTCCGACCTGCACTGTATCCGACCCGAACTGTATCCTGCACTGTATCTAACCTGCACTCCGACCTGCACTGTATCCGACCCGAACTGTATCCTGCACTGTATCTAACCTGCACTCCGACCTGCACTGTATCCGACCCGAACTGTATCCTGCACTGTATCTAACCTGCACTCCGACCTGCACTGTATCCGACCCGAACTGTATCCTGCACTGTATCTGGCCTGCACTGTATCCGACCTTGCACTGTAGCGAACGTGTACTCTAAACCGACCAGCACTGCAACCTGCACTATGGGGGTCATTCCGAGTTGTTCGCTCGCAAGCTGCTTTTAGCAGCTTTGCACACGCTAAGCCGCCGCCTACTGGGAGTGTATCTTAGCATATCAAAATTGCGAACGAAAGATTCGCAATATTGCGAAAATACTTCTCTGTGCAGTTTCTGAGTAGCTCGAGACTTACTCTGCCAGTGCGATCAGTTCAGTGCTCGTCGCAGTGCGATCAGTTCAGTGCTCGTCGTTCCTGGGTTGACGTCACAAACACACCCAGCGTTCGCCCAGACACTCCTCCGTTTCTCCAGCCACTCCCGCGTTTTTCCCAGAAACGGTAGCGTTTTTTCACACACTCCCATAAAACGGCCTGTTTCCGCCCAGAAACACCCACTTCCTGTCAATCACACTCCGATCACCAGAACGAAGAAAAAACCTCGTAATGCCGTGAGTAAAATTCCTAACTGCATAGCAAATTTACTTGGCGCAGTCGCACTGCGGACATTGCGCATGCGCATTAGCGACTAATCGCTCCGTTGCGAGAAAAAAATACAGAGCGAACAACTCGGAATGACCCCCTATATACAACCTGCAATGAATTCGACCTACACTGTTTCCGACCTTCCCTGTATCCACCTGCACTGTATCTGACCCACACTGTAACCTGCATTATATCCAAACTGCATTGTATCTGACCCGCTCTGTATCCAACCTGCACTGTAAACCGCACTGTGGGGCTAATTCAGACCTGATCACTGCTGTGCGTTTTCGCACAGCGGGCAATCAGGTCTGAACTGCGCATGCGTCGCAGTGCGCATGTGCATGCCAGAGATACGATCGGTATCTCAGCCCAGCTGGGCGGGAGGGGAGGGGATGGGCCGGCAGCGTTCGGACACCGTTTTGGGGGTACGGTACGGGCAACGCAGGCGTGCCCGGACAGTTCGGGGCGCGGTGGCTGCATGACGTCACACGCAGCCGCTGCAACCCGGGACGCTGCGAAAAGTCGCCTACCAGCGCAGCAATGCGCAGGTAGGGACTTACTCGCAGGGTGCGCTAGCATCGCCGGCGTGAGATGCTATTGCACCCGTGCGGCGGGGGGTGGGCCAGACATGCGGGGCGGACTAGCCCTGTGCTGGGCGTCCCCCCCCCACCACCACATGTCAGGTCTGAATTAGGCCCTGTGTCTGACTTGCACTGTATCCAACCAGCGCTGTGTCTGACCAGCATGGCAACCTGGTCAATATTGAACTGTGTGTCCCATAGTATTCTGCACTGTACTACGCACAGGGCCGGCTCCAGGCCTACTAGCACCCTGAGCGAGAAAATGTAAAAGCGCCCCCCCCCCCCCCCATGCGCGCGCCTAAGGCGCGCGCATCCCCGGAAAAGTGGGCGTGGCCTCTTGAACAGTGGGCGTGGCCTCGTAACTTCATATCATCAAACTATAAATATATTTTCACACAATTAGCAGCCTTACACATAGCCACAGTAGTGTTCCTTACACACAATGTCTCCAGTATAGTGCCAGATACACATAATGTGCAGTGCCAGATAGACATGACATGCCCCCCAGCAGTGCCAGCTACACGTGACATGCCCCCCCAGCAGTGCCAGCTACACGTGACATGCCCCCCCAGCAGTGCCAGCTACACGTGACATGCCCCGCAGCAGTGCCAGCTAGACATGACATGCCCCGCATCAGTGCCAGCTAGACATGACATGCCCCGCAGCAGTGCCAGCTACACATGACATGCCCCCCAGCAGTGCCAGCTACACATGATAGTGTTCACTTTTTAGGGCATGGTGCTGATCACAGGGAGGGCACATTTTTAAGTTAGGAGGGCAAAATGATGTACATACTGCTTGTTGTTCCCATACCTATATGCCAAAGCATGGACAGTGCGCGCCGAAGGCGCGCAGCAAAAATTAAGGGGAGTTACTTCGTGGGGAAGGTACGTGGCCACATAATAGTGGCAATTTGCATTACACCACACAGTAGTGCAGCTAATACACACTGCACCAGGTAGAACCTCCTATACACTTTGCGTCAGGCACAGCACTGAGACACATTGCACCAAGGAGAGCACTGAGACACATTGCCTAGCCACAGACGCCTAGCGGGAACACTACATGACATGCCCCCCAGCAGTGCCAGCTACACGTGACATGCTCCCCAGCAGTGCCAGCTACACGTGACATGCCCCCCGTGACATGCCCCCCCAGCAGTGCCAGCTACACGTGACATGCCCCCCAGCAGTGCCAGCTACATAAATGGCCACACAGTGCCAGATATGCACCCACAGTTCAGATACATAAATGCCCCCAAAGTGCCAGATACATAAATGCTCCCACAGTGCAGATATGCCCCCCACAGTGCCAGATACATAAATGCCCCCACAGTGCCAGATACATAAATGCCCTCACAGTGCCAGATACATAAATGCCCTCACAGTGCCAGATACATAAATGCCCCCACAGTGCCAGATACATAAGTGCCCACACAGTGCCAGATACATAAGTGCCCACACAGTGCCAGATACATAAGTGCCCACACAGTGCCAGATATGTCCCCACAGTGGTAGATATAAAAATGCCCACACAGTGCCAGATATGTCCCCACAGTGCCAGATATAAAAATGCCCCCACAGTGCTAGATATGCCCCCACAGGGCCAGATACATAAATGCCCCCAGTGCCAGATACATAAATGCCCCCAGTGCCAGATGCATAAGTGCCCACACAGTGCCAGATACATTATTGCCCCCCACAGTGCCAGATACATTATTGCCCCCCACAGTGCCAGATACATTATTGCCCCGTGCCAGATATGCCCCCAGTGCCAGATACATTAATGCCCCCAGTGCCAGATATATTAATGCCCCCAGTGCCAGATATGCCCCCACAGTGATAGATACATTAATGCCCCCAGTGCCAGATATGCCCCCACAGTGCCAGATACATTAATGCCCCCAGTGCCAGATATTCCCCCACAGTGCCAGATACATTATTACCCCCAGTGCCAGATATGCCCCCACAGTGCCAGATACCTTAATGCCCCCAGTGCCAGATATGCCCCCACAGAGAGAGATACCTTAATGCCCCCAGTGCCAGATATGCCCCCACAGTGACAGAAAAATCAATTCCCCCACTGTGCCACATATGTCCCCTGAATACCTGATGTGCCGGGCGCCGGCGATGAGGGAGGGAGAATGCAGCTGCAGGCAGGCGCGCTGTGCGGCGCCTGTGCCCTAGTTATCTGTGCGTGCTGTGCGGCGCCAGTGTCTTACATCAGACGCCGGCGCCGAACAGCGCGGCGCGCGCAGGGCTAGGACAGGGCCGGCTCCAGGATCCAACATGTCGGCGCCAGCGTGCGGCGCCCTTTAAGAGTGGCGCCCTGCGCGGGCGCTCGACTCGAACATGCCTGGAGCCGGCCCTGGTGAGGACAGAGGACCAGAGAGAGTGTGGGTGAAGACAGATAGTCAGCCGGGGCATGTATACATCCGCACTAACCCTGGACAGGGGGGCAGCACTCTCCCTGCAGTGCTGATGCTGGCTGTGTGCTGTGCTGCTGCTGGGATCCCGGACTGCATGGTTGGCTAGACTCCTCCTCAGGACCAGGGTCTCAGGCAGGCAGGCTGCAGATCGGGTGCTTGTGGGCGGCCAGCCGCATATAGTACCACGCGACATCGCTCATCGCCGTGCTGCTGCTCCTAGGTCTTCTCTCCCTGCTGTACGCTTCGATGAGAGAGAGAGAGAGAGAGAGAGTGGTAAGGACAAGAGAGAGAGGGAGGTGAGGGCAAAATGGGGGTTGAGGTGAGGACAAGAGAAAGAGGTGAATACAAGAGAGAGGAGAGGTGAGGACAAAAGGGGGGGTGAGGACAAGAGAGAGAGGATGAGGACAAAAAAGCGATAGGATGAGGACAAAAGAAAGGGAGTGAGGATAAGAGAGAGGGAGATAGATCAAGAGAGGGGGGTGAGGACGAGAGAGATAGAGGTGAGGTGAGGACAAGACGAGAGAGAGAGAGAGGTGAGGACAAGAGAGAGGTACTGTAAGGAGAAGAGAGAGAGATAGGGGGTAAGGACAAAAGAGAGAGGGTGGGATAAGGACAAAAGAGAGAGGGTGGGATAAGGACAAAAGAGAGAGGGTGGGATAAGGACAAAAGAGACAGAGGGGGATAACGACAAAAGAGACAGAGGGGGGGTAACGACAAAAGAGACAGAGGGGGGGTAACAACAAAAGAGACAGAGGGGGTAACGACAAAGGAGAGAGGAGGGTAACGACAAAAGAGAGGGGGGTAACGACAAAAGAGTGAGAGGGGGGTAACGACAAAAGAGTGAGAGGGGGGTAACGACAAAGAGGGGGGTAATGACAAAGAGGGTTAGTATAAGAGAGAGAGGGTCTGAGTACAAAAGAGAGAGATACGAGGACAATAGAGAAGAGGGGGGAGTGAATACAAAAGAGAAGGGGGGTGTGAGGACAAGAAAAGAGAGGGGGGGGGGGTGAGGACAGAGAGTGAGAGTGAAAGAGTTAGCCAGGGTATGTATACATCCGGACCCACCCTGGCTGGGGGGCAGCACTCTCCCTGAAGTGCTCATTCTTGCCGTGTGCTGCTGCTGCTGGGAACCTGGACTGGCAGGATGCCTCCACGGGGCCAGGGGCTCAGGCAGGCAGATTGCAGACCTGCTTGTAGGTGGATGGGCGGGCGCATACAATACAGGATGCACTGTCACTGCGGATGCCGCTGCTCCTCGCTCTTCCCGCTCCTCGGTCCTCTCTTCTCCCACCAACGCTTCCTCTCCCAGACTGCCGTGCGCAATGACGTTGTGCCTGCACCGGCATTCTGGGGAGGTGAAGGGGATGACGAGAGCACAGTAGCTGGAGACAGGCGGTGGGTGTGTCGAGAGGGAGGCGGGGCTGCTCGGGCTGGCCAGGTGCCGCACACAAATTCACTGAGCCTGGCCTTGGCCCCCATCATGGCGGCCACTGCTGAGAGCCGGGGCGGACAGCTGTGATCAGGGCAGAGCCGGCTCCAGGTATGTGGACACAATATGACGGCCCCAAATAGGGTGGCTACTGCGCCCTGCGCGGCCGCTCAAGTGGAACATGCCTGGAGCCGGCCCTGACTACGCAGATACGGAATGCTGTTTTTTGTGATTGGGGAAATTTCAGGGTAGCTGCTCAACAAAAAGGCTGATTGATCGGGGCTTTACATGGGCACAGGGTGCCCGTTAACAGTGACCCAGGGCCCCCAGGAGAGAAATACAGACTGGGCACTGAGAATAGACATGCACTGGAGACGTGCACTTGTGTGGAGGGCATCAATGTCTGCTGTTGCTATTTTAAACATGGTTTCGGGGTTTTTTCTTTGCTGTTTGGTAACTACTTTAGAGCAATGATACGCTACACACAATTCTCAGGAAATTTCTGTGTTGGATTGTTTTCTATTTATAGTACTTGCGAGTTGATTCGATTGGTTATTGCTAATGCAGTACATTACTAATTTGTAAAACATTTGAAACAGAAATAACTGCCGTGTGTTTGTGCCGCTGCTCCGTTGCTTAGCTCGGCTTTGGCCTATGTTGGTGAGGTGGTCAAACTTGACAGGAAATAAGTGGAAATAAATGTTATTGAGGTTTAATAATATTGTAAGAACTAAAACAGGCCAAATTTTAGCTGTTTTTTATGATTTTTTCCCAAACAATATAGTTCCAAAACCAAAACCCGCAAGGGCGGTTTTGGCAAAACCAATACAGATCCAAAACACGAAGGAGATACAGATCCAAAACCAAAACACAAATCCCCCAAAATGGCCCGGTGCACACCCCCGATATACATATATTGCACACCCCAAACTCAAACAGTTATGTACAGTATGTATACAGACACAAATACATAGATATATCTATCTCAAGATCTATTTTGCAGGAAAATACAACTATGGGGGAAATTCAATTAGCCACAATGTTTCCTCGTGGCAAATTGATTCCCTCATGCCCATTCAATTACCCCCGATAAGCCAGCGCAAGCCGCGGTTATCATGGATTATGTTTCTCCTGCCTCAGACTTGAGAAGCAAATCCCCAAAAACAGCCCCGTTTTTGGACGAGAATTTATTTTTTTCAGGCAGCCAAATTGGATAGCCCGAAAAAAAAAATATCTGAGACACATCGGAAATATTGGGACCAATGTTTCTTTTCAGTTAATTGCATTCCCCCCTATAAATTAATCACTAATCAGGCAGTTTATCTTGACTCATGAAGTTGCAGTATACATGTCAATACCGTAGACTGCGCACCAAGACCAATACTACATATCATAGAGTCACTGGTCATGTTACATGTAACCTTTCAGTATTACTGCAGGTTAAGTAGCAACGGATTTGAGAACTACAAGATAATATTTGTTTTACTAAAGTGAGATATAGCATGTCTGGGTCATGGTCCTATCATTAAGCCCACTGTCAACCTTTTTTTTATATAAAACCAGTGTTTTTATGGAAATTGCCTGGCAATTTTTCAAAAATTCTGATGTGCAGTTCACAGGACGGCAGGGTCAGTCCCCTGAAATTGGGACTCTCCTGCAGAAATAGGTCTGGTTGGAGGGTATGGAACATATTTGTCTACTCCCCTGGAAGCTGTGGAAGACTCACAATTTTTCAGGTAGTACCCCGCACCCCTGGAAGACAAGGCGGACCTTTCGCATCCCGTTCGCTTCCTAGTGAAGCAGGCAGGATGGGGAGATTATCACAGGAATTGCAGGATCACTGGAAGGAGTGGAGCGAATGAAGCAAATCACATCATTATATACCCACCTCCTTGCCCATGGTGGAGGCAGGGCCTACTAAGGTGATAGCCCGGCCAAGTTCCCCGAAGTGTCCCACAGAATCTCCTCAGTGGAAAAAGCCTGGAGAGGAGACAGAAAAAGTAGGCAGGTATGGTATGTAATAATGGATAGGTGTCCATATGCATTAGAGTTGCAGAGTAGACTTTTTGCCTCTTGTAGATGAACCCCACTTATGCCGCTTTCATGTGACCCGGGAATTTGTCAGTCTAGCAAACCGGCAAAATCCCGGGTCTCAGCTCCATGACCGTGGTCGGGAGCAGGATCGTGGACTTGTCCCAGTTGTTTCCTTTCACATATGCTTGATGTGCATTCATGTGCAAAACCCAGGATTAGTTGCATGTGTGAAAGGGATATTAGTCTGTACTTGGACCATGTACCTCCTAAAACCACATTGGGGTATTCAACAATCAAACAAGAATTCCAATTCTTAAAACATTTTGTTAAATATCTACTGTACGTCTGCTGAGGCCACCATTGTCGTTCTGTCCACTACTGCCATAAGTAGGAGCTTCTGAGGTGGAAATGTCAGTAAAACACAGATTGTAAGCTTGCGAGCAGGGCCCTCCTACCTCTATGACTGTTTGTTATTACCCAGTTTTGACCTCTCATTGTGTCCAGTTGTAAAGCGCAATGGAATTTGCTGTGCTATATAATAAACTGTTAATAAATAAATAATAAAACGATAAATTTACCTGACTGAAGGGAAGATGTACTAAGCAGCGAAAAGAGTGGAGAAGTGAGTCAGTGGAGAAGTTGCCCATGGCAACCAATCAGCACTGAAGTAACATTTATCATTTGCATACTATAAAATTATACGTAGCAGCTGATTGATTGCCATGGGCAACTTCTTCACTGGCTATTACTTCTCCGCTCTTTTCACTGCTTAGTACATCTCCCCCTGAGGCACAAGTTAACATCAAAGTAATTAGAAGTATCCACAGGGAGTAAGGATAATATAAACATGCTTGGAATAATTCCACACCTGTCACAATAATCACCACCCTCCTCTGGGTGATGCTAAATCAACTTCTTCCATTCAGTACCAGCATTTATAGATCAGGAGTTCACACTTATAGGGAATCTCTGGTCTCTACTGCTCCAGACAGGTGGTTCTCTCAAGGGTGCAACCAGCACTCTGGCATAACCCAAATGTCTCATGACTAACAGGGTTTCCAACAAATGGTGCTAATTTGCTGAGGGCCTCCTGCTCACCATAACAAATTTTGGGATACAAAATAAATGGAGAGGCAAAAAGCTCTTCCTCTTGAAATGACCTCAGATCCCTAGCCTGAGGAATTACCCCTGCTCTTAGTACTGCTCATGCACGCAGTAAAACGTGGGAGGACTTCACACAGCCCCACAATGGTAAGCGTTTTGCTTCAAAACTGTGATAAGAAATGCTTCTCAGAGTGTTATACATTGCACCTAGATCTCAATCCCCATAGCATACTATGGAGACGCAATCAACGCTGCAATTTAAGGGAACAAATAAAAAATCATTCAACCTGTTTAAAAATTTAATGAAGCGGTTATCACTGCTTTATAACTAGAGCCATGCGTTCAGTAACAAGCCAAAGGGCCCAGTACAATTTAGGTCTGCCTCTCCCTCTCTCCAGCACTTACTTCATTGAACAGTATACTGAACAGCGGAGAAGAGGAAAAGATGTTAGGGATGGCCATCTATGTTCACCATCCACGTTACCATTGGTGGTTAATCTCAAAGGTATGAAACCATTGACAGGAGAGCCATTGATAGTTTCACCCACAATGTTCAACCCCAATCCATTGTCATGGGACAATCAGAGGTGGGATGAAGCTTCTTGGGTCACTGGAGGGGGGGGGGGGGGGTTGGAAAGCTAGGCTCCGTGTACTGGTGCCACAAAGAAAAAAAACAGGGGGCTTTGTGCCATCTATGACAGAAAACCATTGGATCTTCTCCATCAATGGCAAATCATCTACCATTGGTGGCTACCCATCAATGATTGACGGTTATCCCTACTAGAGGTGTTCTGCCACCAGACAGAGCTTCTATTATCACCCTCTGCTCTTATTGGGTGATAGAGATCCATTGTCCTGCAGAATAGGGAATGAATCCTAGGACCCAATATTTGCACTGGCAGAAAGAATCTACTTTGTCCTGGCAGTTACTCCCCTGCCCCTACTGGCCACTCTGCTGCTAGTAGTTCCCCTCTTAGGCTGGGTACACATTAGGCCGATATCAGCACGATTTTCCAGGTTTTCACCGTGATAGCCCGGGTCGTGGCTCAATGGAAAGTGGTTAATCTGGGTCCAGTGACCCAGGAATCCAACTCTGCTAACTTGCAGAGTTGGTCCCGGTAAGGACCTGGCTTAAGGGGTAGTGTAAATGGTTAAGCTGGGTCTTCCAACCTTTACAGCATGGAGAGATCCATGGGACAGCAGATGAGGCCTCCTGCCGCGTTGACATTGATCCAGGGGCGGGGCCAATGATGTCACGGGGTGGAGCTGGAGTCTCTACTGGGGCTGATGCTGCTCTTGAGACTCCAGGTGCTACTGCACTCGTGTGCCGTGTAAACTGCTCCGATCCAGAAATAATCCGTGTTGGAGCCGCGGTGGAAAGGGGTCAGTCCCGGGTCTGACCTGGTTTGGAACTTCCAAATCTTGGTCAGAAACGGAATTTAGGTGGAAAAGGGGTATATATGAGGTCAGATTTCCCAGACCTCTACAGGAGTGGGGGCTAATAATTGAATTGCCTGAACATTATTTTGTCTCCTGGTATCTGCTGTACAGCTGTTCCTTATTTATTTATATTTTTGCCTTTTATTCTTTGTGTGTGTAGAGTGCGGGAATCAGTTCTCAGACCTCTGCTCATGCTCCCTGTGGGGTTAATGTTAATGAACTGCAGGAGATGTTATGTATAAATGTTTTATCATGTATTAACCCATTCTGCCCAAAGACCTCTGCGAATGATGTGATGCTTAGTTGATGCACCTTCCAGACAGAAATGAGATATCTATATTAATTATTAAGTAGAATAGACTGTAAAGAAAAAGCTGCAATATTAATTTGGTTGCGTGCTGCCTACGACATGAACTGCCAGCTCTCTTCTGTACCCCTCCATATGTACCCAACAAATAGGATCCTCCCACTTGTAGGATTTATGTAATAGTCTGTGAAATTACGGAGAGTTGGGCCGTATTTATAAAGCAGCAATCATTGAAAAGGCAAAAATAGCTTGATTTTGCCTTTTCAAAGACTGCCACTTTAAAAATTCAGCCAGACTCACCGTAATCCCGCCCCTTCCAGTATTTTGTAGACTATTACATAAGCCCCTATGGGGTCGATTCAGTTCGGCAACTTATGAATAGCGCCGGGAATTAGCTCCCAACGCTATTCAATTCAGCTGCTAGTGACCCGCAATTGTCGGGAATTCTTCTCTCATCCCCGGGGGATGAGAGAAGAAACCCGACAAAAGTGCTGCCTCGCGGCCGGCGCAAGGCTGATTCTGTCGGGAATCAGCCTCGCACCGGGGAGTTAAGTCGGAGAATGCCTGTTTAGTCGGCGAGAACGGGCCATCGCCGACTTAACTGGAGCTGAATTGAATAGCATCGGGAGCTAATTCCCGGCACTATTCATAAGTTGCCGAATTGAATCGACCCCTATGACTGTGCACCATGGTGGAATGCATTGCATTTATTGCTATCAAATCTCAATACTTTATATTTGTATTGTGTAACATGAACTAAGGCACTACTATGGGGTGTAACATGAACTAAGGCACTGTATATGGGGTGTAACATGAAATAAGGCACTGCTATGGGGTGTAACATGAAATAAGGCACTGCTATGAGGTGTAACATGAACTAAGGCACTACTATGGGGTGTAACATGAACTAAGGCACTACTATGGGGTGTAACATGTACTAAGGCACTGCTATGGGGTGTAACATGAACTAAGGCACTACTATGGGGTGTAACATGAACTAAGGCACTGCTATGGTTCAAAAAATGAACTAGGGCACTGTTATGGGGTATAACTAACAACTGTTGCAGAGAGGTGTCTTTCTAGAAGCAGGAACCCCACAAAATGTTGTTATGGGGCCCACAAAGTTCTTGGTATGCCCCTGTTCTGAGCGCTTCATTTACAGTTGAATTTGAAAATGCACTGTTTGTATATGGGCAACGTGACTCCTGCACACTTGCATACCCTTGTCTCTGTTGTGACTTAGACGTATACTAAACTAGGTGCAACTTTAAATATAGCGAATAGATGTATTCAGAGCAATGATAGAGTAAATATAAGTACTGCAAAATAGGGCACAGCTGCCACTACAAAAACTGTCAAAAGAAAATATTTATATAAACTCCCCAATACAGACTAATGCTGAGCATACATACATACTTACCTTCCCTCTGTCAGGATTCTCAATGTTGGGAAGCCGCGGTCAGTATTCTGACCGCCGCCATCCCGACCGCCGTCATTTCGAACCCAACCCATGTGTACTTCACCATCAATAGCATAATTATATAAGCTAGACTATAATGCACAGAAAAGTACATCTTAAAGAGGTTACCTAGTTTAAACATGTCATTATACCAAAATTAATTAGATAAGGTTAAATAAATGTAAGTAGTCAGTTATCCAGTAAGGCAATTATATACTACTAGCTGCTCTTCACACGGGAGTTTCTGATTTTCATGGTTGTAAATATGAATGAGTGTTAAAAATTTGGTAAAGCTATAGAGATGTAAATTGGATATGTCTTAAATGTAAGTAAATATTAATCCATGGTTCTTGGTGTTACCTGAGGAGCACCCGCAGCAGATACGGTAAAAAGTGACAGGAGCATTTTTGTAGTTTATTAAATTCTACACACTGGAGGTGCAATCCAAATTTTGATCTGATTGTCCGTTTGGGCGTTATCGTTCATGCAACGCCACCCACTTGGGTCGCTTAGCTTAGTCATCCAGCGACCTCGGTGCAAGTTTTAGGACTAAAAATAATATTGTGAGGTGTGAGGTGTTCAGAATAGACTGCAAATGAGTGGAAATTATTGTTATTGAGGTTAATAATACTATAGGATCAAAATTACCCTCAAATTATATGATTTTAGCTGTTTTTGAGGTTTTTTTTTAAATCACCCAAATCCAAAACGCATCCGAATCCAAAACCCGAAAGGGTGGTTTTGCCAAAACGCGTCCGAATCCAAAACACGACCGTGGACCCGAATCCAAAACCAAAACACAAAAAAAAAATGTCCGCTGCACATCTCTAGTCACAATACATACTCCAGGATCCCGACAGAGGCACCATACCGGTGAGGTAGGTGATTCCCCCTCAATGGGTGTCCACGGGATACGTCATTAGGTCGACAGGCATTAGGTCGACATGGATACTAGGTCGACATGGTCACTAGGTCGACATGGTCACTAGGTCGACGTGTACTAGGTTGACATGGAAAAAGGTCGACATGAGTTTTTCCAAATTTTTTAACTTTTTCCATACTTTACGATCCACGTGGACTACAATTGGGAATGGTAACCTGTGCCGAGCACTGCGGTAGCTGAGTGAGGCACCTCGCCCGAAGCTTGCTCAGCATGCGAGGGGACAGCGGTGCACTAATTGGGGTTCCCGGTCACTTTACGAAGAAAACAACACCAAAAAAAGTTTAAAAAACCCTCATGTCTACCTTTTTCCATGTCGACCTAGTACATATCGACCTAGTGACATGTCGACATAGTGACCATGTCGACCTAATGCATGTTGACCAATAGTGGTCGACCTAATGACTGTCGACCTAAGTGTGGTAAACCTAATGACCCATACCCGGTGTCCACGACACCCATTTAGGGAGAACATAACCTGTGGCGAGCAAAGCTCGCCACCGAGCCCACAGGGGGCTTAGTTGCACTCGCTCTCCTGATGGCATTCCACCGCTCGGGATGCCGATGTCGGTATAATGACATTCGGCATCCCGTTTTGCGGGATATCATACCAAACCCATCATACCCACCACCCATAATTGTATAGGCGTGTATGCAGGAGCATCAGCTGATAAATGACAATGGTCTTGCAAACAGTCGGATCAGGACCTGAGCTCCTGATCCTAGGAAGAACGTTTATCTGATGAGCAGAGAGATATGCACAGTGTGTACCAGGCTTTATTTATAGATGGAAAAGAGATGACTTCATATATGTATTATTACAATGTTTTGGTTTTTTTAATTCTTTAATTATGACTGCAGTAAACAAACATTGTAAATATGGGGTACAAAGAACAAATAACTATGGGGGTCATTCCGAGTTGTTCGCTCGTTGCCGCTTTTCGCTATATTGCGATTAGTCGCTTACTGCGCATGCGCTTAGTTATTTTACACAAAAGTTAGGTATTTTACTCACGGCATATCGAGGTTTTTTCATCGTTCTGGTGATCGTACTGTGATTGACAGGAAGTGGGTGTTTCTGGGCGGAAACTGGCCGTTTTATGGGAGTGTGTGAAAAAACGCTGGCGTTTCTGGGAAAAACGCGGGAGTGTCTGAAGAAACGGGGGTGTCTGGGCGAACGCTGAGTGTGTTTGTGACGTCAAACCAGGAACGAAACTGACTGAACTGATCGCAATGGCTGAGTAAGTCTGGAGCTACTCAGAAGCTGCTAAGAAATTTCTATTCGCAATTCTGCTAATCTTTCGTTCGCAATTCTGCTATGCTAAGATTCACTCCCAGAGGGCGGCGGCTTAGCGTGTGCAATGCTGCTAAAAGCAGCTAGCGAGCGAACAACTCGGAATGAGGGCCATAGTTCAATCTACAGGTTTAAGCAGAACAGAACATCCACTCTTCATCTGTTTAATAGAAACCGACACACAACAGTAGTAAACATGAGCAAGCAATGGAGCCTATAGTCTCAATGCTATGGAGAAAACAATGAAAAAAAATATATATCATTGACTACAAAGTTTGTATATTAAATATAATAATGGGGGGGGAGGTAGGAAGGAATGAATCTCAGGCAATGCCGCTTCTACAAGACAGTGCAGCAGATTTCTCCAAGGACAAATACCACAATGTGTCGGACAAGGGATGGTTGTACCAAGTACACCAGAGTTTCCAAACCTCATGGTATACTGTGACTTTATCATGGGCGAGAGCTGTAATATATTCCATGGTAGCAATATTCCATATCTTATTTATAAGAGCAGGGGGAGAAGGCATGGCCGGCTGCTTCCAATTTGTAGCAATAAGAATTGTAGCCGCAGTACAAATATAACTGAAAAGTGTATCTTGTGGTCTGGAGATCCCATGCAACAGTTAGCATAGCAAATATATACATTCGATGATTTATTTTAGCTTTCTTACATGTAACTACATAGTGATTGCCTCATGGAAAAGTTTTATTTTGGTATAGTGTAATTGCTTGTTCCAAAATAGACCATTGGCGCCAGGCAGTGGCTTAACTATAATGGGTGCTGTGCACACGGGGGCCCTGGGTCGTGGGGGAAGGGGGGCCCACAACGCACACCCCGCACCCATTTTTTCAGTGTTTACCCTTCTGAAGTCCCCCACAGTGCCGCACAAATCACGGCAAAATTGGTGTGACAACCATTTTCCTGGCATTTTGTGCATGCGCAGTAGTAAAATCACCAAGAAAATGGCTGCCATGCTATTTTCCCGGAGATCTGCACATGCGCACCAGACTGTGGGACAGTGCTAGGGTCTCCAAGGGACCTTAGTGCCCAGAGTCTCTGCGATGGTGGCTAGTGAGGAGGGGGCCCCTGGTCGCACCATAGAAACTTGCACCTGCCCTATGCTTGGTGCAGAATCTCTGTCAGAGTATGTCCTCCAATGTAAGCAATTAAGGGGGACATGTACTAAGCGGTGATAAAAGTGGAGAAGTGAGACAGTGGAGAAGCTTCCCATGGCAACGAATCAGCATTGACTTAACATTTAGAAGTTGCATACTATAAATGTATACAGAGCAGATGATTGGTTGGTATGGGCCACTTCTCCACTGGCTCACTTCTCCATTTTTATCACCGCTTAGTACATGTCCCCCTAAGTGTCTGAGTTTGCAACCACTTTGGTGATGCACCCATGACTATCCCATAATATTCCCATATCTCCATGTGTCTAATTAGCCACCTCCCAGGAATACCTTTCCAATACATTTCTGAGACCATGCAACTCAATCGCATCTGCATCTCTGTGCTTTTAATGACTTAGATGCATACACAATTGAAAAACATTGACCATTTGTGCCACTATGGGATTTGTGTGTGACTCAGAATCAGGCCAATCCTGAACTGTTCTGAACCACGTCACTAGGAGATGACCTTTGCAGAAAAGATGGGTTTTTATTTAAATTGTTGCCATGCCCATTTTTCCAGTCACTTGGTCACATCATGCTCTGTAGTAACTGCTTTATATTACATTGCTGCCTTCTCCCTAGTGTTGATGATATGGCAATTAAATGGGTCATTTTGTCGAAATACAGGGGTTAAGCAACACCATATACAGCTACTTGAGAAATAGCTTAAAGCTACTGTACATGATTTCATCACCCATCTACAACATCTGAAGACCATCAATAAACAGGATTTGTGTAAACTTTATAAATTGATTTTCAGATGTTAACAAAGCACATGAGAGAGATGGGTTTGTAGACAAGCAGTATGAGAACTTACATCAACCTAAGGGATAGCCGGAAATGCTAGAATGTACATAAGCAAACATTTTAAGGTCAGACATATGTGGATTAAGGACATGTGAGGAGGAGACGGCTAACCTTGGAGTCAGGTGACACACAAGTTAGTCATATGAAATCCAAATATATGCCCAGATTTATCAAGCTTTGGAAAGCGATAAATTGCACGGTGATAAACGACCAACCAATCAGCTCCTAACTGTCATTTTTCAAACACAGCCTGTAACATGGCAATTTGGAGCTGATTGGTTGGTACTTTCTCACCATGCAGATTATTACTCTCCAAGGCTTGATATATGTGGGCAAATAACATGATTGGGATCTGGATATGAAAAGAAAAAAAAAATCAATAGGAAAGGGAGGTAAACAAGGGTTGCACAGGCATGGAAGAAAAGGGGGAAAGAGTAGGGGAAGGTGAAGGGAAAGAGGATGAGAAAACCTGGCATGGGACTCAGGGTCGACAGTGGCTAGGTCAACACTAGAAATAGGTTGACACGGCCATTAGGTCGACATGAAAAAGGTCGACATGAGTTCTTCAAGTTTTTTTGTTGTTGTCTTCTTCGTAAAGTGAGCGGGAAACCCAATTAGTGCACCGTGTCCCCTTGCATGGCTCGCTTTACTCACCATGCTTCGGGCAGCTTACCATTCCCAATCGTAGTCCACGTGGATCGTAAAGTATGAAAAAGTTAAAAAAATTTAAATAAATGTGAAAAACTCATGTCAACCTTTTTGCATGTCGAGCTAATGGTCGTGTCGACCTATTTCTAGTGTCGACCTAGTCACTGTCGATTAATCGACGTCAACCTAATGGGTGTCGACCTAAGTGGTGTCGACCCAGAGTCCGGATACCAAGAAAACCTATAACCAGGGGTTGAAGTTGACTTGAACGGGGAGGAACTATTGTTCCAGCAGTTATAATAGGTGGTGGAACGCATTCCGCCTCCAACCACCTACTTTGCCCGGTCACATCCTGATTGTGAAGAAGGCTTGGCTCGCTTGTCTCTGGCTGACACGCCTACACCCATCCACCTTGCCAGGGCCGTAACTAGGTGTGTGCCGATGGTGCCTTGCCCACAGCGCAAGTGCAGTGAAGGCGCACGATATGGCAGCACACCCCTACCTACGGCTGTTTTGGTCAGTGATGGAGTAGTGAAATTTCTGATGTCCGCCGGTGCCTGCCTTTGTAAGCGACGGGGAGCGCGCCATTTGGTGTTACCCGTCGTGCAGTAATTCTGGCTGTGAGCTCCGCTGTCACCTCTGAAGTGGAGAGGGAGCGCTCCTTCAGCCACCTGGTCCCGTATAGGAGCCGCCGCTGCCTCTATTGATGCCGCCAGGGAGACCCGCCGCCGCCACCTCTGAAGTGGAGAGAGAGAGCGCTCCTTCAGCCGCCTGGTCCTGTATAGGAGCCGCCGCTGCCTCTACTGTGACATCCGCCGCAGCCAGAGCACTGGAGAGGGGACTGTGAGCGCCAGTAAATGAGTGTCTGCGCCTGGTAGTCCTGGATGCCGCATCGCCCTATCAGGTGACTTGAGACACACACACACACACACACACACACACACTCTCTCACTCACTCTCACTCTCTGTTGTTGAGTGTCTGCGCCTGGTAGTCCTGGATGCCGCATCGCCCTAACAGGTGACTTGAGACACACACACACACACACACACACACACACACACACACACACACTCTCTGTTGCTGTAATATGTAACAAAGGGTGACTCTGCTGCTGTAATGTGTAAAATGGGACTCTGCTGCTGTAATGTGTAAAACGGGACTCTACGTGCCGTACTGTGCAAAATACCTGCCGTACTGTGTAAAAGGGGACTCTACCTGCCGTACTGTGTTAAAGGAAACTCTGCCTGCCTTACTGTGTAAAAGGGAGCTATGTGGACACGCCCCTTCCCCATAAAGCCACTCTCCTATATTCTGGCGCACGCCTACGGCGCGCATTGGCTCAGTTTTATATTTGGGGGGAGGGGGCACTGATGCTGTTTTTTTGCACACAGCGCTAAAATGTCTAGTTACGGCACTGCACCTTGCTTACTAAGTACAGGCCGCTGCGGCCTGATTATGTGAACTCAGAGGCTCAAGTTGGCTGTCCCGCTGTGTGCCGCCCATATGAATAGATGTAGTGAGCAGGCGGCGCTACAGGCATTGATTTACTTGACCCGCTTCTTTGTCCACCTCTGCTGGTGGCAGCGGCGAGAATGAGTAGCTATTGCACTTTTGTCTCAGACTCTCACCTGCAGTACAAAAATGACCCTAACCCTAAGAGGACCAACGCCATACTACTAGTGGTATGAAACACTCTGCAGTAGTGCTGCCATTGTAAGTTTATAACATGCTTAACTCCTGTTTATGGCGACAACTACACACCAGTAGGTGCAGATATACAGTATGTGTGTGTGTTTAGTTTTAGCTGAGGAAATGTCCTTAGTTCAGCTAATGCTCAACCACAGTGTTGCATCAAGCATCGTATTTTGCATGTGATGCATTCCGCCACTCACCGCATGCATATCGACATTTATTAACGCCATATGCATGAAGATTTTTGCAAAAGACAACTCTTGCAGTGAGATTAAAGGACTTCTGAGTTTATGAGCCAGAGTAATTTCTGCGCATGTGTCTAGTGCTGCCTTTCCTGCTATATATGACTACTGTCTGCTTCCCCTGCTACATATGACTACGGTGGGCATTGTGTTAGGGGCACTATTGCTTTTTTTTTTTAAATTTAAAAAAATGAAGTCACTTCAAACTACCCCAAAAGCATATTTTTCCTACTTTTTTATTTTTTATTTTTCTTATGACAGTAAACAAAAAGTTTGCTTCTTATAGTTTTTTTTTTTCATTTTTATTTTAAATATGAACAAATCAATGATTTAAGTTTACACTGGTTAAAACCTTCCAATTCTTTCCTTATGCACACCAACTGCCTTCTGTATGATTCTGAAAACGAAATTGTCACTTTTTTTGGGTCTAAGGTCACCTCACTTTCTCATGTATTTCTCCCATTTAATTTGGCAGACAGTTTGCAAACTCCTGCATTTTTAATTGGATCAGTGAATTCTCGGGATCGCGCACTGGTGCAAAGAATGTAAGTTTCGTAAAACAAACTCACACCTAATTGGAAAGACTCCTAATAGAGAAACAGAATACTTGCAACAATAACTGTTACATATCTCTATAGAGACATCTGCATCTTAAGCATAACTGCACATAATCATTGATACTTAAAATTGAATCAATGGCCCTCATTCCGAGTTGTTCGCTCGGTATTTTTCATCGCATCGCAGTGAAAATCCGCTTAGTACGCATGCGCAATGTTCGCACTGCGACTGCGCCAAGTAACTTTACTATGATGAAAGTATTTTTACTCACGGCTTTTTCTTCGCTCCGGCGATCGTAATGTGATTGACAGGAAATGGGTGTTACTGGGCGGAAACACGGCGTTTCAGGGGCGTGTGGCTGAAAACGCTACCGTTTCCGGAAAAAACGCAGGAGTGGCCGGGGAAAGGGTGGGAGTGCCTGGGCGAACGCTGGGTGTGTTTGTGACGTCAACCAGGAACGACAAGCACTGAAATGATCGCACAGGCAGAGTAAGTCTGGAGCTACTCTGAAACTGCTAAGTAGTTAGTAATCGCAATATTGCGAATACATCGGTCGCAATTTTAAGAAGCTAAGATTCACTCCCAGTAGGCGGCGGCTTAGCGTGTGTAACTCTGCTAAATTCGCCTTGCGACCGATCAACTCGGAATGAGGGCCAATATAAACACTGTGTAAAAGAACAGGGGGCCGATTTATCACCATCAGTATCAGAGTATGCGGATGTGCTGTGATAATATTGTCCCAGTCCGCAAGCGATATTTGATTATTTCACACGCAGTGGTGGAACTTATGAGTGGCGGGCGCAGGAGCAAAAGGATGCTTTGGGCACCCCTCTACCGCTCCACCCCAAGTTCATAATATGCCACATGGCAGACGGTAACAGGGGTAGTTAGTCAGTGGATGACGGGGAGAGGGTGACACCAGGGAAAGGCAGTGGTAGACAGGGAGAGGGTGTCGAAGAGAGGGAGCAGCCTACAAAGAGATGGTGACTGGGAGAGGCAGAGGGTGAAAGGGAGAGGATGACAGGGAGAGGCAGTCAGTGGGTTACGGGAAAGGGCTTCACCAGGGAGAGGCAGTGGGTGACAGGGAGAGAGTGCCGAGCATAGCCAGTGGGTGACAGGGAGAGGCAGAGGGTGAAGTCAGGGGGAGGCAGTGGGTGACGGATAGGGGGTGACAGTGAGAGGCAGTGAGTGATAGGGAGAGGGTAACGGGCAACATGTGATGGAAAGAGGCAATGAGTGATACCAGGGTGAGGGTGACTGCCAGTGAGTGACAGGCAGAGTGTGAAAGAGAGAAGCAGTGGGTAACACCAGGGGGAGGGAGTCTGTGATGGAGAGAGGCAGTGGGTGACGAAGAGAGGCAGTGGGTGGGGTGACATGCAGTGACTGATAGGGAGAGGGTGACAGGGAAAGGGTAAAAGGGAGAGGAGGAGGGTGACATAAAGGGGAGGCAGTGAGTGATAGGAAGAGAGTAACGGGCAACATGTGATGGAAGGAGGCAATGAGTGATGCCAGGGTGAGGGTGACTGCCAGTGAGTGACAGGCAGAGCGTGAAAGAGAGAAGCAGTGGGTAACACCAGGGAGAGGGAGTCTGTGATGGAGAGAGGCAGTGGGTGGGGTGACATGCAGTGGTTATAGGGAGAGGGTGACAGGCATTGGACAACAGGGAAAGGGTGACGGGCAACATGTGATGGAGAGAGGCAATGACTGTCAGAGAAGCAGTGGGTCACACCAGGGAGAGGGAGTCTGTGACGGAGAGAGGCAGTGGGTCACAAAGAGAGGTAGATGGTAGGGTGACATGCAGTGGCTGATAGGGAGAGGGTGACAAAGAGGCAGTGGGTGACAACAGGGAGAGGGTGCCAGAGAGGCATTGGGTGATGCCAGAGAGAGGGTGACAGGCAGCTGGTGACACCAGGGAGAGGGTGACAGAGAGGCAGTGAGTGACACTAGGGGTATGAGTGACACCAAGGAGAGGGTGGCACGGAGAGAGAGCCAGTGGGTAACACCAGAGAGAGGGTGACAGGCAGCCGGTGAAGGAGTGAGGCAATGGGTGAAACCAGGGAGAGGGTGACAAAGAGGCAGTGGGTGATGCTAGGGATATAGATGACACCATGGAGAGGGTTACAGTGAGAGAGGCAGTAGGTAACACCAGGGAGAGGGCGTCTGTGATGGAGAGAGGCAGTGGGTGACAAAGAGAGGCAGTGGGTAGGGTGGCATGCAGGGGCTGATAGGGAGAGGGTGACAGAGAGGCAGTGGATGATGCCAGAGAGAGGGTGACAGGCAGCGGGAAACACCAGGGTGAGAGTGACAGAGAGGCAGTGGGTGATGCCAGAGAGAGGGTGACAGGCAGCGGGAGACACTAGGGAGAGGGTGGCAGAGAGACAGTAAGTGACGCTAGGGGTATGGGTGACACCAGGGAGAGGGTGGCAGGGAGAGAGAGACAGTGGGTGACACCAGAGAGAGGGTGACAGGCAGTGGGTGACGGAGTGAGGCAGCGGGTGAAACCAGGGAGAGGGTGACAGGCAGCGGGTGACACAAAGGAGAGGGTGACAGCGAGACAGTAGGTGATGCCAGGGGTGTGGGTGACGCCAGGGAGAGGGTGGCAGGGAGAGAGAGCCAGTGGGTGACACCAGAGAGAGGGTCACAGGCAGTGGGTGATGGAGTGAGGCAGCGGGTGATACCAAGGAGAGGGTGACAGAGAGGCAGTGGGTGATGCTAGGGGTATAAATGACACCAGGGAGACGGTTGCAGGAAGAGAGGCAGTAGATGACACCAGGAAGAGGGTGACAGGAAGTGGGTGATGGAGTGAGGCAGTGGGTGAAACCAGGGAAAGGGTGCCAGGCAGCGGGTGACACCAAGGAGAGGGAGACAGAGAGGCAGTGGGTGATGCTAAGGGTATTGGTGACACCAGGGAGAGAGAGGCAGTGGGTGATGCTAAGGGTATTGGTGACACCAGGGAGAGAGAGGCAGTGGGTGATGCTAAGGGTATTGGTGACACCAGGGAGAGAGAGGCAGTGGGTGACAGCAAGGAGAAGGTGACAGAGTGCCACTGCTATCACTCCCGCCGACACCCCCTCCCCATCGCAACGACCCCCCAATATTAAACAATACCCAGGGATCGGTGATTGGAGCTCCTGGAGGGCTGACAGTCATCGGGGCTCCCTACTGCTGTGACCGCTTTGCAGCATCACATTACTGCACTGGGAGGTCACAGGAGCAGCAGAGAGCCCGGATGACCGGCAGCCCTATGCAGGGGTGCAGGATTCACAGTGAGCCCTGTTTTCACGCCAGCTGAGGCTGTCAGAATTATCACAGGGCTCACTGCAGTATTTTTTCACAATGTTTTTTAATAAATTTGTCCAGGTCGCATTTCCTATTATGAGTATGGGAAATGCAATCTGGTTACTATAAAATGAGAATTAAAGGGTTTGGAGCATTTTTTCACGAAAATTCAGGTGGCACTGAAATAATGTGAAAAGAGTGCGAAAAGATCATTAGTTACATTATTTTAGTAAAAAAATTGTTAATAAAGATGCCCGTAGGTATAGTATATAAAAAAAGAGTTCAAGTAAAGGAGCAGCACTCTTACCCCTTTTCCACTAGCTTTAAAAACACGGGAAATGCGTGGGGGCCCGGAATCCGGGAATCCTACCCGGGTAGCTTGCCGGGTTGAACACGTGTTCAACCCGGTAAGCTGTGTAGTGTGAACGGGAGCCGTGTCGAGGCGACACAGCTCCCGTTCACAGTGTTTGGGAGAGCGGCGCTGGGAGATCATGTGATCTCTCAGCGCCGCCCCTGCCGCGTCACTAGCCGCGTCACCAACCTGGCAATTGCCGGGTTGGTGAGCGCTGTCAGAAGGGGGCTGTAGCACGGGTCGCAGCCGTGTCAAGCGACACGGCTGCGACCCGTGCTACAGTGGTGGAAAAGGGGTATTAGTAAACAAAGGGGTAAATTAACTAAGATGGGAGTTCTATTTAAGATGGGATGTTGCCAATAGCAACCAATCAGATTTCAGGTATTATCTTCTAGAAGGTGCTAGATAAATGAGAAGTAGAATCTGATTGGTTGCCATGGGCAACATCCCATCTTAAATAGAACTCCCATCTTAGTAAATTTACCCCAAAGTGTCTATTAGCGCAAGCGTAGACAAAAAGTTGCACAGTTGAATCAGATGTTTTGCTAGTATTTTTGGGCGTCTACTCTATAACCAAAGCTTAGTGTACACATGGAAAGGTTCAAAGAGTGTTTGTTTCGACACAATATGTAACATTTGCTATCACCGTGAGGACATCACAATTGCATCTCTGTTATCAGTGTCCTAAAAGGGTTTTATCTGGACATATTGCATTGTATTTGTTATCACAACAAAGGCATCACAAATGCAAATCTACATAAACGATAATGTACAAACCAAATCTATTCAGAGATAGTATATCACATTTATATGAGGGGGTTTGCAATCCATAAATGCCAACCCATTGTGTAGCTGGATAGACGAAATAAAGAATACACAGCCGGTGAGCGGGGCAATGACAGCGCAGATTTTACTCTTATATACTGAAAAGAGAATAGCAAAGCTAGCTACACACCTGACAGATCTGCAAATGAGCAAGCAATCCCGGTAACACCTGATGTAGGTATGGGTCGTTGGGTCGACTCAACTTAGGTCGACAGTCATTAGGTCGACCACTGAATGTCGACATGCAGTAGGTCGGCAGGGACACTAGGTCGACATGGTCATTAGGTTGACATGTACTAGGTCGACAGGTCAAAAGGTCTCATTAGATTTGGCATGCATGCATGCCAAATCTACAGCCGGCGATAGCGATGCGCGGGACCGCACATCAGTCACCGGCACCCTACACACGGAGAGATCCGGGCTTAATTTCTAGTAAGACTGCTTAGAATTTAAGCATGGATCTCTCCGTGTACCCCCCTTTATTGCTTCATTTCAAACAAATGCTTGGACTTCAAATTGTTGAGCTGATGTTTTCATATGCAGGACCGGGTGGATCTCCGTACAACTACATATCCCGAATTATTTCTTTCCATCAGGACCAATGTAGCACATAACACAAAAGACAGAAAGACTGCGCTTTAAAACAAAAGTTCTGCAACTAAGTCCAGGTGGTCACTTACACCCCAAAAATGTTCAGAAATAGTTCAGGTACTTGCTGTTGTGCGCACCCCTCGAATACTTCCAAACGTAGGGTATCGAGTCTTTTTTTAGTTCGTATGATGAACGAAGTCCCTCTTTCCTCCAAAACACTTGATAGGTACAGTGAACCTCCTTCCTCTAGCCGGTCAACCTGAACTTGCCCGGGTCACACAAAACCAAAAATGTGAGGAAAAAAGGGGTATATAGTGAGGTACAGTTTTATTCACACAATTAATTTAAAAAACGTATTAAAAGATTCAGAAACTCCACTGACATATATACAAAAAATGATCCACCATCAGAAGTGCCCACCCAAATCAGCTTTTTGATGTTAATCTGTTGCCTCCCGGGTTTAGGTCAGTAGCTCAGCCTTGGGATCACACCTGAGTAGGAGACAGTGAGTAAAAGGCAGTATGTGGCAGTGATCATAGGCGATGATAGGCAGCAGGACTTCCCTATCAGTCCTACTCAGATTGCAGACGCGAATGCACACACACAAGGTCACTCCCACCTCCCTAAGGTAAGGGACATGTCCTGAGGTGATGGAGACCACCCTGCTGCTCAAAATGGTTGGGTTGGAAGGCCAGGGGAAAACTCATCACTGGTCTGGGGCAATGGTGGGTGGACACCTTAGTTCCCAGTGCCTCCTGGTGCAGTGCACCTGCTGCACCACTGGTAGTTTTGCCCCTACCCCTGAGTGATCTGCCTCAGTTACTAAACTAACTAGTATTTTGAACCCATCATTTTCCAGGTGGCAGAGATACTATTCCTTTCTCTTTTCCTACTTTCTCCCCTTGTTCCTCCTGTCTCCCCATTCTTCCTTCTGTTCCTTCCGTCTTCCCTTGTCCTTCCCCCTTTCCTCCCATCTTCCCACTTTCCTCTTGTCTCCTATTTCTCCCTTGTTCTCATCAAGGGCTATATGTCCCTCCTCTGCAGTAGAAGTGTGGAAGTGGGCCGTTCCTGACCTTCTTCCTATAGCGAGTGTTCGGCTGGCTGCATCCTGCAGGAATGCTTTGTGGTGGTGAGTGAGCCATTTGTGCAGCCTACAGCTAGGTGTGTGTGTGTGTGTGTGTGTGTGTGGGGGGGGGGGGGGGGGGTATTGGTTTGTATTTGCAGGACTGCAGTGGTGGAAAGTGGTGACATTAAGGGAATATTGTACTTATTCGTGGGACCCTCTCTGCCGTGCATCACTGAACTTGTGTTAGGTGGAACACAGATTATGTGTATGAGCACAGTCAGCAGGGGGAGATACAGCTAAGGGATACAGAGGATCTACACCTCCAGTATTCGTGTACCGGCGGTGAGCTACTAGGTTGATTGGATAAGTGGGTGGGTGGGGGCGGGCAGGTGGCCAAATGGGCGGGTATGAGTGCAGGCTTGGAGCCAGTGAGTGCCAGAGGCAGAACTCTGGGAGGCAACGGAGTCATCTGCCGCCGGGCTCCTGCTTTGAAGGGGGGCACCTATCCTCCTGCTCCATGTGTTCAGCGACATTAATCAATTAAGTTAAATGACAGCAGTCGGTATCTCTTTCGTAGCCGACTTCCCCACTAGTCACTACACCTTACAAATCACACCCTCTTTATTATAGATATACTGGAAGCAGATGGTATCCGTTCACATGGTCGACCATGTTATGGTCGACAGTCATTAGGTCGACCACTATTGGTCGACATTGACATGGTCGACATGGACACATGGTCGGCACATGAAAATGATCGACACATGAAAGGTCGACACATGAAAAGGTCGACATGAGTTTTTCAACTTTTTTTTCTTTTGGGGAACTTTTCCATACTTTACGGTCCACGTGGACTACGATTGGAACGATAAGCTGTGCCGAGCGAAGCGAAGGCACCATGCCCGAAGCATGGCGAGCGAAGCGAGCCATGCGAGGGGACGCGGTGCACTAATTGGGGTTTCCAGTCACTTTACGCAAAAAACGACACCAAAAAAGTTTAAAAAACTCATGTCGACCTTTTCATGTGTCGAACATTTTCATGTGTCGGCCATGTGTCCATGTTGACCATGTCAATGTCGACCAATAGTGGTCGACCTAATGACTGTCGACCATAACATGGTCGACCATTCATACCGGAACCACCTTACTGATGAAGCTATTTGCTCCTGTATAGGAAATATGAGAATTCTAACTATATGAAGTTATTTCTCTGACAATTACAAGTAACTTCATATAGTTAGAATTCTCATACTTCCTATGCCGGAGCAAATATCTCCATCAGTGAGGTGCATGCTTCCAGTGTAATAGGTTGTGGGTTCTAATCCTGGATATGACACTTGCAAATTAATTGTCAGAGAAATAATCAGCATTGTGAGGGACTGAGCAGATCTATGCAGTGTGTGGCTGGACCCCTAAATAGATCTGCCTAGTTGCAATGGTTTTGTAGTAGCTTCATATTTAGAATCTGCAGGCTTGCTATGCAGGAGCAAATATGTGTGCGTGTGTGTGTGTGTATATATATATATATACAGTATATATAGGGCTCCAATATTTTTCTTGCCTCCGGGCAACTGGGACAAACTTACGCCACTGGTGAGTGCTGTGAGGAGAGGGACCTCCTTGCAGCTCTCTTAGTGCGCAGCTGCTAGACACACGCCTTGCAGCATTATATAAAACATTATGATAATTACATGACATCCGGCTAGCCTGAATACAAAGCAATAGAAATCTTATTCTTGGTGGGGCTGACTTGCAATCTAAAGAACATTATTGTAAACCGTCTGTACATAGGGGCTGATTCAGACCTGATCTGTGCTGTGCAGTTTTGCACAGTAGCGATCAGGCCTGAACTGCGCCGCAGTGCGCTGACACATTGCAGACAGCTGATGGCTGTCTTAGCCCTGCAATCGCCTCTGCCTGATTGACAGGCAGAGGCGGTTGCTGGGCGGGCCGGCTGCGTTTAGCCGCCATTTAGGGGGCGCGGTCCGGGCAATGCAGGCATGCCTGGACCGTTGGGGGGGGGCAGGCCGCGGCAGCTGCATGATGTCACACGCAGCCGCTGCAACCTGGTCTGCGACGGGTAGCTCCCTGCCAGCGCGCAGGAGCTGCGCTGGCTGGGAGCTACTCTTCCAGTACAAAAGCATGGCCGCTGTGCGATGTTTTTGTACTTGTGCGGGGGTGTCAGCCCTGACATGCGGGGCATACTAGCCCTGTGGTGGGCGTCCCCCCGCATGTCAGGGAAGCTGATCTACGATCAGGTCTGAATCACCCCCATAAGCCGATCCTGTTGCTCAGCCAGCACGCCGAATGTCAGGAACACATCACTCATACTGGTGGCCATATCAGGACTGGACCTGGCCAATCAGTGACTAGACCAAGTGTCCGGAACATTCCAGCTGTCACCTGTTAGTACGGGAAAATGACCGTATACTGTACATAGGCCGATTGCAACTCAAAAAAGATTGCGTGGAGTGACTTGGGTCCGTACTCGAGCCACTACTGTTCAACATATTTATCAATGACCTAGAAATAGGCCTGGAGAGCACAGTGTCAATCTTTGCAGATGATACTAAACTGTGTACTGTAATTAATTCGGAAATAGATGTGGAGTCTCTGCAGTATGAGTTGTCTAAACATGAAATCTGGGCATCTAAATGGAGAATGAGGTTCAATACAGACAAATGCAAGGTTATGCATTTTGGGACTAAAAACAAACTTGCATCCTACATATTAAATAGGGAACGCCTAGGGGAATCAGAATTGTAAAAAGATTTGGGGGTACTCATTGATAATAGGCTTAATAACCGTATACAATGTCAAAGCGCAGTAAAGAAGGCAAGTAAGGTGCTAGTGTGCATAAAATGGGGAATTGAGACAAGGGACGAGGGCGTAATCCTGCCGCTGTACAAAGCATTGGTACGTCCGCACCTGGAATATTGTGTTCAGTTTTGGGCACCACTGTATAAAAAAGATATCGGTGAACTTGAAAGGGTTCAAAGGCGAGCTACTAAATTGATTAAAGGCCTAGAGGGACTGGATTACAAGGAAAGGCTTACTAGGTTGAATATGTATACACTGGAAAAGAGGCATCTAAGCGGAGACATTATTAATATCTTCAAATATGTAAAGGGGCACTACAAAGAGTTATCAGAGGAATTATTTATTAAAAGAACTCTGTTTAGGACACGTGGGCACTTGCTTCCGTACGCAACCAAGGAAAGTGTTCTTCA
This sequence comes from Pseudophryne corroboree, assembly GCF_028390025.1. NCBI lineage: Eukaryota > Metazoa > Chordata > Amphibia > Anura > Myobatrachidae > Pseudophryne > Pseudophryne corroboree. Next base: position 88,161,482 of record NC_086448.1, read on the forward strand.
CAGTTAGGGCAATAAGGATTTTGGGAAGGTGGTAATGGCGGACTCTGTAAATACATTTAAAAAAGGATTGGATATATTTCTGATTGAAAATTATATCCAAGGTTATAACATTTCAAATATTGACGTTGTTAATCCGGCTGTAACATGATTTATAGTTGTTAACTAGTCATAAAACATTACTTCAGCGGGTATATTATAATCGACTCAACTTAATACAGGTTGAACACGATGGGCATTTTGCCTCTATTCAATCTCAATTATGCGCAGTGAACTGAGGAAATGCAGCAGGAACTTGAAATATAAAACAAACTAAAACACTCTTTGCTTGGAGGACAATGTAAAGAATATGTTCAAGTATTTTGCACTATCCACAGATTTTTTTTTAAAAGCACATCTGGCTGGCTGGCCTGGGAAAGCTCTCTGAAATTCAGGCAGCTCCTGAGCGTTACTTAAGGATAGGTAAATATGTGTAAACCAGTGCTGTTTAAACAGTTTATGCGTATAACAAGAAAAAAAAAATCCTCTATCTATCCTTAAAAATATAAATTAGACCATTTATTTTAGTATACCTGACATTATGTAACTGTGACATATGTTTGGACATTTAGGGGCTTATTCATCATGAACCTGATGACCCCCATTTATTATGTATTCAACTCGCCACGAGTTTCAGTGGCAGATCGCATGTACTGAATGGCTCTGCTTAAAGGATATCTGCTCTGAAAAGCAGCTGTCCAATTATCTCTGCAATACACACTAATATGTAGCAGCAAAAGTGTACACTTCCAGGCAGTGTTAGTGCACGTGTGTAAACGTAGTTTATGCACCAGGGCCCTGAGCAGATGGAGGGGTCCAAATGGATCCATCTTCACACTCTGGTCTCCTTTGATAATGTCGATATTATCTTAAACCATAAAGCTATACCTTTAAACACACTTTTACCATGGAGCCGCTGCAGCAGCTAGACTTAGTACACACGCTACGTACTCTGTACGCTATTTGCGTACAGAGTCCCGTACCTTGTACGGACTTAGCGTACAAACGCTGCGCTGGGGGTACAAAGTACAAAAAGCGCGCACACACTCTTGATATACTTTAAACCTTATTAGTAATGCAATGCAATGATATTATTACACTGTAAACCTTATGCAGCAAAGCACTGCAATGATGTTACACCTTAAACCTTATGCAGCGCTGACGGTACAAAGTACCCGCAGTGCGTACACACCTTATCAATACACTCTTAAACCTTATACAGTTAGGTAATGTAATACGCTTTAAACCCTAGCAGGGAAAAGAGGACACAACACAGATTTGTAGTTAAAACACTGAGCTCCGACACCTCAGCGTATATATCTGGAAGGGGATAACAATACAATTTATACACTACAATACAACAGAGTAAATGGGTACAGTCAATGTACATACGTGAGAATATTCGCTTGCGCAACCTGGTCCAGTCCTCCGCTAATCAGGTAGATAGCGTTAAGAGTCTTCTGACCGGCCAGGCAGCAACAGGCTTTTTATACACTACTTCCATAAACAATACAATGGATACTGTAATCCCTTTGTCCATTGGACACAGGAATGCACTTTTACAGTACAGGAGAGGTCATAGGTCGATTTGAAAAGGTGGGCGATGTCTTTCTTAACTGCTCTTGTGGGTGGTCTCCTCTGGATTCCCGCCGCATACATAATATATAGTAAATACAGTTTAAACCTATATTCTGCTTCTGCACCTAACTATCCTCAGGAACATGCGATCTTCCTCAAACCAACACCAGAATGTTTCCCTTAAAATACCCTACAGCTGGATACCAAACACCACCTTGTAACCTAGTTCTGTCCCCTCCTATCCTGTAAAGGTGAATCCCTTTGTTCTGTAACCATTTTAAACAGCTATTTCTTTCTGATGTGGTGCAGGGGGGCTATGTGTACAATGTGCACTATTTGGATTAAATATGTAATGTGTTGATAACCCTCCATGCGTTCACAAACTCCACCGTAAATACCCATACCACGCGCAGGACCGCGGGAACGACCATACGCAAATTGCGGATATGTGCACGCACGGCGGAACAAGTGCACGCGCAGTGGGCATGTGTGTGTGGTTAGTACGTGATGTGTGTACTGGAATATTTTTCGACTTTGACACCTTCCAATATGAAGGAATGCGACTCATCTGGCTAATGCCATCTTTAGTTAGTTCCAAAAATGCTCAGTGTTTGGAACGGGATCCGGTCTGAAGATCGACACTGTCTAGGTCGACAATGTTTAGGTCGACCACTATAGGTTGACATTCACTAGGTCGACAGGGTTGGAAGGTTGACAGGGTTTCTAGGTCGACAGGTAAATTTTTTTTCTTTTTTTGAACTTTTTCATACTTAACGATCCACGTGGATTACGATTGGAACGGTAATCTGTGCCGAGCGAAGCGAGGCACCTTGCCCGAAGCATGGCGAGCGAAGCGAGCCATGCGAGGGGACACGGTGCACTAATTCGACTTCCCGGTCACTGTACACAGAAAACAACAACCCCCCCCCAAAAAAACCCATGTCGACATTTTGACCTGTCGACCTAGCACGTCGACCTAGAAACCATGTCGACCTTCCAACCCTGTTGACCTATAGTGGTCGACCTAGACACTGTTGATTTGATGATCCACACCCGTCTGGAACTTGCTAAATAGAAGGGGCCTCCATCAGGACAATATAAGTGGCAGGTTTCACTTCCTACAGCCCCCCCTCCAGTAAAATCTGCGACCACAGCTCAGATAGTTACCCGCAGGACATAAAGTCCCATTGGGAGGTGTTTTCTCCCTCTGGAGCTGCCAGACCCGGCTGGGATTAGCAGAGAGTTGGCGTCCTGTAGGAAGCCACTCCCTGCCTTTCAGCCATAGCCGACTTCTATAGGCTGCAGCCGATGTAGTGTGCAGTACCGCTGCTACTACATTGTACAGGTGCCAGGACCTGGTTGGCGGTGGGGACAAGGCGGCAGGGACCAGGCAGCACAGCCAGCGGCAGCACCCCTCCTCTATCCAGGTAGGAGCCGCCGCTACTAATGATGATGGGTCAGTTACATAAATTTTTTATCTGGATGGAAGATAGACAGTCAATAGGTCAAAAGGCAATAGACATGGGCTTAGGACAACAGGGTCAAAGATCAGCATGCAAATAAAAGGTTGATACACTGTTTTTCATGATTTTTCCTAATTTTTAGAGTTAGGGTTAGGCACTTGGGGGAGGGTTAGGATTAGGCTGCCTGTCTCCCAGTTCTTGTAGGGGTTAGGGTTAGTCACTTGGTGGAAGGTTACAGTTAGGCTGCTGGAGGGGATGGTTAGGGTTAGACACCAGGTTGATGGTTAGCCACTAGGGGGAAGGTTAGGAATAAAATAAAAAAGTGTGTTGACCATTTGTATGTCGACCTTTTGACCCTATCATCCTTGGATCATGTCGGCCATTTAACTATTGACCTTTTGACCCTGTCGACCTATTGACTGCTAAACATCTGGTGTCGACCTATTGAGCGACTATATACTGTTGATCTTTTCATTCACACCCCATAAAAAACACCTTGATGAATAGGGTGCTAAGGGTACTAGACTGTTAAATGTGAAATTGTTTAATGCATTACCCAGTAGTAAAATCCCTGCAGTGATATACAGTAGGCTTTACAATTCACTATAAGTAGACAGACGCAGGAGGCTGCAGTTAGCGGCATGGCCAGCAGGTGGCTCTCATGCTCATCCCACTGGCAGCAGGCAGGTTGCTGAAGAGTTAAAGCTGTTGGTGGAAAATGAGCAATTGTTCGGGGAGGAGGAGGAGGAGAAGAAGAGAGAGAAAGACTGCTGCTGCTGAACACAGGGTAACACAATACACAGCAGCACTGCTACACAACATGGAGGCTTGCGCCTGACCCTGATGCACCACTGTGATCAGCCCTCCCGGGTGCTGGCATCTGGTGCACCCCTGTCTCCCCGGGATCCTTGCAGGCACACCCAGGGCTAGAAGAAAGGACATGATCAGCTCTGCGTCGGTGATCCTCCTCTGCCTGCTGAGCTGCAACGTGTGGAAAGCCGTCACCAAGACCCTGCAGGAGCAGAATGCAGCAAGCCAAGGTCGGTGGGTCCTGGAGGGGAGCAGGAAGACCCCCACTCCCCCTAATATGCACACACAATGGAAGGAAGCGGGGGTGGGGGTAATTGCCTTGAGAGGGAGGGGTGCATTGCATGTACATCTGCCACTGGATAGCTCAGGGATGCTATGGGCACATCCAGCAGGAAAATGGCATTTTGCAGGATTTTGCAGATTTTCCTCCCTGTGGTTAACCCTTCATTTGACTCATGCCAGGCTGCAGGGAGGGGGCAGTGATCAGGCTGGTGATGGTAAAGCATAAGGTTATACAGATAGGCTCAGGGTGCATGATTGTATTTTATCCTTCAGGTCAGAGGGAAAGGGCACGGGGCTGTCTGCTGCTTCCTCCCATTGTTCCAGTGTCATTTGGTCAGTACTCAGTAGGAAACTTTGGCGCTCTGCATTCTGTGTGTATGCTGCTGCTGGGATGGAAACCCGAGACCCCTAGTCCTGTGCTCCCCCTCTTATAAGTCGTTAAAATGAAAACAGTTTTTCAAATGCCCCTGATCACACCCCCTGCCCCCCTTCCCATCCCCAGCTAAAGGGGAGGGGGCTAAACTGGGGTTTAGAAATGTCTGTCATTATGGAATCTATCTATCTATCTATCTATCTATCTATCTATCTATCATTAAGAAGACACCAGTAGTATACTATTTTTGGTAAAATGGAATAAGTACTTCAATTAACATGCATACATTAACAGGTTCCGCACCATTGGTGTAATGGACCCCATACTTCTGGGATTTATTTTGGCCATTCCCCCGATCACCCAACGGCCGGGTCGGGGGATCGGGAATATTAATCATGTTGAAAAATCCTGATTCTGACCGTTTAACAATCAGGTAATCGGTCATTTTAAAAATGTTTAATATCCCCAATTCCCAGACGGATCACTGGTCGGCGGATTGGCGATGTCGGCGGGTCGGGGAATCGTGGCCACAAATGTATGGGGGCCATAAGTCATTGTTATTGTAGCACGGACAATAGGGACCGGTATGCACATAGTACTTGTGATATATATTTTTTTTTACCTCCCCTTGAACCTGATTTGTTATTCATGACAACCCCTGTAAAGTTCCCTGGGTTACTTCCTACGCTGGTGGCATCTGGCCTTCCTGTTACCAGCACTCCTTGATCTTTTTAATTGTTTCAGGCTTGCCCCCTTGTTTTTTCTCCCCCCCCCCCCCCCCCCCTTTAAGCTGTCTATGAATCTGTCGTTCTTCCCACCCTCTCTTGGGTATTGACATAGCTTTATGGTCTCGTTATATGGAATGTTCTAGAATCTTTTACATTTCCATTAGGTCTGTAGTAACACTGCACAGTATATTTCTATAAAGATCACAATTGCTTGCGGAATTTCTCAGTCTCTGCGCTGAGGTATGACTGGCGATTTAGTGCTGGTTATGAGAGGTTAATAACCGATCCTTATCCCCTGTTCAGATGATATACGTTGCTTTTATCTATGTCATGCAAGATACTTACATAGGTCTTGCCATAGGTATACAGTACCTGGATAACTTTGTTTATTGCTACGAATTTTCCCACAATGCACCTTTCCAAAAAAGTTTGGTCATCAACACACTTTTGTTAATTATTGCAATTAAATGGACAATAGATGATTGTAAAGGTGCATTGCATAGTTATATTGCAGTTTTTAAGCATGATTTTGTAGTCTGTAGGGAAAGAAGTGGGGTGTATTGATTTGAGGGACCTGTATGCAGAACTTAACACTTGCCAATGAATGTGGATGGCTGAGGAGTCCTTGCCCTGGGGCAATGTTCATCCATGCTATTGTTATGGGAATCAAGGTGTGATGTGTCTGGATGTAGGAGAACATAGACAAATGGCTGCTGGACAAGAGGTGTTGAGCGAATGCCCCAGTTCGCTTTGGTATGGGCTGCTGAGTCAGGCTGTTCTGATCAATAGAGAGGAAAACTGCTGGTTGGTTACATTGACAGCTAATAACAAAGGGGTCTATTTACTAAGAGTCGGATGGAGATAAAGTGGACAGAGATAAAGTACCAGCCAATCAGCTCCTAACTGACATTTTTCAAACCCAGCCTGTAACATGGCAGTCAGGAGCTGATTGGCTGGTACTTTATCTCCATCCAAGGCTTAGTAAATAGGCCCGAAAAAAAGGCATTTGGTTTCCCCCAGCACCCTGAATGATAACCGTAACCAGATATAAATTCCACATAATAATAGAATTCAGAGATCTTCGTTACACATATTTGCAAATATGTGTAACGAAGATCTCTGAATTCTATTATTATGTGGAATTTATATCTGGTTACGGTTATCATTCAGGGTGCTGGGGGAAACCAACTGCCTTTTTTTCTTGCTTAGAAATACCCCTCCCTTTCGAGCACCTGAATGATATCACTAAGCTAATTGAGCATCTACCAATATATATGTTTAGTAAATAGGCCCCAAAGTCACTGTGACCATTGGTGACAATCTGTTCATACAACTTGGAGGTGCTACTTGGCCAGAATACTGACCAATTTAGAGACTGGTCCCCATTTATCTAGCCTTGGAGAGTGATGAATAGCGCGATGATAAAATACCAGCCAATCAGCTCCTAACTGCCATGTCACAGGCTGGGTTTGAAAAATGACAGGAGCTAGTTGGCTGGTACTTTATCTCCATGATATTATCACAAGTTTGTATTGAATAAAATTCACAATATTCATGAAGATGTTCATAATCGCTTGCAGGATGTAAGCTCTGCAGGTCAGAGTTGTTTGAGCTTTTTGTCACGTTAATAGATAAACTGTAGATGTTCCTCCATGATGTGCATGTCTTCTTCAAACCTCTAGCACAGGGATGGGGAACCATCGGCCCGCCAGCTGTTGTTGAACTACACATCCCAGCATGCCCTGCAACAGTTTTAGCATGGCCAAATAGCAAAACTTTAGCAAGTTATGCTTGTATGTGTTGTTCAACAAGAGCTGGAGGGCAGAAGGTTCCCCACCCCTGCGCAGGATCTCCTTAGCTTCACTTGAGGAATAATGCTGTTGTAGCTTTGATGCTCAGTGTATTTGTTAATATGTACAGTACTCCTTAAAGTAGCCAAAGTCAGTGTATAGCTCTCCGAGTGCTATGGCACTACAAATTTAAGCATGCCTTGCTAGGCAAAGGCTGTTGGGGACTGTGGACTAGGAATGGCCATCGATGGTTTATCCATCGATGGTACCATTGATGGATAACCTCGATTTGTGTAAAACCATATAGAAGGGATCCATCGATTGTTTTACCCATCGATAGTCACCCCTGCATTACTGTATAATGAAATGCGGGCCAATGAAAGTTTGAAGGTGTGGCTTTGTGGGTGTCAGTGGGTGGGGCTAAGCTCCGTGCCCTGACACTGAGATATTTTTTATTTTATTTTTTTTTAAATTCGGTAGCCGTGAATCATCGATGGCGGGAAACCATCTGGTTGTCCCCCATCGATGGTAAAAGAATTCAACATCGGCCATACACCATCGATGTTTTTGAATCGTCGATAGCCAACAGCTGAGAGACAGTGGACAGCTACAGTACCTGCGCTCTACTGAGATTGACTAGTGCGCTTGTTCGCACTGCACAGAATATAAGTGCCGCTAATGCCGGCCTGCAGCCACTATAAGTGGCGGAGCATTTCCAGACTGGTCCTACGGAAGGGGGCTTGTTGTGTTTTTTTTTTTTTTTAAAGGTTGTAAAAAAAATGGAGACCTGCAGTAATTTAATATGTGCAGTAAATGTAGAATCGGGTATTATAGAAGTCTGGTATTAGCTGATATTTGATATATGGTTTCTATAGGGTACAGTGCTTTTGCTATTGGCACTATTTTATAAAACAATTCTTTTTTTTATTTTTTTATTACTGACATATAATGTGCGTCAGAATCTTATGTAACGATGTCCGTGTGTTTAGGATCCTCTCAGTGCTTCTGTCGGTGGCTGGCGAGAATAGATGCCTCTGGCGTGGATTTCGGTTGCTATAGTGAGTGTCGGACATTCTTGAACATAAAAGTTTCTGACTAAAAGAACTTTTCTTCTTGTTGGTCTCAATAAATCTGCAGTTGGCTTCTGTTGGTCTTTTTGTATTCTTGGCTGTGAGATGGGTAGATGTGTGTTGCCCTTACAAAAATATGTTATAGTGTGCTGCTCAGGGAGTCTATGTATTATTATTTATTTATGTATTACCAGTTATTTATATAGCGCACACATATTCCGCAGCGCTTTCCAGAGAATATTTGGTCATTCACATCAGTCCCTGCCCCAGTGGAGCTTACAATCTATATTCCCTACCACATGTACACACACATTCACACTAGGGTTAGTTTTTGTTGGGATCCAATTAACCTACCAGTATATTTTTGGAGTACCCGGAGGAAACCCACGTGAGTACGGGGAGAATATACAAACTCCACAAAGTTGGACCGTGGTGGGAATCGAACCCATGACCTCAGTACTGTCTATACACCACGGCACTGGGGAGGATGGGGGGGGGGTAACCAGCGCTAACACACCAATGACACTAGGGGGAATTGATCCCCTGACACCAGCAATGAAAGACAAAAATGCTAACCACTGTGCCACAGCGTTTTCAAATTATGGTGAACATAAGCACACGGTTATGCGTGCGAAGGCATGCTGATATTAGGGTCTTTGGCCCAGATTTATCAATCCTTGAAGGGTGATAAATTGCATGGTGATAAAGTACCAACCAATCAGCTCCTAACTGTCGTGTTACGGGCTGTGTTTGAAAAATGACCGTAAAGGGGGGTACTCACGGAGAGATCCATGCTTAAAATCTAAGCAATCTGACTAGATTGCTTAGATTTTAAGCATGGATCACTCGTGTGTAGCGCCTACAGCGATAGCGATGCGCAGCCCTGCGCATCGCTATCGCTGGTGCTAGATTGACCTGCCGTGCAGGCCAATCTAGCACGTCGCTCATTTCACCCGCTGGGTGAAATGAGCGACCCCCCCCGTCTCCCCCCGCACGCTTAGCACACATTGTGCTGTGCTGAGCGGCGGGAGAGATGTGCGCTGAGCGGTTCGCTCAGCACACATCTCTCCCGTGTTTAGGGCCCCTTAGGAACTGGTTGGTTGGGACTTTATCTCTGTCCACCTTTTCTCTCCAAGGCTTGATAAATCTGGGCCTTTGACTTGGATGAAAGCAGTATTTTTAGTGACGCGTGGAAACATCCGTATACACGTCCCCTAATGATTTTGGAAACTGGTCTTGTGAGAGCAGCAATTTCTGAGTCACAAAATATCAAATAAATTAGCGTTAATCATTACCTGCCGGCTGGACTTGTGTGGACTATTCTGAAATGTTTGTGGGGAACTGCAGTACAGTATTGATTCAAGTGAGCTGTAGCCAACTGGCCAGATATCCAGAGTGACATAATAATAACAACACTTTGGGTGTGTGGATTCGTCAACATTTCTGTTCCGGAGATGTGTATTTTGTGTGATCCTATCAAATAAGGACCAGGAATCAATAGTGTTTAGGATTTGGATTATAATACAAGTGTAATATTTAGGGACACACCTCAGTGGGCACCCCCCCCCCTGCCCTTCTGAACCCCAGTGGTGCTAGTGCACTGCCCCCACCTGGTATTGCTCACAGCGGGGGAGTGGGGGTGGACTGTGGACATTGGGGGGACCCAGTCTATAGATACTGGAGCAGGTTAAAATACACAGAGCAGTCACTGACCACTCTCCCATCTGCCTTTTAGCGCTGATGGTACTCTCTGAAAAATGAAATGTACAGGTCGAGAGACCCTAAAAAGCAAGCGTGTGTATAATTCTCACTATAATAAGTGGAATATGTACTGGTCTGCTGTTACTACTAGGCTGATTTAGACCTGTTGTCTTGTAATGCAAGGATTCAATTGTTTGCGCTGCAATCTAAAGTGACCCGGGATCTATTCAATTGTTTTCAGTCGCCCATCGCATATTGCGGATTTCTGCTTACACCCTCCTGAGGTGCATGCAGCAATCCGGCTAAAGCAGGGCTTTTGATCACCTTTACTGTAGTGCGCTCAGTAGTTTGAATGGGAAGAAATGATTTACGGGGGCTCGTCGCCCAAAATTTTTAATAGTTTTTAGTCATTTTACACGGGATTTAAGGGTCTCAAAAATAAATACAAAAAACATAATGGGCGGTATTCAAATGATATATCACGCCCAATCTCCTTTCTAAATTGATCCCCATTATTGCGCCCATAATAATCAGGTTTAGCGTCGTAAAGGATTGGACACCCTCGCTACCTTGGGTGTAGTAAGCGGAAATAATTATACCAAGCCCGTCAGCAGAAACAGAACGGGTATGGAAGGTGGTGAAAAGAATTGAATACCGCCCATTGCAACCACCTACTGTTGTTTTTTCTGTTTGTTTTTTTCCTATAGCCGCCATATAGAAAGTATGTGATCCATTTACACTGGCCTGCAGTAGGGATCTTCACCTTGCTATTGTCCGGGGAGATTTGTATTGCGTTGGATGCAACAACAGACGCTATTGTATTCACATAGCTGATTGGCTGTCATACCCAGCGGTAGAGAACACATCTGCTTGAGCAATTCTCTGACAGTGGAGTACCCACATTAACTGAAGTAATCACCTCGTAGTGACCATCCGTTAGGCACATGATTGTGCCAGACTATAACGTATGTACTGGACAGGTCACAGGATAATGCATTCTGGACTGACAACCCTTTAACCTTTCAAATTCCCCTGACTTGATTGCTTACACTCACTGTCCCTTGTGTTTTCCTAACGCCTTACTGCAGTTGAAATTGGCTAGTAAAAGCACAGAATTACCACGATACCTTCTTCAGGTAGAGCTGAGCTATGGCCGGTTGTCTGTAACCTGAGTAAGGGGTGGACATGGTCTGTGGTCTGGAAAGAATGGTTATGTCTGTAGTCTCCTGCATCCAGAAATCCTGCCTTGATCCTTCAGTAATACATTGTCGGACTGCGTCCGATACGGAAGGTGCACATCTACGGCAGTAATATAAGGTTCTACACCTGTTTAGCCATATGCCTCTTGTTAACCATTGCGGTGCACGGGAAACCAGTCACCAGGCCATTCCCTGTACATTGCTTTTCTGCTATAGCTAGCTTATTCATTAGACATGTTCTGAAGGATGGTGTCCGGACTCTAGGTCGACACCTATTGGTCGACATTGACACAGGAAATAGGTTGACACGACCATTAGGTCGACATAAACAAGATTGACATGGAAAAAGGTCGACATGATATTTTCACATTTTTTTCCCATTTTTTTGTACTTTTTCATACTTTACGATCCACGCGGACTACAATTGGGAACGGTAACCTTGCCGCAAGCCATGCCAGGGGACACGGTGCACTAATTGGCGTTCCCCGTCACTTTACGAAGAAAGCGACACCAAAAAAACATACTCGTGTTGACCTTTTTCCCTGTCGACATAATGGCAGTGTCGACCCATTTCTTGTGTCGACCAATAGGTGTTGACCTTATCTGTGTCGACCCTGAGTTCCATACCCCTGAAGTACGTATTTGTACATACCCCTATTATTAGGCTTTTGGTTGGAAAGGGGACTGTCTATATTTACAGCCACAATGGGGTCAATTCAATTCGGCAACTTATGAACAGCGCCGGGAATTAGCTCCCGACGCTATTCAATTCAGCTCCAGTTAAGTCGGCGATGTCCCGTTCTCGACGACTAAACAGGTTGAATTGTCGGGAGAACGGGCATTCTCCGACTTAACTCCCCGGCACGAGGCTGATTCCCGACAGAATCAGCCTTGCGCCGGCCACGAGGCAGCACTTTAGTCGGGTTTCTTCTCTCATCCCTTGGGGATGAGAGAAGAATTCCCGACAATTGCGGGTAACTAGCAGCTGAATTGAATAGCGTCGGGAGCTAATTCCCGGCGCTATTCATAAGTTGCTGAATTGAATTGACCCCAATGTATGGTTGCTGCATCACCTGTACTGTTTTATAGAATAGACTTCATACATGATACAGTAGCCACTACTCCATTTGTTCTCCTTAGAAGGTTTGGTACATATCCTCCTGTGTCCAGATACCCCTCTGTCCTCATATATGGGCAAACTCCCATACCCAACACTGTGGCCCCAGATAGTGTAATGCTAAGCAGGGATGTCCTAGGCCATGTCCATTCGGTATCTGGTTAATAGATCTACAGTAAAAAGATAATCGGGTCAAAAGGTTGATGGTCAAAAGGTGGACATTGCTTAAGGTCGACGGGTTCAATAGGTTGACAAGTTTTTTTTTTTTTTTTTCTCACTTTTTCCAACTTGTCATCATTTACCATCCACGTGGACTACAATTGGGAATAGTAACCTGTGCTGAGCGCAGGAAGGCCCCCTGCCCTAAGTGTGGCGAGCGTACACGTTTCCACTATTTGGCTCAGATATGGTGAAACAAACTTGTATCGACCATTTTCATCCACCTTTTCACCCTGTCGACCTTTTGTATGCCAACCATTTGGGGTCAACGTATTGACTGTCTCTTTTGCTGTAGATCTATGGAACCACACCCATCCATTCTGTGTTGTCAGGTTAAATATTTGAACAGTAATTCCATATAAAAGCTATTCTTCAGTAACTGGCGTCGCTCAAACTGCTTTGCCAGTACAAGCGATGCACAGTGATAAAAGTGGACACTAGTTGATGACCTGTACAGGGCAATAATTTTGCATCCAGACACACAAATACATGCATACCACTATAAACCAGGCCCTATAGGCTTATATTAATGCTGTTTTGTATATTATGTTTAGAATAACCTGAACCTCCTCTACTTATTTTCTTCATTTTGTGGGGTACTGCAGGTACATTTCCAGGTACTGCAAACTTTGCGGGGAATTCAGTTGTACGTGACAGAGGCGATCTGCCACTCCAGAACAGCACGTCGCTCCCACCAGCATCTCCAGCTTTCCCTCGCGCCTTGCGATGTCCACACTACCGAAATGACCGATACGTTTACAGCCGCCATTGCAGTGATGCCCTTCAGCAAATTGTTTTGGAAATGAAATCCCCCCCTTAGAGTGTCTTCATTTAAGAGCCCAGATAGCAACCACTTTCAGGAGTCTAGTACATATACTATGCAATGCATCTAGCCAGCGCGTTTTCTATATAGATCTTTTTAATCAGGAAGCATTAATTTAGGATAGAAAACTTGCAGTGATATAAAAGACTTATTCTTCATCAGTTCATTCATTGGGGCGAAGGTTAATTGATTTAATTGTAAGGGTGGGATGTACTACGCATTGCATTCGCGATGCAATACATCCCACCACTTATCGGGTACGGTATGTACAGAGCACTGCGATTAGTATCGCAAAGGACAACTCTGCCGATAAGAGCTGTCCTTCGTGATCATGGGACTTCCGTGTTTAGGACCCGAGGGTCCTTCTGCGCATGACATTTGCTGCCATAGGTGATGCTGGGAGAGATCCAATTGGATCCTTCTCAGAAGAAACACGATTAGAAGCCGATAGGCTTCTATTGTGTAACACCCACCAGATCCAAAGTCCAGAATGTATTGTGTTCTGGAGCTTAGTGTGTATGGGAATATGGGAAAAACTCCCAACAATGGCATTTTCAGAGTTTTGGCCAATTTTTTGACCTTGATACGGTCGGGATGCCCTAAGTAAGATAAATCCAACCAGACAAATGCTTTCTTGCGGGAATTGTTGCTTTTGATATGCAGTGTTCCTTATTTAAAGAAGTGAATAGTAATAAATGATGTGTATGCACAGTAAAGGTGCGTACACACGCTGAGATATGACTATGGGCCTAATTCAGATCTGATCGCTGCTGTGGGTTTTCGCACAGTGGGCCATCAGATCCGAACTGCGCATGCGTATGCACCACAACGCGCCAGGTGGCTACAACAGGTATCGCTGGTCAGCGACGGGATGGTGCGAATGATCCATTCACACGGGCGTTCACAAGGAGATTGACAGGAAGAGGCCGTTTGTGGGTGGCAACTGACCATTTTCAGGGAGTGTCCGGAAAAACGCAGGTGTGGCCAAGCATTTTGAGGGAGGGTGTCTTGACGTCGGCTCCGGCCCCGATCAGCAGGATTCAATTGCACTGGATAAGTAAGTCCTGGTTCTGCGCAGAGACTGCACAAACTGATTTGTGTGCAGCTCTGCAACACATAGGAACGCACACTTGCTCAGCTATTTAACCCTCCCCCTGTAGGCGGCGACTATCTGATCGCAGGGCAGAAAAAAAACACAGCTCAGCGATCAGATCTGAATTACCCCCCTATGCCTGATTTTGACTATGCGATTTTCCTTGAACTCCCCCAGAGCCCAGAAGCACCGATTTTGACTATGTGTACTTTCAATTTTGACTATGTACGATTTTGGCAATTTTGACTATACTTTGTACTAGATAGTACACTAGATAGTCATGATATACTGTGCAGGCAAGTCTGTCTACCCTTGCGATACCGACCCTGCGGCAGTGCGCATCGGGATTGCAAGGTGACTAACACCTTGCGATTTCCACTAACTTTCCTTGCGAGTTTGACTATATAGTCAAAAGCAAAGATCTCACGGTGTGTACACACCTTAAGGGTAATACAGTGTGTACATAATACTGCTAAATTGATTAGGCGGATGTGGTCATGCAGAATAGTGCTTGTCTATATTTGTGGAAAGAGAAATGTTCCAGGTGTCAAAACGAAATGTAAACTCATGGCTAAAGTTTATTTTAAAGAGAAATCTGTGACACATGAGAACCCTAATCCTGACTCGTGGGAAGGAGGTTAGCAGTACGGTTTTTGCAATTAATAGTATCATTCTGGGTTGGTGGTGCTTTTAGTAGGCAGCTAGTGGTTAAATGAGTGACCTTGTTTCAAGCCCATATGGTGTCTTAAAACCTTCTGACTAGCACTGTATACTGTACACTGTTTTATACACCTGATCGCTAATGTACTGTTTGAATCAGAGTTAGAACCATGACTGGTGTATGGGTTGTTATGATATCGGAGCAGGGTCCTAATAGTTTTCTCCTGTGTATCTGGTATGTCAGTATTTGGCTGCATAAGACGCTCCAGTCTGACCAGAGAACATTCCAATAACACTACTGTCAGACTGCTGCACACACTGATCCCTGGCAAGAATCAGAATCAGAATCGGCTTTATTGGCCAGGTATATTTGCATATACTAGGAATTTGTCTTCGGTTTGCTATACAACAGCCAAGTAGGTAACAGGTAAGCAGGTGTGTGTGTGTGTGTGTGTGTGTGTGTGTGTGTGGGGGGGCGCAAGTAAAGTTACACAGATAGGTATACTGTAGGGACACAAGTTAGTTACATGTACGTCTAGTCAGTCAATGTTCAGGAGTTCAGCAGGCGGACCGCTTGGGGAAAGAAACTTTTGAGGCTTCTGGTGTATCCGGCGGGGGACGGCCCTGTAACGCCTGCCTGAAGGAAGCAAGTTAAACATGCTGTGGCCGGGGTGTAGCTGGTCTTTTACTATCTTCATTGCCCGCTTTTTAGCTCTGGACAAGTACAGGTCCTGGACTGAGGGAAGGTCGGCCCCGATGATCTTCTCTGCGGTTCTGACCACCTTTTGGAGCCTGCATCTGTCCCTCGCACTGGCGGAGCTGTACCATACGAGTATCGAGGAGCACAGTACCGACTCCACAATCGCGGAGTAGAAGAGGAGCAGAAGCTTCTGTGGGATGTTGAACTTCCTTAGTTGCCTGAGGAAGAACAACCTCTGCTGCGCTTTCCCAACAGTGGCGTCGGCGTTGGACCCCCATTTAAGGTCCCTGGAGATTGTGGTCCCTAGAAACTTGAAGGAGTCCACTAGCGATACCACACTGTCAGCAATCGTTAGCGGAGGTGAAGGGAGAGGGCACCAGCGAGTGACACGCAGGCTGGCTTGAGCTTGCTTGGAACTGCTGACCCTTGTGCCTGGAAGATGGGTAGCGTCTAGTTACCCTTTGTGGAGAGGACCTTTCCCATAAGCCCCTGGGTTCATGTCACAAACTGTTTGGAATAGAAACCTGTGGCGAGAGAAGCGGAGCGAGACACTGAGCAGGAAGCGTGGCGAGCTTAGCAAGCCCACGAGGGTACAATGGTGCAGAGATAAAACTAAATAACCTTAAACGAACGGAGAATGGATAAAACATTTAGGTGCTGTAAGGGCGGAAGTTATCTACTGCCCTCTCGTGCTGTCACTTTCTGGTCCTGATCACGAAGGGAACATAAAATTAACCCTGGAAGATGGAGCAAATACACCTGGGAGACCTGGAAGCCGTGGAGTTCGGAGGCTGCCCGCAGCAGTGGTCACAGGCAAAAGTACTTTTATCTTCCCTGCCCAGGTGCTGGCGGATCTTCCCAGATGCGGCTAGTGACTCTGCAGTGGGAAATCAGTGATCAGGAGTCATACAGCAGCTGATCTGTGTGTCTAGTGGCCGGTGAATTGGAGTCTCATGGACTGTGTGGAGCTCAGCTACATCAGCCACAGACAGGTACTTTCCGTCGCTGATGCGAGGAATTCCGGGATTACCTGTGAATCCCTGCTGTGATGTACTGCCGCGGTTGCTCCTGGCTTCCGCTCCACTGACGCCGCTGAGCCCGGGCTTACAGGTGCAGCAGCGCAGCAGTGACGGAGTTGAGGTTGCTGCAAAAAATAGACACTGGCAGATTATCATTCCAACCAGCTAACTAGATAGAAGATAATGTGGCTAATTCAGACCTGTTCGCTAGGTTTTTTTTTGCAGTCCTGCGTTCGCATAGTCGCCACCCATAGGGGAGTGTATTTTAGCTGTGCAAGTGTGTGAACGCATGTGTAGCAGAGCTGTACAAATAGATCTTCTGCAGTCTCTGAGTAGCCCAGGACTTACTCCGCCGCTGCGAACACTTCAGCCTCGGAACTGACGTCAGGAACCCTCCCTGCAAACGCTTGGACACGCCTGCGTTTTTCCAAATACTCCCAGAAAACGGTCCGTTGACACCCACAAACGCTTTCTTCCTGTCAATCTCCTTGTGAACGCCCGCGCGAACGGACCCTTTGCACAAACCCATCACTGAGCGGCGATCCGCTTTGTACCCATGCTACGAGCCGGTGCATTGCGCAGTTTAGACCTGATCGCCTGCTGTACGAAAACGCAGCCTAGCGATCAGGTCTGAATTAGCCCCAATATGTGGTCTCCTTGTTGGACCAAACACCACTAGTGAGGCCCCTGTGTCCATGTTGTCGATAGGAAGTAGAGTGGTCAGGCCCCGAATTTGGATTGTTGGATAATTTCAGTAGTAAGCTTTTATAAGACGATGGGGGGAATTCAGTTACCTGCGATCTGTTTCTGTGGTAAATTCTTGCTTGACCGTGATTTATTTTTTGGGTGGGAGGATTTGGTCCTGTTGAAACACACAGGATCGGGTATAAGTTCCTGGATTCATGTTTTTTCGCGGTCACCTCTGGTCGGGTAAACCCCCCCCCCCCCCCCCCTCCCTTTTCTCTCCAGGCTTTGATAAATCTCCTATACCATAATTTATGTCCTTGGTTGCTTCTTACCACCTCAGTCACGGAATCCATCTTTTTCTGGTGTGTTTTCTGAGAATTTCATTTTTTGATAGGGTTATTTTGACCATTTACGTTATTGATAAAAATAAACACAAAAAAACCCTGGATGAAGAAATTCATTGATATCAGTCGGCAGATTTTACCGCTTTGTAAAAAATTTTTTGTCCTGTGTGCCTGCTGGTTTTTTTTTTTTTTTTATATAGCTGTAACAGGACAGATTGTATTCACTATAAATATCCGTAGGAATAAGCGTTGCATTAAAAATAATATTAGATGTTAATCGGCTTACTGCAGTGTGTGTGCGGAGTTCCTGAGACATTGATAAATGGCGTTGGGGCAGCACAGGGAATTCGGGATCAGTGGAGATATTCTGCAATGCACCGCCAGTGTTCTGCTCATATTTCAGCTTACACTCCTAACCTCTGTGTCTGATGCAGTAAGCTTGTAGGGAGGGCTCGTGTGCACGTTGACACTGGGAGTATGAGTGACAACGCATGGGAACAAACACCGGCTTTGTGTATTGCGCTTTAAATATGCCTACAATGTAATTTAAAGTGACTTTTCTTACTCTTTATGCAAATTGTCTTACATATATGTGTGTGTGTGTGTGTGTGTGTGTGTGTGTGTGTGTGTGTGTGTGTGTTGATGTACAGTATAGAGCCACTATTTGCCAGTATGTTCTGTTTAACTATTAGTAGTAACTAGCCATTTTCTTTAGTGTCGTTTGAAGCTTGACGCCCCGTGTCAGTTTAGTTTGACTGATCTGGGTAATAGACACAGATATTCTCTCTGGATCTTTCTTCCCATCTTGCTCTCATTTCAGTTCAGATTACAATTTGTGTTGTCTGCAGACATTAGCTCGGTCCAGGATGCAAACCGTAGAGTATGTAAGTAGGGTAAAGGCAGCTTGATGGTGATTGGGTTGGAACGATGTGTCCATATATCTCCCCGGGCGTCTTGCTTACTTGCTACAGCACTGTATAATGGTACGATGGTTGTGGGGCATTTGTGTTTAGTCATTGCACAGAGTGCTGTGATGCTGGCCGCATTCTGAATAGCCACAAAGCTGCAAACTGTATAATTGGGTCGCACAAGTGTCTACTAAACGAGATCTTTGTGTGGTCGCAATGCTAAAGCAAAAAAACAGGGCCGGATTTTCCTTGGTCAATATTTTAATTATGGCTGTTTAAAGATGGCACTGCCCTTTATTACAGCATATACATGGGTTAAATAGTAGCTTTGGTACAGGTAATGCCTAAAAATTGTTATGACTTGTCACACTGTACAGCAGGTGTTTTGATGCATATGGCGCTGTTTTCTCTTCCCATATGGACATAGGGCCTAATTCACGGTTGATTGCAAAACAACATTTTCCTCTAATGGGCAAAACCCTGTACACTGCAGGTGGGGCAGATCTAACATGTGCAAAGAGAGTTAGATTTGGGTGGGGTGTGTTCAAACTGAAATCTAAATTACAGTGTAAAAATAAAGCAGCCAGTATTTACCGTGCACAGAAACACTATAACCCACCCAAATCTAACTCTCTCTGCACATGTTTTATCTGCCCCACCTGCAGTATACATGGTTTTGCCCATTATAGGAAAATGTTTTGCAATCAACATTGAATTAGGCCCATGACCTCCGGGATCTTCTAGAGGTGGCCTTTGAAAAGAAGTAGTCTACACATAGTAGGTTTGTGACTCTTGTTATCTTTCAGTATGACCCAGCTGGGAAGGGGGATTACATAGTGACCCAGTCATTTGTGCCTCAGAATAACTTTGTTTAGCAGTGCGGTATCCTGCTTTTGCCACAAAACACAGCCTTGTCTTCCCTCCTGATACAGTATATATAGCATTTACATGGCTCCATATCCTCTGTAGCTAGTTTGCCTGATCTAAGCTGATCGGGGAGCAGAGGGCCACAATTATTTGAAGAAGTAGACATATAATAAACGTACAGTATATTCCCCCATCCTTTCATTAAATGCTGTGGTTGGGTACGCAAGATCTAAGAAAACTTCAAGTTTGCCGGGGATACAAGAGGTCTTTTGTCTGGTTATCACTGGTGTAGAATCATTCTGCTCTTCAGTGACCGGTCAGGTTTGTTTATCTGGCCATAGTATCTTCTTCATCTTTGAGGAGGAAGGCTCATATCCTGTGTCCTGTGAAATATGACAAACTGCTACAAATGTCCCTTTTAGCAGAAAATGCACATATAGTTATTTTATGAGGAACATATGCAAAGATAGCCTCTGCTTACTTCCGTAGGACCTGCCTAGATGACACTTGTAACAATTATATTTATAAAAATTGGATGGAAAGGTTAAATCAGAATTTTTTGGTTAGGTTAAAAAATTTTTCATGATGCTGCCACATGTTGTGTTTTGTTTTTTTGTGTGTTTTTTTACATCTGTGTTTGTTGCACATCCAGTGAGAATGTGGAGGCGCCATTTTGCTGGACCTCACGCAGTAATCCGCAACAACTGCACATTTGCTTTCATTAAACTAACTTGTAGTGAACTGGTCATCATGACACTTTATTATTTATTACCAGTTGTTTATATAGCACACACACATTCCGCAGCACTTTACAGAGCATATTTACCCATTCAAATCAGTCACTGCCCCAGTATTATTATTATTATTATTATTATTATTATTATCCTTTTATTTATATGGCGCCACATGCGATCCGCAGCGCCCAATTACAGAGTAAACAAATAAGCAAAACATGAAGACAGTGACTTACAGTTCAATACAATATAGGACAAGTACAGGGTATATAACATAGCTGCGTCAGTAAACTGCACTGAAATAAGTATAAGGGTGGCAGAAAACTGAAGGATTTGGTGCCATCAAAGGGAGTATTGAAAAGAAGATAAGTAAGAGACGTAAAAGCACATAAGGGAAGAGGACCCTGCTCGTGAGAACTTACATTCTAAAGGGGAGGGGCACACAGGGGTGATACAGATGGGGTAGACAGTGAGCATGGGCCACAGAAGGCTTAGGATGAGTGACGGCTGGGTTTGGTGAAGAAGTGTGTCTTGAGAGCCCGCTTGAAGTTTTGTAGAGAGGTGGAGTGTCTGAGAAGGATAAGGTAGAGAATTCCAGAAAAAGGGAGCAGCACCTGCAAAATCTTGAAGGTAGGAGTGGGAGGAGGTAACTGGGAGAGGAGTGAGTGAGGGCTTTGTAAGTGATAATGAGAAGCTTGAAATGGATTCTGAAGGGAAAGGGGAGCCAGTGAAGGGCTAGTAAGAGAGGTGAGGTGGATGGAGTCCGTTTGGTGAGGAAGATGATCCGGGCAGCAGCATTGAAGATCAATTGTAGTGGAGAGATGTATGTGTTACGGATGCCAGTCAGGAGGAGATTACAGTAGTCCAGTCTGGAGATGACCAGTGGAGTGGATAAGGGTCTTGGTGGCATCCTGGGTGAGAAAGGAAATGATCCTGGAAATATTTCTGAGTTGAAAATGACAGGTTTGTGATAGGTGCTGAATGTGTGGTTTGAAGGAGAGGGAGGAGTCAAGGATTACTCCAAGACAGCGCACTTGGGGGGCTAGAGGAGATAGTAGTTCCATCTATAGAAATTGTGGGAGGTGAGGTTGTGCGGGAGGGTGGGAAGATGATCAGCTCAGTCTTAGACATGTTAAGTTTAAGAAAGCGCTGGGACAAGAGATAGCAGAGAGACAGTTGGATACACGAGTGAGGAGAGCAAGAGAGAGGTCAGGGGAGGAAAGGTAGATTAGAGTATCATCAACATAGAGATGATATTGGAAGTCAAAAGAGCTAATGAGATCTCCTAAGGAGGATGTATAGAGAGAGAAAAGGAAAGGACCAAAAATAGAGCCTTGGGGGACGCCTACAGTTAGTGGAAGTGGGGGGGAGGTGGAGCCATGAGAGGAGACAGAAAAAGAAGGGTCAGAGAGGTAGGAGGACCACCAGGAGAGGGCAGACCAAGGGAGTGAAGGAATTGCAGAAGGAGAGCGTGGTCCACAGTGTCCAAAAGGAGCAGAGTGGTCAAGAAGAATAAGCAAAGAGTAGTGACCCTTGGATTTAGCAGATAGGAGGTCATTGCAGACTTTTGTGAGGCCAGTTTCAGTGGAGTGGAGAGGACGGAAGCCAGACTGGAATGGGTCAAGTAGTGAGTGGGAGGAAAGAAAGGCAGTCAGGCAGTTATAGACAATATGCTCAAGGAGTTTGGAGGCAAAAGGAAGGAGAGAGATGGGTCGATAGTTGGAGAGTGTGTGTGTGGATCAAGGGTAGGACGAGTGCATGCTTGAAGGAATAGGGGACAGTGCCTGAAGAGAGGGAGAAATTGAGGAGGTGGCCAAGATGGGAGCAGGCAGAGAGAGAGAGAGAGGTTGCGGAGGAGGCTGGAGGGGATAGGGTCAAGTGGGGAGGTGGAGGGGGGTGAGGAACGAATGAGGGCCATGACTTCCTCACCGGATACATGGGAGAAAGATGCCAGAGTTGGTAAGAGGGAAGGCGAGGAGTAGAGCTTAAAATATACAAGGGTGGTTCAGTAAATATGGTAACTAGTCCTTTCATTGCGTAAATATATTCAACTCGTACATATACATATAGTATGGCCTTGGATCTGATTTTTTTTTTTTCTTCCCCCCACATAGTCCCCATACTTGTCTAAGCATTGTTCCAATGGTACACCAAGTCATCTATCCTGGCATAGAAGAAATCACTGTCAAGCGCCTGAAGCCAGGACATGACTGCTTGCTGAACTTCACTGTCCATTGCGAATCGCCTTCCACCGAGGTGATGCTTCAGTGGTCCAAAGAGATGGACCTCATTCGGTGTCTGGTCAGAGTTGTAGGGAGAATGGTCATGCTTGGCAGGCCACATCACTGCTTATCTTGAACGTATGTCCTGCTGTTATCAAAGGTTGTGCACCAAACCTGTTTCCACGACATGACGTTATCACCATACACCATGACAAGTTGGCGATGAATTTCAGTTTTGGACGCAGAAATCTGATCACGCTACCACTTAGGACCCAGGAGTACTGGGGGTTGCTAGGAGGGATCAGATTAGATTCCTCTCAGACGAAAATGGGGGGAAAAAAAAAGCCTATAGGCTTCTATTGCTTAGCCACCAGGTCCAAGCTCTGAAATATATCGCATTCCGGAGCTTGGTACATATGGAAGTGTTGTCAAAAGTCTGAAAACCGCATTTTCATAGTATTTGCTACATTTTGTCCCTTAAGGACCGTACACGCTGGCCGATATATTGCGGGTCCGTCGGCCAGTGTGTACGGCCGATATGTCTGTGAACTCCGTCGTTCACAGACGTATCGCGTCGGCCCTGCAGGACAGCCGACGGCCAATATATCTACCGATATATTGGCGCGTCGCTGTGTGTGTATGGCGGTCGGTTGACCGCCCGTACACATGCTGCGGCGGCCGGCGGTGATAGACAGCTGAACTGGGCGGGCGTGTGTACACGCCCGCCCAGTTCATGACATCAGTCCCCGACGGATCGGGCAGTGTGTATGCACAGCACACTGCCCGATCCGTCCATAGATATATCTGCAGATCAATTGATCTGCAGATATATCTTTCCAGTGTGTACCCACTAAAAACCTAAAACCTAAGAGGAAAGTGACTGTAAATCTTTTGATTCTGAATTCATGTTTTAATTGTAGTTGATAAAATGTGCTTTTTGCTGTTTTGTACAGTTCATGACATTGTTTTATAAAGGTTCTATAACGATTACTGTGATGGTACGGTCTGTCAGCCAATCCCTCTTCATACTACTTTTGTGTCTGTCTGACTGCTGCATAAACCTAAGCACATTGGGGCAGATGTATTAAGCCTGGAGAAGTGAACAGTGGAAAGTGATAATGCACCAACCAATCGGCTCCTATCATTTTTCAAACCCGTAATGATTGGCTGGTGCATTATCTCCTTCCACTGTTCACTGCTTTATCACTTCCCCAGGCTTAATATATCTGCCCCTTTATCTCTGAAGATGTAGCTGTTCTATCATCATTTTGGCAGGCAATCACGAGACTGCCTATCGGGATCCCTGCGGTCACAATGCCGGTGCCGGAAACCCAACAGGCGGTGAAATGCCGCCGCCTGAATATCAGCGCCACATGCTTTTCTCCCTCTATGGGTGTCCATGACACCCATAAAGGGAAAATATATATAACCTGTGGCGAACGCAGCCAGAGAGCAATGGGCTTTATAGCACTAGCCCCGCTGCTGGCATACTGGTGGACAGGATCCCGTTGTCAGGATCATGACAGCCGGGATCCCGGCCACCGGTAACACGTATGTATTCCCATAATTTTACCTCCTCGGATCAGAATGTTCTGCAAGCCAGACCTAAGCTAAAGCTGGCCTGTTGTAATGGGGAAATACCTGCTCTTAGTAAATCTGCAGTATGATGTGAGTATACACCGACCTTTTGTTTATCTGTAAGTGCTGATTGTTGGGAAAGTACTAAATAAACCCCAAAATCTGCATTGATTGCTCATCCCTAATAAGAGTGGTTTTTCAGTTGTCATTTCATTATTATTAACTCTGATTCGTCTTGATAACTTGACAGGTGATTATGCAGCTATGGGGTATATTAATATTTATTTGGTAGAGAATGTGACAGTACTGGGAAATGTTGACATTTGGATTTACATATTTCTAAATTAAATGAGTGCTT
Organism: Pseudophryne corroboree; assembly: GCF_028390025.1. Lineage (NCBI taxonomy): Eukaryota > Metazoa > Chordata > Amphibia > Anura > Myobatrachidae > Pseudophryne > Pseudophryne corroboree. Next base: position 88,185,841 of record NC_086448.1, read on the forward strand.
ACGTACATTTGTACATTCTGATACTGGGTAGTGCTGGTAATAGGCACTAAAGCAAAACTGCATTTGAAGGGAGTTTTTAACTTTTTTTTTTTTTTTTTCCATGTGAAATTTTTCCATTTAATGTAATGTTTTGTGTCTGTTGCTCGTAGTAACGGAACAACCACCAATCTAGAAAATCCTTAATACTGTTGATGAGAAATTGCACATACTATAAGTTTCTGGAGATTTCCGATGATTGATTGTATATGTTGGAGCAGTGGTGGGCAACCTGGCATGCCTCCAACCCAGGGTCACAGCAGTCCCACAAACACGTTACATCAAGATGGTCCTCCAGGGCCAGCAAGCTGAGTTCCTGGAGCAGCCTATAGACACTCCCAAGTGGCTCTACTAGCTGCAAGCCAAATGTAGGTGTCATGGGGCAGCAACAGTGCCATTATGGCCCTACTCCTACCCTCAAGAGCCACACAATACCTTTAAGGTAAAGACTGAAAGATGGCTTCAGAATGATCTGACCTCTGCACCTGCACATCACTCATCCCAAAATGTTCCCACATGGCTCTCACTTGCCCCAAAATGACACCACATCTGACTCCCATACCTAACTTGCTGGCAAGAAGATGGCCCTACATGCACTATGACTAATGCTTGGGAAGCTATTTTTTTTTTTTTTTTGTCTCCTCCATGGCTAATTTTTCATTGGCCATGGAGGGCAACCAGATTCTGTCTATCTTTTCTCTTGCATTCTAGAAAATGATAGACATTTGTCTGAATTAGAAACTTTAGTAAATCTTCACCAAGAAGTCTACGTTTTTAAAGCCGGGTACACGCTAAGCCAATTACTCAGCAGATCAGATAAACGCTCCGATCCTCAGTGTGTACGTTCTTCTATGGATCGGGAGACGGGCATCATAAGATGCAACCTCCCAATCCGACCGTTTTAAGCTATTTATCGGCTAATTCTCCTGCATATACACCTATGCAATCCTCTAGCAAGACAATAGTATGAAGGCAAGGTGTGTGCAACCTCATTAGGGCGTAGCCATTTCCAGGACGTACAACTTTGACCTTGAAGGAGCAGAGGGGTGGCAGACAAAACTTAAGTGTGTTCGTGAAAGGATAAGATAAAGCACTCTATGGGCTATATTTAATTGATGTCTGATCCTCTCCGACAATGCAGACTCTACTTGATTTCAAGACGAATCTGCATCAGCGGCAAACTGTCGTAAATAGCTGCGTTTTCGACAGAAACATGTGGATTGGCGAGTAACTCGCCGACCCACGTGTTTTCCGACAAGTGCCAGTCTTTTTGACAGTCGAAAAAATGTCGCTTTCATTGGATAGGTCGAATGCAAATTCACCTAAAACTGTCAAAGTGCTGTTTTTCCGACTGTTGGAAAAACCGCCCCGAATTGAATATACCCCTATATATCCTTTACATTCACCCTGTTCTAAACACAGTTGTTTGAGCTTGGTATTCCCTCAGCTGGTTTGTAGAGTCACGCGTTTTTAAATAATGTTACAATTTTAAAACAAACACTATACCATCGTACCATTTGAAGGAAGACGTACTTCTGAAAAATTTGCAGCCGTCAGCAAGTTTAATGCATGTTGACTACACCCTTCCCGGGTATTGTCTAGCCCTTTGTTGGAAGCAAACTTGGATAATGGGGACTCCTGCTTGCTACAAGGGACAGGGCTGTGCTTATAAGGAATACTTAATTCAAAACCGTGCAACCCTTTCAGTGGAAGTTTTTTCTTTTTCTACCAGGAGGCAGCAGTCCAGTTATTGCCAAGTGACGTTATCTCTTGGGAATGCTTTATTGGGGGTTTCCTATTTACTTTGATTTTTTTTTAGTTTTCTATATCTCCATTATCCTCAAACGGAGCTGGTCAGTTTCTGGAATAAGTGAGGGCAGGACAAGTCTACATTACAGTTCTCATGTTATCAGCTGTTTGCGTGCCTGTGTCTGAGGGTGTGTCCCCTTTATGTCATAGTGCAAACACTCTATATTTTACTTTCCTTTATCTCTGCTTTTATTTCTTTCCTTCCTATTTAGCTCTAATTACAGTTGTGACGCCTTTCTTTTGCATGGCCTACACATTGGCTTGTACCACAGAAATGCTAAAAGTAAAAAAATATACAGTGCATCCGGAAAGTATTAACAGTGCTTCACTTTTTCCATTTTTTTTTTTTGTTATGTTACAACCTTAATCCAAAATGGAATAAATTTATCTTTTCCCTCAAAATTCTACACACAATACCCCATAATGACGTGAAAGAACTATTTATTTTTTTAAAAATAATTTTGCTATTTTCTCTATCGTCCTAGTGGATGCTGGGGTTCCTGAAAGGACCATGGGGAATAGCGGCTCCGCAGGAGACAGGGCACAAAAGTAAAGCTTTCCGATCAGGTGGTGTGCACTGGCTCCTCCCCCTATCACCCTCCTCCAAGCCAGTTAGATTTTTGTGCCCGGCCGAGAAGGGTGCAATCTAGGTGGCTCTCCTAAAGAGCTGCTTAGAAAAGTTTAGCTTAGGTTTTTTATTTTACAGTGAGTCCTGCTGGCAACAGGATCACTGCAACGAGGGACTTAGGGGAGAAGAAGTGAACTCACCTGCGTGCAGGATGGATTGGCTTCTTGGCTACTGGACATCAGCTCCAGAGGGACGATCACAGGTACAGCCTGGATGGTCACCGGAGCCTTGCCGCCGGCCCCCTTGCAGATGCTGAAGTAAGAAGAGGTCCAGAATCGGCGGCAGAAGACTCCTCAGTCTTCTAAAGGTAGCGCACAGCACTGCAGCTGTGCGCCATTTTCCTCTCGGCACACTTCACACGGCAGTCACTGAGGGTGCAGGGCGCTGGGAGGGGGGCGCCCTGGGAGGCAAATGAATACCTATTTTGGCTAAAAATACCTCACATATAGCCTCCGGAGGCTATATGGAGATATTTAACCCCTGCCAGAATCCGTTAAGAGCGGGAGACGAGGCCGCCGAAAAAGGGGCGGGGCCTATCTCCTCAGCACACAGCGCCATTTTCCCTCACAGAAAGGCTGGAGGGAAGGCTCCCAGGCTCTCCCCTGCACTGCACTACAGAAACAGGGTTAAAACAGAGAGGGGGGGCACTAATTTGGCGTTAGAAATATATAAAAAAGATGCTATAAGGGAAAACACTTATATAAGGTTGTCCCTATATAATTATAGCGTTTTTGGTGTGTGCTGGTAAACTCTCCCTCTGTCTCTCCAAAGGGCTAGTGGGTCCTGTCCTCTATCAGAGCATTCCCTGTGTGTGTGCTGTGTGTCGGTACGTGTGTGTCGACATGTATGAGGACGATGTTGGTGAGGAGGCGGAGCAATTGCCTGTAATGGTGATGTCACTCTCTAGGGAGTCGACACCGGAATGGATGGCTTATTTAGGGAATTACGTGATAATGTCAACACGCTGCAAGGTCGGTTGACGACATGAGACGGCCGACAAACAATTAGTACCGGTCCAGACGTCTCAAAAACACCGTCAGGGGTTTTAAAACGCCCGTTTACTTTAGTCGGTCGACACAGACACAGACAGGGACACTGAATCCAGTGTCGACGGTGAATAAACAAACGTATTCCTTATTAGGGCCACACGTTAAAGGCAATGAAGGAGGTGTTTCATATTTCTGATACCACAAAAGAGGGTATTATGTGGGATGTGAAAAAACTACCGTAGTTTTTCCTGAATCAGATAAATTAAATAAAGTGTGTGATGATGCGTGGGTTCCCCCCGATAGAAAATTATGGGCGGTATACCCTTTCCCGCCAGAGGTTAGGGCGCGTTGGGAAACACCCCTTAGGGTGGATAAGGCGCTCACACGCTTATCAAAACAAGTGGCGGTACCGTCTATAGATAGGGCCGTCCTCAAGGACCAGCTGACAGGAGGCTGGAAAATATCATAAAAAGTATATACACACATACTGGTGTTATACTGCGACCAGCGATCGCCTCAGCCTGGATGTGCAGAGCTGGGGTGGCTTGGTCGGATTCCCTGACTAAAAATATTGATGCCCTTGACAGGGACAGTATTTTATTGACTATAGAGCATTTAAAGGATGCATTTCTATATATGCGAGATGCACAGAGGGATATTTGCACTCTGGCATCAAGAGTAAATGCGATGTCCATATCTGCCAGAAGATGTTATGGACACGACAGTGGTCAGGTGATGCAGATTCCAAACGGCACAAAGGTGTATTGCCGTATAAAGGAAGAGGAGTTATTTGGGGTCGGTCCATCGGACCTGGTGGCCACGGCAACTGCTGGAAAATCCGCCGTTTTTACCCTAAGTCACATCTCTGCAGAAAAAGACACCGTCTTTTCAGCCTCAGTCCTTTCGTCCCTATAAGATCATATCTGCCCAGGGATAGAGGAAAGGGAAGAAGACTGCAGCAGGCAGCCCATTCCCAGGAACAGAAGCGTTCCACCGCTTCTGACAAGTTCTCAGCATGGCGCTGAGACCGTACAGGACCCCTGGATCCTACAAGTAGTATCCCAGGGGTACAGATTGGAATGTCGAGACGTTTCCCCTTCGCAGGCTCCTGAAGTCTGCTTTACCAAGGTCTCCCTCCGACAAGGAGGCAGTATGGGAAAAAATTCACAAGCTGTATTCCCAGCAGGTGATAATTAAATTACCCCTCCTACTACAAGAAAAGGGGTATTATTCCACACTATATTGTGGTACTGAAGCCAGAAGGCTAGGTGAGACTTATTCTAAAAAAAAAAAAAAAAAAAAAAAATTTTTTGAACACTTACAAAGGTTCAAATCAAGATGGAGTCACTCAGAGCAGTGATAACGAACCAGGAAGAAGGGGACTATATAGTGTCCCGGGACATCAGGGATGCTTACCTCTATGTCCCAAATTTGCCCTTCTCACTAAGGGTACCTCAGGTTCGTGGTGCAGAACTGTCACTATCAGTTTCAGACGCTGCCGTTTGGATTGTCCACGGCACCCCGGGTCTTTACCAAGGTAATGGCCGAAATGATGATTCTTCTTCGAAGAAAAGGCGTCTTAATTATCCCTTACTTGGACGATCTCCTGATAAGGGCATAGTCCAGGGAACAGTTGGAGGTCGGAGTAGCACTATCTCGGATACTGCTACAACAGCACGGGTGGATTCTAAATATTCCAAAATCGCAGCTGATCCCGACGACACGTCTGCTGTGCCTAGGGATGATTCTGGACACAGTCCAGAAAAAGGTGTTTCTCCCGGAAGAGAAAGCCAGGGAGTTATCCGAGCTAGTCAGGAACCTCCTAAAAACAGTGCATCATTGCACAAGGGTCCTGGTAAAAATGGTGGCTTACTACGAAGCAATTCCATTCGGCAGATTTCACGCAAGAACTTTTCAGTGGGATCTGCTGGACAAATGGTCCGGATCGCATCTTCAGATGCATCAGCGGATAACCCTATATCCAAGGACAAGGGTGTCTCTCCTGTGGTGGCTATAGAGTGCTCATCTTCTAGAGGGCCGCAGATTCGGCATTCAGGATTGGATGCTGGTGACCACGGAGCCCAGCCCGAGAGGCTGGGGAGCAGTCACACAAGGAAAAAATTTCCAGGGAGTGTGATCAAGTCTGGAGACTTTTCTCCACATAAATATACTGGAGCTAAGGGTAAATTTATAATGCTCTAAGCTTAGCAAGACCTCTGCTTCAAGGTCAGCCGGTATTGATCCAGTGGGAAAAACATCACGGCAGTCGCCCACGTAAACAGACAGGGCGACACAAGAAGCAGGAGGGCAATGGCAAAAACTGCAAGGACTTTTCGCTGGGCGGAAAATCATGTGATAGCACTGTCAGCAGTGTTTCATCCCGGGAATGGAAACTGGGAAGCAGACTTCCTCAGCAGGCACGACCTCCACCCGGGAGAGTGGAAACTTCATCGGGAAGTTTTTTCCACATGATTGTAAACCGTTGGGAAATACCAAAGGTGGACATGATGGCGTCCCGTCTGAACAAAAAACGGGACAGGTATTGCGCCAGGTCAAGAGACCCTCAGGCAATAGCTGTGGACGTTCTGGTAACACCGTGGGTGTACCAGTCGGTGTATGTGTTCCCTCCTCTGCTTCTCATACCTAAGGTGCTGAGAATTATAAGACGTAGAGGAGTAAGAACTATACTCATGGCTCCGGATTGGCCAAGAAGGACTTGGTACCCGGAACTTCAAGAGATGCTTACAGAGGTCTTATGGCCTCTGCCGCTAAGAAGGGACTTGCTTCAGCAAGTACCATGTCTGTTCCAAGACTTACCGCAGCTGCGTTTGTCGGCATGGCGGTGGAAAGCCGGATCCTAAGGGAAAAAGGCATTCCGGAAGAGGTCATTCCTACCCTGGTCAAAGCCAGAAAGGAGGTGACCGCACAACATTATCACCACATGTGGCGAAAATATGTTGCGTGGTGTGAGGCCAGGAAGGCCCCACAAAGAAATTTCAACTCGGTCGTTTCCTGCATTTCCTGCAAACAGGAGTGTCTATGGGCCTCAAATTGGGGTCCATTAAGGTTCAAATTTCGGCCCTGTCGATTTTCTTCCAGAAAGAATTGGCTTCAGTTCCTGAAGTCCAGAAGTTTGTCAAGGGAGTATTGCATATACAACCCCCTTTTGTGCCTCCAGTGGCACTGTGGGATCTCAACGTAGTTCTGGGATTCCTCAAATCACATTGGTTTAAAACCAGTCAAATCTGTGGATTTGAAGCATCTCACATGAAAAGTGACCATGCTCTTGGCCCTGGCCTGGACCAGGCGAGTGTCAAATTGGTGTTTTTTTCTCAAAAAAGCCCATATCTGTTTGTCCATTCGGACAGGGCAGAGCTGCGGACTCGTCCCCAGTTCTCTCCCTAAAGGTGGTGTCAGTGTTTCACCTGAACCAGGTTATTGTGGTGCCTTGCACCTACTAGGGACTTGGAGGACTCCAAGTTGCTAGATGTTGTCAGGGCCCTGAAAATATGTTCCAGGACGGCTGGAGTCAGGAAAACTGACTTGCTGTTATCCTGTATGCACCCAACAAACTGGGTGCTCTTGCTTCTAAGCAGACTATTGCTAGTTGGATGTGTAATACAATTCAGCTTGCACATTCTGTGGCAGGCCTGCCACAGCCAAAATATGTAAATGCCCATTCCACAAGGAAGGTGGGCTCATCTTGGGCGGCTGCCCGAGGGGTCTCGGCTTTACAACTTTGCCGAGCAGCTACTTGGTCAGGGGCAAACACGTTTGCTAAATTCTACAAATTTGATACCCTGGCTAAGGAGGACCTGGAGTTCTCTCATTCGGTGCTGCAGAGTCATCCGCACTCTCCCGCCCGTTGGGAGCTTTGGTATAATCCCCATGGTCCTTTCAGGAACCCCAGCATCCACTAGGACGATAGAGAAAATAAGAATTTACTTACCGATAATTCTATTTCTCTGAGTCCGTAGTGGATGCTGGGTGCCCATCCCAAGTGCGGATTATCTGCAATACTTGTACATAGTTACAAAAATCGGGTTATTATTGTTGTGAGCCATCTTTTCAGAGGCTCCGCTGTTATCATACTGTTAACTGGGTTTAGATCACAAGTTGTACGGTGTGATTGGTGTGGCTGGTATGAGTCTTACCCGGGATTCAAAATTCCTCCCTTATTGTGTACGCTCGTCCGGGCACAGTACCTAACTGGCTTGGAGGAGGGTCATAGGGGGAGGAGCCAGTGCACACCACCTGATCGGAAAGCTTTACTTTTGTGCCCTGTCTCCTGCGGAGCCGCTATTCCCCATGGTCCTTTCAGGAACCCCAGCATCCACTACGGACTCCGAGAAATAGAATTATCGGTAAGTAAATTCTTATTTTTTTTTTTTTAAATAAAAAACTATGAAATGACATATACATAAGTATTCACGGCCTTTGCTGAATACTTTGATGCACCTTTGGCCCCAACTACAGCCTCAAGTCTTTTTGAATATGATGCCACAAGCTTGGCACACCTTTCTTTGGCCAGTTTCGCCCATTCCTCTTTGCAGCAACTCTCAAGCTCCATCAGGTTGGATGGGTAGTGTCGGTGCACAGCCATTTTCAGATCTCTCCAGAGATGTTCAATCGGATTCAAGTCAAGACTCTGGCTGGGCCACTCAAGGACATTTACAGAGTTGTTCCTTTGATATCTTGGCTGTGTGCTTAGGGTCGTTGTCCTGCTGAAAGATAAACCGTCGCCCCAGTCTGAGAGCAAGAGAACTCTGGAGCAGATTTTCATGCAGGATGTTTCTGTACATTGCTGCATTCATCTTTACCTCTATCCTGACTAGTCTCCCAGTTCCTGCAGCTGAAAAACATCCCCACAGCATGATGCTGCCAACACCATGCTTCACTGTAGGGATGGTATTGGCCTGGTGATGAGCGATGCCTGGTTTCCTCCAAACATGACGCCTGGCATTCACGCCAAAGATTTGAATCTTTGCCTCATCAGACCAGATAATTTAGTTTCTCATGGTCTGAGAGTCCTTCAGGTACATTTTTGGCAAACTCCAGGCGGTCTGCCATGTGCTTTTTACTAAGGACTGGCTTCCATCTGGCCACTCTACCATAGATGCCTGATTGGTGGATTGCTGCAGAGATGGTTGTCCTTCTGGAAGGTTCTCCTCTCTCCACAGAGGAATGCTGTAGCTCTTTCAGAGTGACCATCGGGTTCTTGGTCACCTCCCTGACTAGGGCCCTTCTCCCCCGATCGCTTAGTTTAGACAGCCGGCCAGCTCTAGGAAGAGTCCTGGTGGTTACAAACTTCTTTCATGTACAGATGATGGAGGCCACTGTGCTCATTGGGACCTTCAAAGCAGCAGATATTTTTCTGTACCCTTCCCAAGATTTGTGCCTCGAGACAATCCCGTCTCGAAGGTCTACAGGCAATTCCTTTGACTTCATGCTTGGTTTGTGCTCAAACATGCACTGTCAACTGTGGGACCTTATAGTAGACTGTTAAGCTGTATGAACATCACAAGGATGATAAGTGGAAACAGGATGCACCTGAGGATAATTTTGAGCTTCATGGCAAAGGCTATGAATACTTATGTACATGTGATTTCTTAGTTTTTTTTTTTTTTTTTTTAAATCTGCAAGAATCTCAAACCTTTTTTTCACGTTGTCATTATGGGGTATTGTGTGTAGAATTTTGAGGGAAAAATTAAGTTATTCCGTTTTGGAATAAGGTTGTAGCATAACAAAATGTGGAAAAAGTGAAGCGCTGTGAATACTTTCCGGATGCACTGTATATTACTGTTGTTCCAAATTGTAAAGCGCAACGGGATATGCTATGCTACATAAGAAACGGTTAATAAATTAATACATTATTTGCCAACCAATTATTAATATAATAAATATCTTAGTTGCCAACCAATTGGCCTACTGCTATGGTTTTTGTTGGACTAAGTCGGAGACCCTGGAGGAAAGTCAGGCAAACACCAGGGGACTGTACAAACTCCACACAGATAGAACCCTGGCTGGTAATTAGGTGGCAGTGCTAGCTACTGTGCCACTTTTAATCCCTAGAAGTTGTATATACACAGGCAGATACGGCTGATGAACCCATATTAGTCTCTGTACTGATATTTATGAATAAATTGGAAAGACTTTCAGTTCGCCCCACCCGATTTACTCAGATTTGATGGATCACAATCTGTGTGAATGGATGATGACTGTACACTGTTGTAGTGTGGCTTTCATGCAGCACAGTGCACTGTTCATGTGAGGAGAGTCTTTTTTTTTTTTTTCTTCAAAAGTTTTTTATTGACCGGTGAGGTAACAATAGAACAAAATGTTACAGTATGCATTACATAACCATTGTAGCATATACATTTGATAACAATAATTATAATTATACTCCGTGTAAGCCCTAGGTAATAATAGTGTTGGAACAGTAGAGGATGTATACCAATATCAAAATTGTAAGAGATCTAGCTGGCACATGGAAGCGGCATAGAGCCTTAAGTTCAAAAGGGGGCTACGGAATCCAGGGTCTCTAGCAAGTACCATTTAGTGTCTTTGAAACATTTCCGTAGGGCCTCCTTTGTAACCTGGGGGAGGGTCCGGACATAAGGTAGCCAAATATGGAAGTATTTCTCGGTCAGTTTGTCTTTCTGTAAAGCAGTATTGGTCCAGTCTAGATGGAATAGATGAGAGATCCTAGGGTGTAATAGTGAGATGGGGATGGTATCAGTGGAGATCCATTGTGAAAGGATCGTCTTTTTGGTAGCAGCCGCCAGTTTAATTAATAAAATACGTTGTCCCTTGGACAGGCCGGTGGTGGGTGTTTTCGGGAATATGCCCCAGAATGCCCATGTCTAAGTGATGGTAAATTGTAACTGTAAGTCAGTCGTGATGTATGATTGGAGTGCCTGCCAAAGTGTACGTACCTTGGGGCATGACCCCAGACAGTGTACAAGGTCTGCTTCTGGAGCAGTGCACTTGAAACAGTGAGATGAGGGGGCTGCTCAGATGAGATATCGTAGCTTGGGAGTGACATATGCTCTGTGTAGAATTTTCTGGTGCATTTCTGAGTATGAAACTGAGCCTAGTGTTTTATCTAAGTAGGTGTTGGCCTCCAGAATCCGTTTCATAGTGAGATCTGGGAATTCCAGTTTCCATTTTAGGAGGCCTACTGAGCCGGAGTCCACGTTTAATAGAGTGCGGGAGTGTGTGTATATGAGCGCTGTGGGAAAATTATTATTCGGGGTGAGTCGTAATGTTTTGTCCAGGGTATGGGAGGTATCTTGCATAGATAACAAAGATGTAACCTTTTGTACATAACTACATGCTTGAAGAAAGGGAAAAAATGTGATTCGTAAGGATGGAAAACGTGCCATAAGTTGGGAGTGAGTAAGTAAGGTCAGAGTTTCGGTATGTAGAAAATGATGAATGTATTTTAGGCCTCCATCATACCAAGTCTGAAATATGGGGGAGATAGTGTGAGGCTTGAAGTCTGGGTTACCCCAGAGAGGTAGGAACAGTGATATATATTGTGATATTTTTAGTCGTGAGCGAATCTGTCGCCAGGCAACACAGGTAGAGGAGACAAGTATATTGTCTGCCACACAGTGTGGTATGGAAGTAGGGGTGGTGTGTAACAGGGACACCAAAGTCAGAGAGGGAGTAAAAGATTGTTCCAGGTGTGTGTTGGCATATATGTCTCGACCGCCAATCCAGTCCAAAGCGATCCTGTAGTTGGCTGCCAAGGCAAAGGAGTGAAGGCATGGTAAATTTAGGCCTCCAAGAGAACGAGGTTGGCGTAGTTTGAATAATGAGAATCGAGGGTGTTTATCCACCCAAATAAATTTGGACAGTGCTTTGTCCAATTGAGCTAGCATGTGTTTGGGCGGGATCAGTGGGAGCATCTGTAATACATAAAGGAAGCGGGGAAAGCTTATCATTTTATACAAGTGACTCCTGCCAGTATACGTGAGAGGAAGGTGGGTCCATCTGGCAAAATCTGTATATGTCCTAGTAAATAGTGGGGGGAAATTAAGTGAGTATAGCTTGGATGGGTGATCAGGGAATAAAATTCCTAGGTAAGTAATACAATTGTTTGTGGCCCAGTGAAATGGGAACGCGTCTCCCCAGCCTGTTTTCATTGAGGGAAAGAAAGCCAAGGCTTCTGTTTTGGAGTGATTAATTTTAAAGCCAGAGACTAGTTCAAATGAGTCTAGAATGTCAAGTAAGTGCGGTATGGCTTGTTGGGGGTTGCTGAAGTAAAGTAAAATGTCATCTGCAAATGCTGAGAATTTTATTTCATGATTAGCCAGTTTTATACCGTGCCATCTGTTTTCTCTACAGAAATGGCGAAGGAGGAGGTCCAAGGCCAAATTAAATAAGAGGGGGGATAAGGGGCATCCCTCTCTGGTACCTCGATATAAGGAGAATAGTCTCGAGTTGTGACCATTTACCGTCAAAAAGGCCTGGGGTGTTTGGTAGATGATGTGAAATACCTTGATAAAATCAGGACCAAAATTTTGAAGTCTTAAGTATTCTGTCTATGTGGGCCCAAGATACTCGGTCAAAGGCTTTGTCTGCATCACAGCTCAATACCATATTGTCCTGCTCCAATGAGTCATGTGTTTTATACATAGCTGCCAGCAATGAGCGAACATTATGTACTGAGTGTCTATTACGCATGAATCCTGTCTGGGCAGGATGTAGTAGTTTCGGTAGAATCACTTGGAGACGGGTGGCAAGAATCTTTGTGAATATTTTAAAATCCTGGTTTAGCAGTGAGATTGGCCGGTAGGATGAAACTAAAGTATGGTCCTTATTAGGTTTAGGGAGGACTATGACTCGGGCCGTATTAAAGCCTGTCGGGGCAGGGTGTCCCGTCAAGAGCGCATTATACAATTGCCTAAGGTGTTCACTTAAATGTGGGAGAAGTAGCTTATAATAGGCCGCCGACAAACAGTCGGGACCTGGGGATTTCCCATTTGCCAGGGATTTGATGGTCGATTCCAATTCCTCTGTAGTAACGGGGTTGGTAAGGAATTCTCTATCGCTCTCAGAAAGCGTAGGGAGATTAGCCTGTGTCAAAAAGTCCATGCCAGCAGTCGGGTGGTGCGGTGTATAATTTCTCAAAGAAAGCCAGAAAAGTGTCGCTAATCTGTTCCTGTGTCACTGAGGGGGGTCCGCCTGTGTCTCTAATTGAGGAGATATGTTTTGGTGTTGTATGAGTTTTTACCATGTTTGCCAATAACTTCCCTGGGTGATTGCCCCAGCGAAAATATTTGTTAGATTGGAAGGATAGGAATAGCTTGGCCTGTTCAGCACAGAGGGTATCATGTATCAATTTGGTGTCTTTATATAATTTCCTGTTAGTCTCAGATGGGTCAGCCAACAGTTGGGAATAGGCCGAGGCAACCTGGAAGGATGCTTATGCCATCCTTTCCCGAAGTTGCCTTTTTCTGGTGGCAACATATGAAATAATCTGCCCTCTAAGAACGGGTTTAGAAGCCTGCCAGAAAAGATTTACGTCATTGATATGTGCTGAGTTATCATGTGTATAGTTGAGATACGATTGTGACAAAAAGAGTTTGAAGTCTTCAGAATGGGCAAGGTATTCAGGGAATCGCCAGACATAGGAGTATTGTCGGGGTGTGTTTAACGTTATTGTCAGGGTGATAGGGGCGTGGTCGGATATGAGTATACTAGCTATGGTGGAGTCTATTATTCTATATATTGAAGAGGCAGGTATGAGCCAGTAATCCAATCTGGAGAATATTTTATGGGGGTGTGAGAAGAAGGAATACTCCCTAGAGTCAGGGTGGAGAAATCTCCATGGGTCCAGAAGTTGTAAAGAGTCCTGCATTAGGGACAGGGAGGGTGGTATGGATCTATTGCAGTTCAACTGTCTGGGGCCACCGGATACATCTAGTAGCTGGTCCATCACAATATTAAGGTCTCCCCCTACAATCAAGATTTCCTCCATCCAGTCCTGTAATTTAACAAAGATATCTGAGAAAAAGGAAGCATTCGGTCCTGTAGGGGCGTAAATGCATGCTAAAGTAAAAGGCTCTCCTTCGACCTCCATCTTTAGAAACAAAAACCTGCCCTCAGGGTCTACCCAGTCATCCTTGATCTTATAAGTCAAAGATCTACGAAACAAAAGAAGTACTCCCTGTGCTTTAGTAGTATAGGAAGCGCTTCTGAAGTCTCCAACCCAGGTATCTCTAAGTGTATTGGGGTCATTGAGACGCCAGTGCGTCTCCTGCAGAAATGCTATATCAGGATGAAATTTTTTTTGAGGTGGGTCAAAATCTTTTTCCTCTTGATTGGTGTGTTCAGGCCCTCTACGTTCCACAAGACCAATTTAAGAGACGTCTTTGAGCCATCCGTAGAGGCTCCAGCGTCCCTAGGGGCTGGCATTATCCAATGCCCAGTCTAGTGGAACGCAGAAGGAGAAGCCACAAGCGAAAGTCCAGCACGCAAGGGGAGGACGAGAATAATGTCGGGCAAACTAACGGAGTTAGAGTATACATACAGTAACTAAACAATGTAATGCAGAAAAAAACGATAGCCGATGTAGCATAGGCCACCAGTCATAACATTTTTTAAATTTTTGAACCCAAGAAGACAGTAATAATAACCGTCCAACTGTAACAGAAACTCTAGTTTGATTAGAAAAAGGGGAGGGGAAAAAGGGTGACAGGAAAAGTTGAATAAAGGAGCCCCACCATGTCTGCATCTGCAGCAGGTGTGGAGAATTCCCATTTAACCCTGTGTGTAATAACCATATAGCAACAAGTAACCATGTGCTATCCATTAGAAAAGAGGAAAAGATAGAATAACATAGAAAGATACTTAAGTCTAGGAGAGTCAATCAGCATCGTCCATTCGAGAGTTAGACTGTGATGAAGACAGAGACTTGAGAAAATTCAGAGCAGAATCTGGTGTCGAAGAAATGAGGTTTGCCGGCATGGAGGATTCTCAGTTTTGCCGGGTATAGGAGAGCAAATCTGATGTTTTTAGCATAGAGTTCCTTGCATACAGGGGAGAATTCCCGTCGTTGCGTCGAAACTTGAAAGGAGAAGTCCTGGAACAGGAGAAGCTTGGATTCCTCATATCGTAGGTCAGAGCGTTTGCGGTAAGCTTCCATGATCTTCACTTTGTCAAGGTAATTTAGTAGCATAAAAATGACTGGTCTAGGACGTGACTGAGAGGATTGTGAAGACTGCCTGTCGGGGCCAATGCGGTGGGCTCGTTCTACCAGGTAAGAGGTGGGGGAGGGGGGCAGGTCAAGGGTTGTGGGGAGCCAGCGAGTAACCAAGTCCAGTAGGTCTGCCGGCCTGACGGATTCTGGAAAACCAATCAGGCGTAAGTTGTTCCGGCGATTCCGATTTTCTAAATCTTCGATCTTATCGGTCATTGCCACTAGGGTGTTGTCGTGTGTTTGTTGTTGGGATTGAATCGTTTGATAATCATCTTCCAAGGTAGATATTCGGTCTTCGGCCTCAACCAGGCGTTGGGTCAGTTGAGCTGCTGCTGACGTAATTGCCTCCATTAGGGGTGCTAATTTTGCGTCCAGTAAAGGTGATATGATGTCTGATATTTCTCTGGCCCTCTGTATTGAGGATGGACTAGCATGGACGTCAGCAGGTACCATGTCGACAGTGATTCGGCTTCCTTGTGAGGATGGAGACCCCTGCAGAATAGGGCTGAGTTCCCTCTCTTTGGCCGTTGATTTATTTTTGTTTTGAGAATTCTTATTCGTACGGGGCGTTTTGGCCACGTATTTTTCCATGGCGGGAAATATATCCTCCAAGGGGGCAAGAGGCTCCAGACAATATAGAATTTCAGCCAGGGGAGCAGGGAATCTCGGCCTCTGCGGCGGTGAGGTGGGGTTCCGTTTCACGTACCTGTGTTGTGTTGAGTTGAGGGGAGCTGTCAGCCAGCAGTATGGGATCCAAGGGGCTGGCAGGTGAGCACAGTGGGGTGCTGTGAGAAGCCCGGGATCCCTCAGGCAGCCGGGTCAGCGTTTTCCACGAGACCCAAAATGGCAGCCTTCATCTATTGCACACTGCTTGTGTGCGTTCAGGTGGGTGCGCTGGGGGGGGGGAGGGAGTGCACCAGGGCCTATGCCACTTTGCTCCGGGGTATCTCTGGGACCCACTGGTGTGGTTGCAGGGTCACTGGTTCAGGGAGAGCCGTTGGTCTGGGTTATTAGGGATGCCCGGAAGGATAACTCTCAGAGGGAGCGGCCGGGTCGTTCAGTGCGCCCTCCAGAAATAAGGGTCTCGCCAATGAAATCCCAAAGTCCCCTGTAGAATAGTATAATAGCTACCACTAGGTGGGAGAATAAAATAGTATCCCAAAGGAATGTGGGGTATGTTGGGAGGCAGTTAAGCCTGGAAAGCCTGGAGAGTAGGGGCCAAAAATGCACTGCACAGCAGGAGAATTCTATGTGTGCCCTTTGCCAGGCAGTTTGCCAGTATGCAAGATGGCGCCGTCAGACTCACGTCCTGTGTCTGATTATTGCATGTACCTGGTCTCCGGTCCGGTGCGTTGGTGGCCGTGGTGATTGTCCCTGCAGTGCCAGCACCCCCCCGCACGGTAAGTCGCTGGAGAGCGGAGGCAGATGGCAGCGTCCGGCGCCGAGGGCGCAGCCGCGTTCTCTCCCGCCGTACGGATCCACACAGCGGGTGCCGCGACGGGTAGTTGGGCTGCCGTAGCCCGGCGGTCAGGTCCCAGGCAAGTGGAGGGAGCTTTAAGGGAGGCAGGGGCCGGCTCGTTGCCGTCCGATGGTGCTGGAAAGGCCCCGCTGCGTCACTTCCGGTTGGGGTCATCGCCCGGCGGAGTCCCCGGCTCCAGCTAGGTAGGAAGGCCACAACCCGCACGGGCACAGGGGGTACCCGCCGACTCTGCAGACTCACCCACCCAATGCAGGGGAGCTACAGTGGTCAAACGATGGGGCTCAAGGAACAGGCGAAGAGGCTGAGATGGGTGAATTAGTGGGTTTCACGCAGGACCTCGGGCCCAGCACTTCTATTCCCTCACACAGCTAAGCCACGCCCCCATGTGAGGAGAGTCTTAAAGTGGGTACACACTAGGCGAGGTGCGACCTAGTGTTTCCCCTCCTGGTCCGGGCTTCCCAACTGCGGGCATACACACTGTGCGATATCATTAATGATCTCGCACAGTGACGTCATGCCGTTGGCGGCCAGAGCATGCAGTTTTGTAGGATGAGTCCAAATTGAGCTGCATGCACGGCTGACACTGAGGGTCGTTAACAACCCACGGCGCCACGCATCGATCGTCGGCAGAAGTATACACACTGGGCGATATAGTAAACAACTCAGGAAGAGTCAAAATGAGCGACGTTATTTACTTTATCGCTAAGAGTGTACCCACCTTTACAGAGCATTGCTGCTTCTGGAACAGACCATGGGGAGCCTGAAGAAAATCTGTTTGCGCACGGGTACATTCTCACAGGGGCAGACTCTATGGGGTGCAAGGGAAAACTTGCAGTGCTTGCAGGCATAATGTGCCATTCTGTAACGGTAGATAATGTGCTTCTTTCAGATTCCCCGGCCCCCATGGTATTGTTTGCATTACTGGAAACAGTGTATTTAATACACTTAAAGCACATGCGTTTATTGCTCAAAACAAATACCTCTGTGTGCAAGGCCTAATTTTCATTAACACTCACTAGAAAAAGTATGTTTACCTGGCCTGCACATTTTGCATTGATATTGACCTTGACAAATGTAGTGTTTTTTTACTGGACAGTTCAGCAGTGTGTGGACAGGTTTTTGCAAACTTCACCCTAGACAATGAGGAAAGGGAGACAACGTGCCTCTGTATTGTTTTCACGCTAGTGGCAGGCTCCGCACTGTAACAGGGAATGTTCTGTAGCGAGACTGGCTGCAGGGTGCTGAGGAGGCCCAGGCGGCTCTACAATAGCGCTGCAGGGTGCTGAGGAGGCAGGGAGGCTCTACTGTAGCACCACTGGATGCAGGGTGCTGAGGAGGCCTGGGCGGCTCGTAGCTGTACTGGCTGCAGGGTGCTGAGGAGGCCCAGGCGGCTCTACAATAGCGCTGCAGGGTGCTGAGGAGGCAGGGAGGCTCTACTGTAGCACCACTGGATGCAGGGTGCTGAGGAGGCCTGGGCGGCTCGTAGCTGTACTGGCTGCAGGGTGCTGAGGAGGCCCGGGCGGCTCTACAGTAGCGCGACTGGCTGCAAGGTGCTGAGGAGGCCCGGGAGGCTCTACTGGCTGCATGGTGCTCAGGAGGCCAGGGAGGCTTTACAGTAGCTCTACTGGCTGCAGGGTGCTGAGATGGCCCAGACTGCTCTATAGTAGCTGTACTGGCTGCAGGGTACTGAGGAGGCCAGGGAGGCTCTACAGTAGCGCTACAGGGTGCAGGGTACTGAGGAGGCCCGGGCGGCTCTATAGTAGCTGAACTGGCTGCAGGGTGCTGAGGCGGTCCGGGTGGCTCTACAGTAGTGTGACTGGCTGCAGGGTACTGAGGAGGCCCGAGCAGCTCTACAGTAGTGTGACTGGCTGCAGAGTACTGAGGAGGCCCGGGAGGCTCTACAGTAGCGGTGCAGGGTACTGAGGAGGACCGGGCGGCTCTATAGTAGCTGAACTGGCTGCAGGGTACTGAGGAGGCCCGGGTGGCTCTACAGTAGTGTGACTGGCTGCAGGGTACTGAGGAGGCCCGAGCAGCTCTACAGTAGTGTGACTGGCTGCAGGGTACTGAGGAGGCCCGGGCGGCTCTACAGTAGCGCTACTGGCTGCAGGATGCTGAGGAGGCCCAGGCTTCTCTATAGTAGCTGTATTGGCTGCAGGGTGCTGAGGAGTCCCGGGCTGCTCTACAGTAGTGCTGCAGGGTGCTGAGGAGGCCTGGGCGGCTCTATAGTAGCTGTACTGGCTGCAGGGTGCTCAGGAGGCCCGGGAGGCTCTATAGTAGCTGTACTGGCTGCAGGGTGCTGAGGAGGCCCGGGAGGCTCTATAGTAGCTGTACTGGCTGCAGGGTGCTCAGGAGGCCTGGGCGGCTCTATAGTAGCTGTACTGGCTGCAGGGTGCTCAGGAGGCCCGGGAGGCTCTATAGTAGCTGTACTGGCTGCAGGGTGCTCAGGAGGCCCGGGAGGCTCTATAGTAGCTGTACTGGCTGCAGGGTGCTCAGGAGGCCCGGGAGGCTCTATAGTAGCTGTACTGGCTGCAGGGTGCTCAGGAGGCCCGGGAGGCTCTATAGTAGCTGTACTGGCTGCAGGGTGCTCAGGAGGCCCGGGAGGCTCTATAGTAGCTGTACTGGCTGCAGGGTGCTCAGGAGGCCCGGGAGGCTCTATAGTAGCTGTACTGGCTGCAGGGTGCTGAGGAGGCCCGGGCGGCTCTACAGTAGTGCTGCAGGGTGCTGAGGAGACCCGCGCGGCTCTATAGTAGCTGTACTGGCTGCAGGGTGCTGAGGAGGCCTGGGCGGCTCTACAGTATCACTGCACACAGATAATGCCCTGAAATGTGTAGTGTAGCATCTTTATTCATAACACGGCTTTGCATCAAGTGTACATAAATATTTGGGGTTGCTAAGGATGTAGCGGATCTGTGGAACGTTACCCACATATTTTGTTGTCCATACATTGCAAAAATGCCCCCTCCCTTCCTCACTAGCCAGCCTCCATTGCGAAACCACCTTCATTCCAGTAATTACATGGGAACTTATCGGCAATTTTTATAATGATCTAAGATGCTTTTCATGTTGTTGTACTTATAATATGTTTGCTGATCTTTTTATTTTCTCTAACGTCCTAAGTGGATGCTGGGGACTCCGTCAGGACCATGGGGTTTAGCGGCTCCGCAGGAGACAGGGCACAATAATAAAAGCTTTAGGATCAGGTGGTGTGCACTGGCTCCTCCCCCTATGACCCTCCTCCAAGCCTCAGTTAGATCTTTGTGCCCGGCCGAGAAGGGTGCAATCTAGGTGGCTCTCCTGAGCTGCTTAGAATAAAAGTTTAATTTAGGTTTTTTATTTTCAGTGAGTCCTGCTGGCAACAGGCTCACTGCTACGAGGGACTTAGGGGAGAGAAGTAAACTCACCTGCGTGCAGGATGGATTTGCTTCTTAGGCTACTGGACACCATTAGCTCCAGAGGGAGTCGGAACACAGGTCTCACCCTGGGGTTCGTCCCGGAGCCGTGCCGCCGACCCCCCTTGCAGATGCCGAAGTTGAAGAGGTCCAGAGGTCCAGAAACAGGCGGCAGAAGACTTTCAGTCTTCATAAGGTAGCGCACAGCACTGCAGCTGTGCGCCATTGTTGTCAGCACACTTCATACCAGCGGTCACTGAGGGTGCAGGGCGCTGGGGGGGGCGCCCTGGGCAGCAATGTATTATACCTTTTTTATGGCTAAAATACATCACATATAGCCCTTGAGGCTATATGGATGTATTTAACCCCTGCCAGATCTCACAAACTCCGGGAGAAGAGCCCGCCGTTTTAGGGGGCGGGGCCTATTCTCCTCAGCACACGGCGCCATTTTCCTGCTCAGCTCTGCTGTGAGGAAGGCTCCCAGGCTCTCCCCTGCACTGCACTACAGAAACAGGGTTAAAACAGAGAGGGGGGGCACTTATTTGGCGATATGATTACATATGTGAAAATGCTATAAGGGAAAACACTTGTATAAGGGGTTGTCCCTGTATAATTATAGCGTTTTTGGTGTGTGCTGGCAAACTCTCCCTCTGTCTCCCCAAAGGGCTAGTGGGGTCCTGTCCTCTATCAGAGCATTCCCTGTGTGTGTGCTGTGTGTCGGTACGTGTGTGTCGACATGTAGGAGGACGATGTTGGTGAGGAGGCGGAGCAAATTGCCTGTATTGGTGATGTCACTCTCTAGGGAGTCGACACCGGAATGGATGGCTTATTTAGGAACTACGTGATAATGTCAACACGATGCAAGGTCGGTTGACGACATGAGACGGCCGGCAAACAAATTAGTACCTGTCCAGGCGTCTCAGACACCGTCAGGGGCTTGTAAAAACGCCCATTTACCTCAGTTGGTCGACACAGACACGGACACTGACTTCAGTGTCGACGGTGAAGAAACAAACGTATTTTCCTTTAGGGCCACACGTTACATGTTAAGGGCAATGAAGGAGGTGTTACATATTTCTGATACTACAAGTACCACAAATAAGGGTATTAGGTAGGGTGGGAATAATCTACTTGTAGTTTTTCCTGAATCAGATAAATTAAAGTGTGTGATGATACGTGGGTTTCCTCCGATAGAAAATTATTGGAGGTATACCTTTTCCCGCCAGAAGTGAGGGCGAGTTGGGAAACACACCTTAGGGTGGATAAGGCGCTCACACGCTTATAAAAACAAGTGGCGTTACCGTCTCCAGATACGGCCGCCCTCAAAGAGCCAGCTGATAGGAAGCTGAAAAATATCCTAAAAAGTATATACACACATACTGGTGTTATACTACGACCAGCAATCGCCTCAGCCTGGATGTGCAGCGCTGGGGGGGGCTTGGTCGGATTTCCTGACTGAAAATATTGATACCCTTGACAGGAACAATATTTTATTGACTATAGAGCATTTTAAGGATGCATTTCTATATATGCGAGATGCGCAGAGGGATATTTGCATTCTGGCATCAAGAGTAGATGTGATGTCCATATCTGCCAGACGATGTTTATAGACACGACAGTGGTCAGGTGATGCAGATTCCAGACGGCACATGGAAGTATTGCCGTATAAAGGGGCGGTCCATCGGACCTGGTGGCCATGGCAACAGCTGGAAAATCCACTTTTGTTACCCCAAGTCACATCTCAGCAGAAAAGGACACAGTCTTTTCAGTCTCAGTCCTTTCGTACCCATAAAGGCAGGCGGGCAAAAGGCCAGTCAATCTGCCCAGGGTTAGAGGAAAGGGAAGAAGACTGCAGCAGGCAGCCCATTCCCAGGAACAGAAGTCCTCCACAGCTTCTGCCAAGTCCGCAGCATGACGCTGGGGCCATACAAGCGGACTCAGGTGCGGTGGGGGGTCATCTCAAGAGTTTCAGCACGCAGTGGGCTCACTCGCAAGTGGACTCCTGGATCCTACACGTAGTATCCCAGGTGTACATTGGAAAGTCGAGACGTCTTCCCCTCACAAGTTCCTGAAGTCTGCTTTACCAACGTCTCCCTCCGACAGGGAGGCAGTATTGGGAAAAAAATTCACAGGCTGTATTCCCAGCAGGTGATAATCAAAGTACCCCTCCTACAACAAGGGAAGGGGTATTATTCCACACTATATTGTGGTACTGAAGCCAAACGGCTCGGTGAGATCTAAAAGATTTGAACAATTACATACAAGGGTTCAAATCAAGATGGAGTCACTCAGAGCAGTGATAGCGAACCAGGACGATATGGTGTCACTGGATATCAGGGACGCTTACCTACATGTCCAAATTTTGCCCTTCTCACCAAGGGTATCTCAGGTTCGTGGTACAGAACTGTCACTATCAGTTCAGACGCTGCCGTTTGGATTGTCCACGGCACCCCGGGTCTTTACCATGGTAATGGCCGAAATGATGATTCTTCCTAAAAGAAATATGGACGCTTTCCTGATAAGGGCAAGGTCCAGAGAACAGTTGGCGGTCGGAGTAGCACTATCTCAAGTAGTTCTACGACAGCACGAGTGGATTCTAAATATTCCAAAATCGCAGCTTTTTCCGACGACACGTCTAATGTTCCTAGGAATGATTCTGGACACAGTCCAGAAAAGGATGTTTTCTCCCGGAGAAGACCAGGGAGTTATCCGAGCTAGTCAGGAACCTCCTAAAACCAGGAAAAGTATCAGTGCATCATTGCACAAGGGTCCTGTGAAAAATGGTGGTTTCTTACAAAGCGATCCCATTCGGTAGATTTCACGCAAGAACCTTTCAGTGGAATCTGCTGGGAAAATGGTCCGGATCGCATCTTCAGATGCATCAGCGGATAACCCTGTCTCCAAGGACACGGGTGTTTTCTTCTGCGGTGGCTGCAGAGTGCTCATCTATGAAAGGGCCGCAGATTCGACATTCAGGACTGGGTCCTGGTGACCACGGATGCCAGCCTGAGTGGCTGGGGAGCAGTCACACAAGGAAAAAATTTCCAGGGAGTGTGATCAAGTCTGGAGACTTCTCTCCACATAAATATACTGGAGCTAAGGGCAATTTACAAGGCTCTAAGCTTAGCAAGACCTCTGCTTCAAGGTCAGCCGGTATTGATCCAGTGGGACAACATCACGGCAGTCGCCCACGTAAACAGACAGGGCGGCACATGAAGCAGGAGGGAAATGGCAGAAACTGCAAGGATTCTTCGCTGGGCGAAAAATCATGTGATAACACTCTCAGCAGTGTTAATTCCGGGAGTGGAAAACTGGGAAGCAAACTTCCTCAGCAGGCATAACCTCCACCCGGGAGAGTGGGGACTTCAGCGGGAAGTCTTCCACATGATTGTAAACCGTTGGGAAAAACCAAAGGTGGACATGATGGCGTCCCGCCTGAACAAAAAACTAGACAAATATTGCGCCAGGTCAAGGGACCCTCAGGCAATAGCGGTGGACGCTCTGGTAACACTGTGGGTGTACCAGTCAGGGTATGTGTTCCCTCCTATGCATCTCATACCAAAAGTACTGAGAATCATAAGAAGGAGATGAGTAAGAACGATACTCGTGGTTCCGGATGGGTCAAGAAGGACTTGGTACCCGGAACTTCAAGAGATGCTCACGGAAGAACCGTGGCCTCTACCTTTAAGAAAGGACCTGCTCCAGCAGGGGCCTTGTCTGTTCCAAGACTTACCGCGGCTGCGTTTGACGGCATGGCAGTTGAACGCCGGATCCTGAAAAGGCATTCCAGATGAAGTCATCCCTACCCTGGTCGAAGCCAGGAAGGATGTAACCGCAAAACATTTTCACCGCATTTGGCGAAAATATGTTGCGTGGTGTGAGGCCAAGAAGGTCCCTACAGAGGAATTCCAACTGGGTCGTTTCCTACATTTCCTGAAAACAGGACTGTCTATGGGCCTAAAATTAGGGTCCATTAAGGTTCAAATTTCGACCCTGTCAAATTTCTTCCAGAAAGAACTGGCTTCAGTGCCTGAAGTTCAGACGTTTGTAAAAGGGGTACTGCATATACAGCCTCCTTTTGTGCCCCCAGTGGCACCTTGGGATCTCAATGTTGTTTTGAGTTTCCTAAAGTCACATTGGTTTGATCCACTCACCACTGTGGAATTAAAATATTTCACATGGAAGGTGAAGATTCTATTAGCCCTGGCTTCAGCCAGGCGTGTGTCAGAATGGGCGGCTTTATCATATAAAAGCCCTTACTTAATTTTTCATTCTGACAGGGCAGAATTGAGGACTCGTCCTCAATTTCTCCTTAAGGTGTTTTCTGTTTTTCACATGAACCAACCTATTGTGGTACCTGCGGCTACTAGGGACTTGGAGGACTCCAAGTTACTTGACGTTGTCAGGGCCCTGAAAATATGTTTCCAGGACGACTGGAGTCAGAAAATCTGACTCGCTGTTTAGCCTGTATGCACCCAACAAGATGGGTGTTCCTGCTTCTAAGCAGACGATTGCTCGCTGGATTTGTAGAACAATTCAGCTTGCACATTCTGTGGCAGGCTTGCCACAGCCAAAATCAGTAAAAGCCCATTCCACAAGGAAGTGGGCTCATCTTGGGCGGCTGCCCGAGGGGTCTCGGCTTTACAACTGTGCCGAGCTGCTACTTGGTCAGGGGCACACCCTGACTGAGGAGGACCTGGAGTTCTCTCATTCGGTGCTGCAGAGTCATCCGCACTCTCCCGCCCGTTTGGGAGCTTTGGTATAATCCCCATGGTCCTGACGGAGTCCCCAGCATCCACTTAGGACGTTAGAGAAAATAAGAATTTACTTACCGATAATTCTATTTCTCGTAGTCCGTAGTGGATGCTGGGCGCCCATCCCAAGTGCGGATTGTCTGCAATACTTGTACATAGTTATTGTTACAAAAATCGGGTTATTCTTGTTGTGAGCCATCTTTTCAGAGGCTCCTTCGTTGTTATCATACTGTTAACTGGGTTCAGATCACAGGTTGTACGGTGTGATTGGTGTGGCTGGTATGAGTCTTACCCGGGATTCAATATCCTTCCTTATTATGCACGCTCGTCCGTGCACAGTACCTAACTGAGGCTTGGAGGAGGGTCATAGGGGGAGGAGCCAGTGCACACCACCTGATCCTAAAACTTTTATTATTGTGCCCTGTCTCCTGCGGAGCCGCTAAACCCCATGGTCCTGACGGAGTCCCCAGCATCCACTACGGACTACGAGAAATAGAATTATCGGTAAGTAAATTCTTATTTTTAAAGGCGTCAAGCCTTCGGACGCCTGCCAGCCAATCCACAGCACTAAGGGGGACATTTACTAAGCAGTGATAAGAGCGGAGAAGTGAGCCAGTGGAGAAGTGCCCATGGCAACCAATCAGCACTGAAGTAACATCTATAATTTGTATATTACAAAATTATACAGAGCTGCTGATTGTTTGATGGGGCAACTTCTCCACTTGCTCACTTCTCCGCTCTTATCACTGCTTAGTAAATGTCCCCCCAAGTCCGATCTGATGTTTTAATTTTCATGTGATTCAGCAAGAAGCTGGTGATTTTCATGAGAAATCCCTGAATGTGGGTGCAGAAAGCATGGGGTTAGGGTGTCTGGAACAAAAGGACACTTGTCTGAATTGGATGCTGTCGGGGTTCTGCCGGTCGTGGGTGACCGATCTGTTCCTTCTTTCTTGTCTGTACGATTTGATTACTGGATTTTTTCTTTCCATACGGGTCTATAGCAATCTCTGCTCCTTAATGGCATTAGGCCCCAGTAGTACAGGGATAAAGGTAATTATGTTGATGAACCAGGGCGTTATTTGTTCATTATTTACACTGCAATCAGCATATGTTGCATAGTAAACACACCGCCGAACTCGCCTGCTCCTTTATCGATTCTGAATACGCGAGGCTGAACCATCTGGCTAATGAATCTGTCTGGACAATCCTCACACTCCCAAAGCCATTTATGCTTGATTAGATGTAATCATATTAGACCTATTTATCAAACTTGCCAGTAAAACGTTAGCCCTGTAGTCCAAATACCTCCTCCTTTTTAGCATAAGCACATACAGGACATGCTACAGGTTTCCTGTGGGGTTTGCAAAATTTTGGGGGGAATAACGATCATTTCTGTTATGTGAGCAGGTTTGACTGATGAGGGGAGAAGTGAGGCAGTGGAGAAGTTGCCCATGGCAACCAATCAGCTGCTCTGTATAATTTTATAGTAATGTAAATGATAAATATTACTTCAGTGCTGATTGGTTGCCATGGGCAACTTCTTCACTGGCTCACTTCTTCGGTCTTTTCACTGCTTAGTACATCTCTCCCCAGTTGGCTGTTTACTAAGCCTTGGAGAGAGGAAAAGGTGGATGGAGATAAAGTACCAGCCAATCAGCACCTAACTGCCATGTTACAGTCAGTGTCTGAAAAATGGTAGTTAGGAGCTGATTGGCTGGTAATTTATCTCCGTCCATCTTGTCTCTCTCCAAGGTTTAGTACATAGAGCCCCATAGTGTCCATTCAGGGTGTATACGTTTGGCTACTAGTGAGTCCTGTCTAGGCCGCTGAGTAAAGGAAGAGTCAGCGTGCTCGTCTGTGTGCCATGTGTGCTTATTCTAGCTGGTAATGATGGTAGAGGGCTTGATAAAAGCCTGGCATGCCGCTTTTAAACTACGCCCACTGCAGATTTTTATGCCAAATGCTTTGATTTTATTTTATGCAAAATTTAATTTTGTAAGTAGTTTATTTGGAAAATAAGACCTCGGCACAATGAGCGCTCACAAATGGAGACTACAGAGTTATACGGAATTTGGATGCATTAACTATTACCATCAAAGTGGAAAGAGGTGTTTTGACATAGAGTAAGTATCTCGTGTTAACCTCCTACTTGCCTACGTTTCCGGGCATCTGTGAGAGCCGGCAAGTCTCCTGGAGGCTGCCCACGAGCTCCCACTTCAAGTGAATCCAGCGGTTCAGGCAGGCCGATGCAATTTGCGTTGATTTGAGTCATTGTGTACCCACCGCCTGCTTTACGATCCTTATAATCATGGCATTGTATAGCGGGTAAAGTCAATTGACATGATCTATATATAGAGTTCAGTATGAATTCTTTACTATTAAAAAAGTGCAGGCTCACGTACAGTAAAGTAAAATAATACCAGCTCCCGTCTCAAAGACCCCCCCGCACAAATGCCTCCGGATCGCACCCAGCAGTGCTTCAGACAGGAAGACTCCAGTGGCTCTCATCCACCTGTGCTGCATCCAGACAACAGGATCCCAATGTGTGCGTCTGCTCATTCAGCATTCATTGTGAGCGTCCCGACCGGTTTCGTCACAAAGTCAATCGTGACGAAACTGGTCGGGACGCTCACACTGACCTCAGTTCTCTCCTCTTTTGTCAAAGCCATCTTCAGTTACCTGCAACAAAAAAAGTGTTGTAGCTTGTGAACCATAACTGCTATTTCAAATCTGTTTGCAGCAATAAACTTTTCAGCAACTTCTGATGTTGTATGACCTGTTACACGACCCCCTTTCATATGAAAAAACTGACTTAGATTCAAGATGGCCGATTTCAAGATGGCGCCCATATTCGGTACATACCCTAAAAGATAGCCCACCCCATCCATACCATACTGGAGTATTCAGTTTTCCCATTTCCTGCACAGTTTTTGAAACAAAGGGGTGTACTGCGACTTTTGAATCACCCTGTGTGTACAGTATCTATCTATCTATCTATCTATCTATCTATCTATCTATCTATCTATCTATCTATCTATCTATCTATCTAATCGTATCCCATATCCAAATATCCGAAATACGGAATATTCCGAAATACGGACTTTTTTGAGCGAGAGTGAGATAGTGAAACTTTTGTTTTCTGATGGCTCAATGTACACAAACTTTGTTTAATACACACAGTTATTAAAAATATTGTATTAAATGACCTTCAGACTGTGTATATAAGGTGTATATGAAACATAAATGAATTGTGTGAATGTACACACACTTTGTTTAATGCACAAAGTTATAAAAAATATTGGCTAAAATGACCTTCAGGCTGTGTGTATAAGGTGCATATAAAACATAAATTCATTCTGTGCTTAAATTTAGGTCCCATCACCATAATATCTCATTATGGTATGCAATTATTCCAAAATACGGAAAAATACGATATCCAAAATACCTCTGGTCCCAAGCATTTTGGATAAGGGATACTCAACCTGTATATATATTTATATTATTTCTCTGACGTCCTAAGTGGATGCTGGGGACTCCGTCAGGACCATGGGGAATAGCGGCTCCGCAGGAGACAGGGCACAAAAGTAAAAGCTTTAGGATCAGGTGGTGTGCACTGGCTCCTCCCCCTATGACCCTCCTCCAAGCCTCAGTTAGATTTTTGTGCCCGGCCGAGAAGGGTGCAATCTAGGTGGCTCTCCTAAAGAGCTGCTTAGAGTAAAAGTTTTGTTAGGTTTTTTTATTTTCAGTGAGTCCTGCTGGCAACAGGCTCACTGCATCGAGGGACTTAGGGGAGAGAAGTGAACTCACCTGCGTGCAGGATGGATTGGCTTCTTAGGCTACTGGACACCATTAGCTCCAGAGGGAGTCGGAACACAGGTCTCACCCTGGGGTTCGTCCCGGAGCCGCGCCGCCGACCCCCTTGCAGATGCCGAAAAGTGAAGAGGTCCAGAAACCGGCGGCAGAAGACTTTTCAGTCTTCATAAGGTAGCGCACAGCACTGCAGCTGTGCGCCATTGTTGTCAGCACACTTCATAGCAGCGGTCACTGAGGGTGCAGGGCGCTGGGGGGGGCGCCCTGGGCAGCAATGATAGTACCTTATTCTGGCTAAAAATACATCACATATAGCCCCTGGGGGCTATATGGATGTATTTAACCCCTGCCAGGTCTCAGAAAAACGGGAGAAGAAGCCCGCCGAAAAGGGGGCGGGGCCTATTCTCCTCAGCACACAGCGCCATTTTCCCTCACAGAAATGCTGGTGGGAAGGCTCCCAGGCTCTCCCCTGCACTGCACTACAGAAACAGGGTTAAAACAGAGAGGGGGGGCACTTATTTGGCGATATGTATATATATATTAAAATGCTATAAGGGAAAAACACTTATATAAAGGTTGTCCCTGTATAATTATAGCGTTTTTGGTGTGTGCTGGCAAACTCTCCCTCTGTCTCCCCAAAGGGCTAGTGGGGTCCTGTCCTCTATCAGAGCATTCCCTGTGTGTGTGCTGTGTGTCGGTACGTGTGTGTCGACATGTATGAGGACGATGTTGGTGAGGAGGCGGAGCAATTGCCTGTAATGGTGATGTCACTCTCTAGGGAGTCGACACCGGAATGGATGGCTTATTTAAGGAATTACGTGATAATGTCAACACGCTGCAAGGTCGGTTGACGACATGAGACGGCCGGCAAACCAATTAGTACCTGTCCAGGCGTCTCAAACACCGTCAGGGGCGTTAAAACGTCCTTTTACCTCAGTCGGTCGACACAGACACGGACACTGACTCCAGTGTCGACGGTGAAGAAACAAACGTATTTTCCTTTAGGGCCACACGTTACTTGTTAAGGGCAATGAAGGAGATGTTACATATTTCTGATACTACAAGTACCACAAAAAAGGGTATTATGTGGAGTGTGAAAAAACTACATGTGGTTTTTCCTGAATCAGATAAATTAAATGAAGTGTGTGATGATGCGTGGGTTTCCCCCGATAGAAAATTATTGGCGGTATACCCTTTCCCGCCAGAAGTTTATGGCGCGTTGGGAAACACCCCTTAGGGTGGATAAGGCGCTCACACGCTTATCAAAACAAGTGGCGTTACCGTCTCCAGATACGGCCGCCCTCAAGGAGCCAACTGATAGGAGGCTGGAAAATATCCTAAAAAGTATATACACACATACTGGTGTTATACTGCGACCAGCGATCGCCTCAGCCTGGATGGGCAGCGCTGGGGTGGCTTGGTCGGATTCCCTGACTGGAAATATTGATACCCTTGACAGGGACAGTATTTTATTGACTATAGAGCATTTAAAGGATGCATTTCTATATATGCGAGATGCACAGAGGGATATTTGCACTCTGGCATCAAGAGTAAGTGCGATGTCCATATCTGCCAGAAGATGTTTATGGACACGACAGTGGTCAGGTGATGCAGATTCCAAACGGCACATGGAAGTATTGCCGTATAAAGGGGAGGAGTTATTTGGGGTCGGTCCATCGGATCTGGTGGCCACGGCAACAGCTGGAAAATCCACCTTTTTACCCCAAGTCACATCTCAGCAGAAAAAGACATCGTCTTTTCAGCCTCAGTCCTTTCGTCCCCATAAGGGAAGAAGACTGCAGCAGGCAGCCCATTCCCAGGAACAGAAGCCTTCCACCGCTTCTGCCAAGTCCTCAGCATGACGCTGGGGCCGTACAAACAGGTGCGGTGGGGGGTCGTCTCAAGAGTTTCAGCACGCAGTGGGCTTACTCGCAAGTGGACCCCTGGATCCTACAAGTAGTATCCCAGGGGTACAGATTGGAAATTCGAGACGTCTCCCCCTCGCAGGTTCCTGAAGTTTGCTTTACCAACGTCTCCCTCCGACAGGGAGGCAGTATTGGAAACAATTCACAAGCTGTATTCCCAGCAGGTGATAATCAAAGTACCCCTCCTACAACAAGGAAAGGGGTATTATTCCACAGTATATTGTGGTACTGAAGCCAGACGGCTCGGTGAGACCTATTCTAAATCTGAAATATTTGAACACTTACATACAAAGATTCAAATCAAGATGGAGTCACTCAGAGCAGTGATAGCGAACCAGGAAGAAGGGGACTATATGGTGTCCCTGGACATCAAGGATGCTTACCTCCATGTCCCAATTTGCCCTTCTCACCAAGGGTACCTCAGGTTCGTGGTACAAAACTGTCACTATCAGTTTCAGACGCTGCCGTTTGGATTGTCCACGGCACCCCGGGTCTTTACCAAGGTAATGGCCGAAATGATGATTCTTCTTCAAAGAAAAGGCGTCTTAATTATCCCTTACTTGGACGATCTCCTGATAAGGGCAAGGTCCAGAGAACAGTTGGAGGTCGGAGTAGCACTATCTCAAGTAGTTCTACGACAGCACGGGTGGATTCTAAATATTCCAAAATCGCAGCGGTCTCCGACGACACGTCTGCTGTTCCTAGGGATGATTCTGGACACAGTCCAGAAAAAGGTGTTTCTACCGGAGGAGAAAGCCAGGGAGTTATCCGAGCTATTCAGGAACCTCCTAAGACCAGGCCAAGTGTCAGTGCATCAATGCACAAGGGTCCTGGGAAAAATGGTGGCTTCTTACGAAGCGATTCCATTCGGCAGATTCCACGCAAGAACTTTTCAGTGGGATCTGCTGGGAAAATGGTCCGGATCGCATCTTCAGATGCATCAGCGGATAACCCTGTCTCCAAGGACAAGGGTGTCTCTTCTGTGGTGGCTGCAGAGTGCTCATCTACTAAAGGGCCACAGATTCGGCATTCAGGACTGGGTCCTGGTGACCACGGATGCCAGCCTGAAAGGCTGGGGAGCAGTCACACAAGGAAAAAATTTCCAGGGAGTGTGATCAAGTCTGGAGACTTCTCTCCACATAAATATACTGGAGCTAAGAGCAATTTACAATGCTCTAAGCTTAGCAAGACCTCTGCTTCAAGGTCAGCCGGTATTGATCCAGTGGGACAACATCACGGCAGTCGCCCACGTAAACAGACAGGGCGGCACAAGAAGCAGGAGGACAATGGCAGAAACTGCAAGGATTCTTCGCTGGGCGGAAAATCATGTGATAGCACTGTCAGCAGTGTTCATTTCGGGAGTGGACAACTGGGAAGCAGACTTCCTCAGCACGACCTCCACCCGGGAGAGTGGGGACTTCATCGGGAAGTCTTCCACATGATTGTGAACCGTTGGGAAAGACCAAAGGTGGACATGATGGCGTCCCGCCTGAACAAAAAACTGGACAGGTATTGCGCCAGGTCAAGAGACCCTCAGGCAATAGCTGTGGACGTTCTGGTAACACCGTGGGTGTACCAGTCGGTGTATGTGTTCCCTCCTCTGCTTCTCATACCTAAGGTACTGAGAATTATAAGACGTAGAGGAGTAAGAACTATACTCGTGGCTCCGGATTGACCAAGAAGGACTTGGTACCCGGAACTTCAAGAGATGCTCACAGAGGACTCATGGCCTCTGCCGCTAAGAAGGGACTTGCTTCAGCAAGTACCATGTCTGTTCCAAGACTTACCGCGGCTGCGTTTGACGGCATGGCGGTTGAACGCCGGATCCTAAGGGAAAAAGGCATTCCGGAAGAGGTCATTCTTACCCTGGTCAAAGCCAGGAAGGAGGTGACCGCACAACATTATCACCACATGTGGCGAAAATATGTTGCGTGGTGTAAGGCCAGGAAGGCCCCACGAAGAAATTTCAACTCGGTCGATTCCTGCATTTCCTGCAAACAGGAGTGTCTATGGGCCTCAAATTGGGGTACATTAAGGTTCAAATTTCGGCCCTGTCGATTTTCTTTCAGAAAGAATTGGCTTCAGTTCCTGAAATCCAGAAGTTTGTCAAGGGAGTACTGCATATACAACCCCCTTTTGTGCCTCCAGTGGCACTGTGGGATCTCAACGTAGTTCTGGGATTCCTCAAATCACATTGGTTTAAACCGCTCAAATCTGTGGATTTGAAATATCTCACATGGAATGTGACCATGATGTTGGCCCTGGCTTCGGCCAGGCGAGTGTCAGAATTGGCGGCTTTGTCTCACAAAAGCCCATATCTGATTGTCCATTCTGACAGGGCAGAGCTGCGGACTCGTCCCCATTTTCTCCCTAAGGTGGTGTCAGCGTTTCACCTGAACCAGCTTATTGTGGTACCTGCGGCTACTAGGGACTTGGAGGACTCCAAGTTGCTAGATGTTGTCAGGGCCCTGAAAATATAGGTTTCCAGGACGGCTGGAGTCAGGAAAACTGACTTGCTGTTATCCTGTATGCACCCAACAAACTGGGTGCTCTTGCTTCTAAGCAGACGATTGCTAGTTGGATGTGTAGTACAATTCAGCTTGCACATTCTGTGGCAGGCCTGCCACAGCCAAAATATGTAAATGCCCATTCCACAAGGAAGGTGGGCTCATCTTGGGCGGCTGCCCGAGGGGTCTCGGCTTTACAACTTTGCCGAGCTGCTACTTGGTCAGGGGCACACCCTGGCTGAGGAGGACCTGGAGTTCTCTCACTCGGTGCTGCAGAGTCATCCGCACTCTCCCGCCCGTTTGGGAGCTTTGGTATAATCCCCATGGTCCTGACGGAGTCCCCAGCATCCACTTAGGACGTCAGAGAAAATAAGAATTTACTTACCGATAATTCTATTTCTCGTAGTTCGTAGTGGATGCTGGGCGCCCATCCCAAGTGCGGATTGTCTGCAATACTTGTACATAGTTATTGTTACAAAAATCGGGTTATTATTGTTGTGAGCCATCTTTTCAGAGGCTCCGCTGTTATCATGCTGTTAACTGGGTTCAGATCACAGGTTGTACAGTGTGATTGGTGTGGCTGGTATGAGTCTTACCCGGGATTCAAAATCCTTCCTTATTGTGTACGCTCGTCCGGGCACAGTATCCTAACTGAGGCTTGGAGGAGGGTCATAGGGGGAGGAGCCAGTGCACACCACCTGATCCTAAAGCTTTTACTTTTGTGCCCTGTCTCCTGCGGAGCCGCTATTCCCCATGGTCCTGACGGAGTCCCCAGCATCCACTACGGACTACGAGAAATAGAATTATCGGTAAGTAAATTCTTATTTATTATTATTATTGTTATTATTATTTTTTTTAATTTTTTTTTTTCTCTATCTGTCCAAATAAATAATAACCCACAATATGGCCGTGTCCTGTATATGCGTGTAGGACGCGGCTCCACTTTAATGTTTGTTTAATTTTTATGGAGAATCAGCGTTCATGCAAATTGTTTAGGAGGAGACGTTTTCCTCCTGTGATGAAAGAGGCCTGTGTTGCTTCAGCCGCATAGATTAATAATGTTTTATTATTGGGAAAGTGGACAGAGAAGATGTGTAATCTCTTCAATTGCGGGAAGTTAATTTATTTGCGCTTATAAATGAGAACAATGCTTCTTTTCTTTGTGTACAGCACCAACTCAACAGACCCAGACAATGAACATTCTGCCTTCTCAACCCCAACGCATGCTTTGTCCTTTTATCATTTCTCTAATTAAATCTGTTTCCGAGTTTTGAACACTAGTTAATTGGCAGGCCCACTGCAATGTAGCATGCCCCAGAATAGGCAACCAACCATGGCACAGTATTGTAGCTAAAGGACAACTAAAGTAAAACTATGCATATTCCACACATAAAACATGCAGCCGTGGGTGTTTATGTATTGTATATAATTTCAGATTTGCCCAAACTTTCCACTGCAGTTAAGATTAAAAAAGTTTTTAAGTTTTCTATCTTCCTTGACCGATGACAACACACTGGTGTATAAATCCACCAGTTTGCAAGCCAGAAATTATCTGTTACCTAGGAGTCTGCAAGTCACACCAGCTCTGTCTTGTAGCATTTAGAAAAGTGGAGCAACTGCCCATAGCAACCAGTCATGTGATCAGTAAATTGGGTCAAATGATTTCCATTAGATAATCTGATAACATTGGGTCTTAATGCTAACATACTATATTTTTATTTATTTTTGTAAATGTGTCGATGACCCCGCCACATTACAGTTTACTGAACAGATGTGATCTGAATTAAATGTAATGTTTGTTTATCTCAGAATTGCCTGCTTGCCTTAGGGCTCATTTTAAAAGGTGATTTCTTAGTTTGACCCCTGAAATATATATTATTTTAAAAATGTAATGTAAAATGCACAGTAGACTAATCTTCTTGCACCTCAACATGGAATTTACTTTGCATAGTAATGTGATCATACTGTATTTATTTTTTACATGTACTTATTTGAGATTCCGGGGTTCTAAGATAAGGTGTCTAGCACATTTGTCTTGTCTTGTACGGCCCTTTACTCTCTGCTGTAATTGTAACTGATTGATGCAGCCCCCAGTATAACTAAGAGGAGCCATAGGGGTATATGCAATTGCGGTCGAATTCCCGAAAATGTCGAAAAACGGGGCATTTTCGACACAAAAAAAAATCGACAATGCAATACAGTACTTTTCGACAAAAAAACGGACGTTTCAGATTCGACTTTTTGCAATTCGACATTTTTAAAATTCGACATGTGGTAAAAATGCGGCAATTCGACAAAAGTATATTCAATTAAAGAATGTCGATTCGACTTTAGTGCTTTTCGACAGTAATATCGTAAATTCCCTTCCGCCTCACTTTGCTGGCGGAATCTAATAAAAAAAATTTAAAACATGTTGGGACACAAGTATTATTTATATATTTTTTAAAAGAATATATATTTTTTTAACTGACTAAAATAGAGAGCATGGTTTTTAGTGGGAAGTGGTGGGAATGGGTTAAAATCAAGGAAAAAAAAAATGTGTGGGGTCCCCCCTCCTAAGCATAACCAGCCTTGGGATCTTCGAGCCGGTCCTGGTTGTAAAAATACGGGGGAAAAACGGACAGGGGATCCCCCGTATTTTTAGAACCAGCACCGGGCTCTGCGTCCGGTCCTGGTGCAAAAAATACGGGGGACAAAAAGCGTAGGGGTCCCCCGTATTTTTTGTACCAGCACCGGGCTCCACTAGCTGGGGAGATAATGCCACAGCCGGGGGACACTTTTATACCGGTCCCTGCGGCCGTGGCATTAAATACCCAACTAGTCACCCCTGGCCGGGGTACCCTGGAGGAGTGGGGACCCCTTAAATCAAGGGGTCCCCCCCCTCCAGCCACCCAAGGGCCAGCGGTGAAGCCCGAGGCTGTGTTCCCCCCCCCCCCCCCATCCAAGGGCTGCGGATGGGGGGTTGATAGCCTTGAGTAAAATGAAAGAATATTGTTTTTTGCAGAAGAACTACAAGTCCCAGCAAGCCTCCCCGCAAGCTGGTACTTGAAGTCCATTTATACACATTCAGGTACCTTACTCAGACCGGCGATTGCGTCGGCATGGGTGTGTAGTGCTGTAGCAGCATGGACAGATACCTTATCAGCGGAAATTGATACCCTGGATAAGGATACCATCCTATTGACCCTAGGACATATAAAAGATGCTGTCTTATATATGAGGGATGCACAAAGAGACATTGCTCTATTGGGTTCGAGAATCAACGCTATGTCGATCTCGGCTAGAAGAGTCCTTTGGACCCGCCAATAGACAGGTGATGCCGACTCAAAAAGGCATATGGAGGTTTTACCTTACAAGGGTGAGGAATTGTTTGGAGAAGGTCTCTCGGACCTTGTCTCCACTGCTACAGCAGGAAAATATAATTTTTTGCCTTATATTCCCTCACAACCTAAAAAAGTACCGCATTATCAAATGCAGTCCTTTCGATCAAATAGAAACAAGAAAGGCCGTGGATCGTCCTTTCTTGCCAGAGGTAAGGATAGAGGGAAAAAGCTGCACAATACAGCTAGTTCCCAGGAACAGAAGTCCTCCCCGGCCTCTGCAAAATCCACTGCATGACGCTGGGGCTCCACTCAGGGAGTCCGCCCCAGTGGGGGCACGTCTTCGAATGTTCAGCCACATCTGGGCCCACTCACAGGTGGATCCCTGGGCAATAGAAATTGTTTCCCTAGGTTACAAACTGGAATTCGAAGAGGTGCCTCCTCGCCGGTTTTTCAAATCGGCTCTGCCAACGTCTCCTCAAGAACGGGAGATAGTGTTAAATGCAATCGAAAAATTGTATCTTCAACAGGTGGTGGTCAAGGTTCCCCTGCTTCAACAGAGCAGGGGATATTACTCAACCCTGTTTGTGGTCCCGAAACCGGACGGTTCGGTCAGACCCATTTTAAATTTAAAATCCCTGAACCTATACTTGAAAAGGTTCAAATTCAAGATGGAATCGCTCAGGGCGGTCATCGCCAGCCTGGAAGGGGGGAGATTTTATGGTATCTCTGGACATACAGGATGCATACCTTCATGTTCCCATATATCCCCCTCATCAGGCGTACCTGAGATTTGCGGTACAGGATTGTCATTACCAATTTCAGACGTTGCCGTTTGGGCTTTCCACGGCCCCGAGAATTTTCACCAAGGTAATGGCGGAAATGATGGTGCTCCTGCGCAAGCAAGGTGTCACAATTATCTTGTACTTGGACGATCTCCTCATAAAAGCGAGATCAAGAGAACAATTACTGAACAGCGTGTCACTTTCACTGAAGGTATTACAGCAATACGGCTGGATTCTCAATATCCCGAAGTCGCAGCTGGTTCCTACGACTCGTCTACCCTTCTTGGGCATGATTCTGGATACGGACCAGAAAAGGGTGTATCTGCCGATAGAAAAGGCTCAAGAACTCGTGACTTTGGTCAGGAACCTATTGAAGCCAAAACAGGTGTCAGTGCATCACTGCACGCGAGTCCTGGGAAAGATGGTGGCATCGTACAAGGCCATTCCATTCGGCAGGTTCCATGCACGGACCTACCTATGTGACCTACTGGACAAATGGTCCGGGTCGCATCTACAAATGCATCGGTTGATCACCCAGGGTGTCTCTCCTGTGGTGGCTGCAGAGTTCTCACCTTCTAGAGGGCCGCAGATTCGGCATTCAGGACTGGGTCCTGGTAACCACGGACGCGAGCCTCCGAGGTTGGGGTGCAGTCACACAAGGAAGGAACTTCCAGGGGCTTTGGTGAAGTCAGGAGACTTGTCTTCACATCAACGTCCTGGAGCTAAGGGCCATATTCAACGCCCTTCATTAAGCGGAGACTTTGCTTCGCGACTTACCAGTTCTGATCCAGTCAGACAACATCACCGCAGTAGCTCATGTAAACCGCCAGGGCGGCACAAAGAGCAGAGTGGCAATGGCGGAAGCCACAAAGATTCTACGTTGGGTGGAAAACCATGTAAGCGCCCTATCAGCAGTGTTCATTCTGGGAGTGGACAACTGGGAAGCAGACTTCCTCAGCAGGCACGACCTGCATCCGGGAGAGTGGGGACTTCATCAGGAAGTCTTCTCACAGATTGCAAGCCAGTGGGGCCTGCCCCAGATAGACATGATGGCGTCCCGCCTAAACAAAAAACTGCAAAGGTATTGCGCCAAGTCAAGAGACCCTCAGGCCGTAGCGGTGGACGCACTAGTGACACCGTGGGTGTTCCACTCAGTATATGTGTTTCCTCCTCTTCTTCTTCTCATCCAAAAGGTGTTGAGAATATTTAGAAAAGGAGGAGTTCGGACAATTCTCATTGTTCCAGATTGGCCACGAAGGGCCTGGTACCCGGAATTGCAGGAGATGCTCACAGAAGATCCGTGGCCTCTTCCTCTAAGACAGGACCTGTTGCAACAGGGGCCCTGTCTGTTCCAAGACTTACCACAGCTGCGTTTGACGGCATGGCGGTTGAACGCCGGATCCTAGCGGAAAAGGGCATTCCTACTCTGATAAAGGCTAGGAAGGATGTGACAGCTAAACATTATCACCGTATATGGCGTAAATATGTTGCTTGGTGTGAGGCCAGGAATGCTCCTACGGAAGAATTCCATCTGGGCCGTTTCCTTCACTTTCTACAAACTGGAGTGAATTTAGGCCTAAAATTGGGCTCCATTAAGGTTCAAATTTCGGCATTATCCATTTTCTTTCAAAAAGAATTGGCTTCACTTCCAGAAATACAAACTTTTGTAAAGGGAGTGCTTCATATTCAGCCTCCTTTTGTACCTCCGGTGGCGCCTTGGGACCTTTAACGTGGTTTTGAGTTTCCTTAAGTCGCACTGGTTTGAACCACTTCAGACAGTAGAGTTAAAATATCTCACTTGGAAGGTGGTCATGTTGTTGGCCTTAGCTTCGGCTAGGCGAGTGTCAGAATTGGCGGCTTTGTCTCACAAAAGCCCCTATCTGGTTTTCCATATGGATAGGGCGGAATTGCGGACCCGTCCTCAATTCTTGCCTAAGGTGGTATCATCCTTTTCATATGAACCAACCTATTGTGGTGCCGGTGGCTACACGAGACTTGGAGGATTCCGAGTATCTGGATGTAGTCAGGGCTTTGAGGATTTACGTTGCCAGGACGGGCAAAGTCAGGAAAACTGAAGCGCTGTTTATCCTGTATGCAGCCAACAAGGTTGGCGCTCCTGCTTCAAAGCAGACTATTGCTCGATGGATCTGTACCATGATTCAGCAGGCGCATACGACGGCTAGATTGCCGTTACCTAAATCAGTCAAGGCCCATTCCACTAGGAAAGTCGGCTCTTCTTGGGCGGCTGCACGAGGGATCTCTGCACTACAGCTGGGCCGAGCGGCTACTTGGTCAGGGACGAACACGTTTGCGAAATTCTACAAATTTGATACCCTGACTGAGGAAGATCTCCTGTTTGCTCAATCGGTGCTGCAGAGTCATCCGCACTCTCCCGCCCGTTTGGGAGCTTTGGTATAATCCCCATGGTCCTTACGGAGTCCCCAGCATCCTCTAGAACGTAAGAGAAAATAAGATTTTAAACCTACCGGTAAATCTTTTTCTCGTAGTCCGTAGAGGATGCTGGGCGCCCGTCCCAAGTGCGGACTACTTCTGCAAGACTTGTATATAGTTTTGCTTACATAAGGGTTATGTTATGGTTGCTTTCAGTTTCCGACTGAGGCTATGTTGAATTTCATACTGTTAACTGGTTAATTTATCACAAGTTGTACGGTGTGATTGGTGTGGGCTGGTATGAATCTTGCCCTTGGATTAACAAAAATCCTTTCCTCGTACTGTCCGTCTCCTCTGGGCACAGTTTCTTTAACTGAGGTCTGGAGGAGGGGCATAGAGGGAGGAGCTAGTGCACACCCAAATCCTAAAGTCTTTCTTAAAGTGCCCATGTCTCCTGCGGAGCCCGTCTATCCCCATGGTCCTTACGGAGTCCCCAGCATCCTCTACGGACTACGAGAAAAATATTTACCGGTAGGTTTAAAATCTTATTTTTTTGCACCAGGACCGGACGCAGAGCACGGTGCTGGTTCTAAAAATACGGGGGATCCCCTGTCCGTTTTCCCACCGTATTTTTACAACCAGGACCGGCTCGAAGAGCCCGAGGCTGGTTATGCTTTGGAGGGGGGACCCCACACAATTTTTTTCTGTGTTTTTTAACCATTTTTGCGCCGTCTGAAAAGTCGAATCCAGGACGCACACTATCCGTCAATTGGTCCGTTTTTCGACAGCGGGACTGTCGAATCCGTTTTTATTGAATATGTCGAATTCTGGCACCCGCCGGCCGGAATTCGACGGTCGAATTAAAAAACGGGCGAAAAATAGCCGCAATTCGCCCGGAATTGCATATACCCCATAGCCTCTATTGTTGGGCTATACAAAGAAATCTCTGCATTTGCTGTAGATAAGATTGCTCTGTCTAGTTGAATACGCCCACACGTAATCCAGATATTTCCTACGGCGAATGAGCTTAATGGAAACCTGCAGTCAGTATAGTACAGCGATTTTCAACCGCTGTGCCGTGACACACTAGTGTGCCGCGAGCGGTCTCTAGGTGTGCCGCCGCTGCCAGCCAGAGATGCTGCCCGCCAGAGAGATCTGTTGCCGTCTGCCAGCCAGAGAACCGCCGCCCGCTGCAATCAATAGCCGGCTCAGGCAGCGTTGTGCAGTGTGCACTTCTGTGTGCGTGACTCATAGGTCATGCACGCCACGTCGCATTCCTGCCTGGAGTGCCCGTCCGTCCACTGGACCCTGCTGCTCCTCCGTCCATGCTGCCATCTCAGCATTACAGCTGCAGGTTTTATATTTAAAATAAAAAACGTATTTATGTAAGCAATGTTTGGACTCACTGGGGGGAAGGGAAATGGGGACAGCAGCATTTATTATTGAGGGCAGTGAGTGGAATTACTGGGATTACTGGGGGGACAGTGTGTAGTGAAATTACTGGGGGAACAGTGTGTGGCATTATTGAGGAATACGGCTGTCCGTATACCAACAGCGGCAGCCCGTCTGTTTAAATACTGTGGGGGCCAATGTGTTTTTTTTCCCCGTGGTGCACTGATGGTGTGCCTTGGCAATTATAAAATCTTATTGGTGTGCTGCGAGTTGAAAAAGGTTGAAAATCACTGGTATAGTAGATTGCTGCTTGGATCCTCCTGCTAGACTGAGATCACTATAAGAAATAGATTTTCATTGGCACATATGTTCAGATAGTTGGACGGGTTTTCTGTTTTCCTAGTGTGACCGACAGCTGGTTTCGGTATATACTGTAATTGTTCTAAAGTTTTCTTAGATTGTTGATTTATTCTGTCCCATGGAACGTGGCTGCAGATGCTTAAACGTCATAAGTGGACCAAAATTTGTGGAAGAGTTTGAAGTGGTGTCATCTATTGTCCCAAAAAATTCACTTGAACACTTTTTTGATTTTATTTTTGAAGTCGTATGGTTTAAATAACTTTTTGGTTTTCCCAGACAACTTTGTTTTTAGTTGATAATTTAATGTTCCCACTAAAGCATAAAGTGTCTTCTATGTATTTTTATAGTTGGAATTCTAGTACAGCCTACTTTGGGGTAAATTTACTAAGATGGGAATTCTATTTAAGATGGTATGTTGCCCATAGCAACCAATCAGATTCTACTTCTCATTTATCCAGCACCTTCTAGAGCAGGCATTCCCAACCACGGTCCTCAAGGCACACTAACAGTGCAGGTTTTAATGATATCCAGGCTGGAGCACGGATGGTTAAATCAAAATAACTGAGCTACTAATTAAGTCACCTGTGCTGAAGCCTGGATATCACTAAAACCTGCACTGTTAGTGTGCCTTGAGGACTGTGGTTGGGAATGCCTGTTCTAGAGGATAATACATGTAATCTGATTGGTTGGTTGCTATGGGCAACAGCCCATCTTAAATAGAACTCACATCTTAGTAAAGTTACCCCTTTGAGAGAGGTCATATTGATAACCCAATTATGGGCTGTATTCAATAGCTGTCGGGTCGGACAGCTATTGAAGTCGGATTGACACTGTCGGGACCGGGCCAAACCTGTTGGGTTTGGCCTGGTCCCGACAGTGTCAATCCAACTTTTTTTAAAGTCGGATTGACATTGTCGGAAACTGGGCCAAAACCTGTCTGGTTTGGCCCAGCTTCCGACAATACACGCAGCCGTGTATTCCGACACACTTCCGACAAGTCAGGTTTCCCAACTTGAATAGGTCGGAACCCCTTCTGACCTCAATCAGTCGGAAACTGCCGTCTTTCCAACAAGATGGCAGTTTCTGACTCCTATTGAATACGGCCCTATGTCAACAAAGTCTGAGATTAAACACCCGATGTACTGAATGTCTATGCAGGTTGAGTTTCCCATATCAGAAGTGCTTTGAACCAGAAGTATTTTGGATTTTTTCCATATTTTGGATTATTTGCCTAATGTAATGAGATATCTTGGGGATGGGACCCAAGTCTAACCACAGAATGCATTTATATTTCATATACACCTTTTACACATAGCCTGAAGGTAATGTTATACAGTATTTTTAATAATTTTGGCCATGAGACAAAGTTAGTGAACATTGGACCATCAGAAAGCAATGTGTCATTATCTCGGTTGCACTCTTTTGGATATCTTTTGGATATCTGATTTTCAGATATTGGAGACTCAAACTGTATATTTGTGCATTACTTGGTATTTCTTATACGTTTAAAGAGGATGTGTCCTTCCGTTCTTTTCACCTCATCTCAAACAATTGCTACCATGTTCTGTATGTGTGTCGCTAAGAGTTGGACAAATAAAGTGTTGAAAATAGTGGTGCGGTATGAATCCAGTCCTTCTTGTCCCCCGAGGACGGAAGAGGTGTTCCTTATGCTGCCCTGTGCAGAGCACACCAGCTGAAATACATCACAAGCAAGGAGGACGTGACCCCTCTGGCTTTGGTGTCCGAATGAAGGCTGCTTTGTATATGCATTATCG
The DNA here is from genome assembly GCF_028390025.1 of Pseudophryne corroboree. Lineage (NCBI taxonomy): Eukaryota > Metazoa > Chordata > Amphibia > Anura > Myobatrachidae > Pseudophryne > Pseudophryne corroboree. The sequence goes on from NC_086448.1 coordinate 88,228,400, forward strand.
GAGGTTAGGTCTTTGTGCTGGGCGACAAAGGCAAGGTTCATCTACAATATGTCATGTAAAGTGGTTACCAAGATGAATACAGGTGGCAAGGTTATGCACATAGGTTATAGGCTTGCAGTAAGAGGTCGCAGCGGCCCAGTCTGAGGAGAATAGGGCGGCGTGTCTGCTTATGAAGTAAATGGGCAACAAAAAGCTCTAATATTTATCAGTGAGGACTCTATTATCTTTTTCATTTTATTTTTTATATCACCCGCATATTCCTCTTCGGTTTAGAATTCATAACACTCGCTGTAATGTATACTAATGCGGATAATTTAAATGTTGTCAAGTACAATTTACATTATGGGGGAAATGTGTCAAAAGGTGGAGAGAGCTAAACTACCTACCATTCAGCTCCTAACTGCCATGTTACATGCCGTGGTCAGTTAGGAGCTGATTGGCTGGCACTTTATTCTTATCTCCATCCACTTTATCTCTCTCCAAAGCTTAGTAAGCCCCTCATCTCTACTAGGTTTGATACATATGCCCCTATGTCGATTTCACACAACCAGAACTACAACGCCTCGTGAGCGTGCGTATTGTGCTTTATCCTCTCATCTGTTGACTTTTTGAAAGAAATTGAATTTTCCATGGTAACTACCATGTATATAAAATATGGAATACCACGTGCACCTTTTAAAACCTAATGGACCTCAACCTCTGGGCATGCAGCTCTTTGTGAGGGGTGGTCTTCAGTATGCCGAATGTCGGGATCCCGGCGCACAGTATACCGGCGCCGGAATCCCGACACCCGGCATACTGACAGCTATTCTCCCTCGTGGGGGTCCACGACCCCCCTGGAGGGAGAATAAAATAGTGTGGCGCGTGTAGCGCGCCACCGTGCCCGCAGCGTGGCGAGCGCAGCGAGCCCGCAAGGGGCTCCTTTGCACTCGCCACGCTGTCGGTATGCCGGCGGTCGGGCTCCCAGCTCCGGTATGCTGGTCGCCGGGAGCCCGAGCGCCGGCATACCATACTACACCCCTTTGTGAGGCCTCAGTAGCTTAAAAATGAATTTGCTTTACAGAACTGCTTGTCCTTTTCCAGAACAGATTCCAGAGCTCCTGGGGATGGATTGGCCAGGGCCGGATAAATCCCCAGTGACATGATGCAGCCACTGCTTGGCCGGGGCCGGATAAATCCGCAGTGACATGATGCAGCCACTGCTTGGCCAGGGCCGGATAAATCCCCAGTGACATGATGCAGCCACTGCTTGGCCGGGGCCGGATAAATCCGCAGTGACATGATGCAGCCACTGCTTGGCCAGGGCCGGATAAATCCCCAGTGACATGATGCAGCCACTGCTTGGCCGGGGCCGGATAAATCCGCAGTGACATGATGCAGCCACTGCTTGGCCGGGGCCGGATAAATCCGCAGTGACATGATGCAGCCACTGCTTGGCCGGGGCCCGATAAATCCGCAGTGACATGATGCAGCCACTGCTTGGCCAGGGCCGGATAAATCCCCAGTGACATGATGCAGCCACTGCTTGGCCAGGGCCGGATAAATCCGCAGTGACATGATGCAGCCACTGCTTGGCCAGGGCCGGATAAATCCGCAGTGACATGATGCAGCCACTGCTTGGCCAGGGCCGGATAAATCCGCAGTGACATGATGCAGCCACTGCTCTTATTTCAGATCTCCCTAGTCTGGAAATAAGGAATCTACCACTTCCCATTTCAGACAGTAGTAGGAATAAACCTGTATTTAAATAACAGTAAAACATTTTTTATTTTTTTAAACAGCTTTTACAGGTCACCAGACAACTACAAATCTGCAGATTCCATTTAAGATACAGGGCCAGATGTACTAAGGGGTCTATGTACTAAGCATTGGAGAGAGATAAAGTAGATAAAGTTCCAGCCAATCGGCTCCTAACTGCCATGTTACAGGCTTTGTTTGAAAAACGACCCCTTCCACTTTATCTCTCTCCAACGCTTAGTACATAGACCCCTTAGCCTTGAAAAGTTATAAAGTAGAGAGTGATAAACTATCAGCCAACCAGCTCCTGTCATTTTTTTTAAATGGGGCCTGTAACATGGCAGTTAGGAGCTGATTGACTGGTACTTTATCTCCATCCACTTTATCACTTTTTAAGGCTTAGTACATCTGGCCCATATACTTAGGTTCTGCAAAGGATACAGGTGTAAGGAGCCACCATCCAAGGGCACAGAAGGAATCTAGGATTAAAAAACGAATGCATTAAATCAAACTTGTTAGAGGGCATATAATATAATTTGGTAGGCATTGTATAGGTAACGTGACTGTTCCCATAGTTACTGCTTTCCATGCAAGCGTTCTGCCTTCGCAACACTCATATTATGTGGTTTACCAAGCATGTGTGCAGAGCCTGAATAAAATGTCTCACAGCCTCATTGCTGGAACCCAGAGCTGTTTGTTAGAGCTCTGGCAGAAGGGTGACAAGTGTCTTTCCAGTGTACAGGGCTAATGTCTAGGTCTAATGCTCTATGGCCCAGTATAAGACTGAAACCTACTATAGGGTGTTCAGGAAGAGGCATCATACAGTGCAGCGTGTATCCGTATAGGATGCATTAGTGGGGACAGCGCTGCAGTGACAGGGACAGTGTTATGATGTGAGGAGGTGAGTGGAGACAGCTCAGTATTGATGGTGCCTATTTGGGTGGCAGGGGGGAGTGGGGGGTTACAGTAGGTGCGCAGCGGGTATGAAAGAGACTGTTAGGCCACATAGAGAGTCCTTATCCGGGATGCCTGGTTTATGGTAAACGGGTACAGGTTTAATGCATGTATACAAGCACAGCGCAGGTATATTGGTGTCTCACATCAGGAGCGAAGTACTGCACGTGTGCTGTCCTGTGATACTCTTACACAGTAAGGATGGCTACAGTCTGCACATGTGCAGTAGTACATTGGGTTGGAAGTCGCACTGTACTGCAGACTCGGGGTCCTAGTGCCGGAGGGTATGCAGCAGAGGAGACAGGGCAGAGTGCTGCTCTCCCAACAAGCAGGAAATCACAGACTGATCATTAGGTAGTTGAAGAAGCAGGGTCGTTCACCAGCACAGAACGGTGCTGTGAGGCTGTTTCACACTGAAGACAATTGTCCTGTCAAACCCAGCTTTTACAGTAAAATAAATTCTTGCATTAAACAAATGATAATACACAGAATAAATTATAATACACAAAATTTTGCGTATTGAGCACATCAGTATTTATCACGATGCTGGATTACATGTGCCCAGTAGTGGTGAATATGCTGATTAAGCTTCGGGTTCCCTCTGCCAGCCATTGCAGTGGAATGTTACGTAGTGAGCTGGAAATCTGTACAATATTCAGCCTGCCAGTTAGAGGAAGTGCGATCGGATATCGATAACCACATTTTCTGCATTATGTTGGTTTTACCCTCCCAGTGGAGTCTCCTTGGTAAAAACTTGGCTCACATGCTATTTGTTCAAAGGGAATTGGGATTCTATTAGCCAAGTGTTTACCTCCCAGGTTTATTTTGGGTTGGTTAAAAAAACAATGTTATTCCAAAGGAAAGCATTAGAGTGCTGTGGTTTAGATATCTTTGTCTTCCTTTTCTTTACAGAAACGTATTACTCATCAGTCGTAGTGTAACAATTGTTTTGATTTATATATCGCATGACAACTTTTGTTTTAGTTATTTTCTTACCCGTTCGTAGCTTTCACCAAGTGTTTTACAGTATGTAAGGCATGTATAAACTGGTGTAACAGCAGGGGTCTAGTGGTCCTAGTTGGGGCCCAGCTCCACTACCAGCTTATATGTTACATCGGAGGTCATTGGTGTACTTGGTAGCACCTCTGTTGCACCACCTGTACCCTTTATTCCTACTAGGTCCTTACCCTATCCCTACCTATGGCTGTAGCCATAGGTAAGGGTAGGGCAAAGACCCAGCAACGCCATTTGGCGGCCCTCACCCAAACCCCAGAACCATGATGTCATGGAGAGTAGGTCAGGTCGGAGCAGCCAAGTTGCTTAGCATGGGGTACTTCCTGAAGACATGCAGCCAAGTGTTTCTCCAGGCTGTACTATGCTATTCCTAGCACTCTTCAAGCCAGAGAAGGGTGCCACTGGGGCAGCGATGGAGCTGGCCCCTTGGCTTTGCCCACTTGGCACCAGCACCAGATGCACACCACTTATTATGGTCCTAATTCTACTGCTCTCAGATTGTAAAGCTTGGCCCATGGTATGGGCCCAGACCTCCAACTGGAAGATGGTGGCATGGCACTGCTGGGAAAAGATTATTGGGAAATGGGTGTGGGAGGGGCGGTTTCTGTACCTGGTGGGGGAAGGGGGAGTGGGTTTGGGGCCTCCTGCTATACTACCAGGATTGGAGGGCTACATCAAACCCAAAAGTAGTGTCCTCTCTAACAGTGAGGTGTATTATGTTTTTCCAGCCACAATAGGCATTCTAAGCCTCAAATGAGCACTTTACCAGTACATTGGTGGATCACTTTTTCCTCGTTTGTTCAAGGACTGGAGTCGTAGTGATGACGACTTCTCAAGCGATTCATATTTATGTCTTATTTTGTGTGCGCATCTTGAAAACAAGCTGAAGTGACAGCACTTAGTGCTTGCGGCTGGAGTACGGTCCTTCATAACGAGATGTCACTGGCTCATGACACCACTTATAGCAGAGAGCAGGTGTCTGGGACAATGGAACGGAGAGGGGGACCCGTTTCCTGTCTCGGGGAAAGCTCTGCCGTGTGAGAAAGTGCTCTCTCCTCTCCCCTGAGATCTCTTGATAAACAGCTGGGTCTTGCACACTGTCACACAATAGAAGGTTTTATCTGTTGTAAAAGGTCACTTTATACAACAACCTATTATAGAATAATTCAATATCCTTAAAACCAGGAGATCTATGGCGACAGATTTGCCCAATGAAAGCAGGCGGCGTGATTTAATGTTGACAGTGTCGCCGGCTCCATTTATTGCACCGCTTGTCCGCTTACTGGGTATGTGGTGTAAAAAGTGCTCAGGAACAAACCTTGTTCTTATTCTCAGGTCACTTATTTTTCTCTTGATAGGAAATGGCTCCAGATATTATCCAGATCCTGCAGTACCTTTAAGTGTACCATTTGTGTTAGGTGTGTTTGTTCAAAAAGCAGGTAAATAGCTGCATTATGTGTATTGTTTAGACGCTGCTATATGCCTTATTTTGCTAGCCGGTATGGAGTAAAGGGAGGTGGGGGCAGCATGTAGCAAACTGAAGATATATACCTCAAATCAACAGTATTTAGGCCCGTTAGTAATTTAGAAATACTCCATTACTCTGTAGTTGCCAGTTTGCTTGCTGTGCTGCATTTATATGAAATAGACCTGAATAAACTGCTTTTTTTTTTTTTTTTTTAAACCATTTATTCATTATGATGACAGGTTGGAAGCATTACTCTAGCAGTAGAACACCACTATGCTGCTTGGTAAGAAAGAACAAAACAAATGCAAAAGTGGTTATCGGTAATTTAGCGTGAAAGCCTATGTCTGGCAAGCCTATGACGGAGTCTGAGAGGGGGAGACGCACTGTGCTGGTATCTCCCCCCTGTAATGCTGTACATATGGTATCGTCTCATTCTTTTTTTATTCAGTTGAAATTGAGCTAAATCCGTGGTACCCTTTCACGAGCTGAATGTATGCCTTCAGTGTATGTGTGTATATATGTATATATATATATATATATATATATATATATATGTATATGTATATTGTATTTGTATGATATGCGTTGTAGACTAGCTGCAAGGCTCACTACTGTACATTCTGCCAATTATGCAACTTTTACTATCTGTATATTATACATTGTGGCAAATACTCAAGTGTTCTGTTGTCAACGTACACAAAATCCTTCCCAAACAACATGAAAATACATGGTTTCAGAATAGATGTTCCATCTTTGTTATTTTCCGGTATACGCAATTAAGTGACATTTTTCTGATCTGCAGTGATTCAGCCAGCTATAACAGCAGGCGTCTCCCCTCTCTCAGCTGCAAAGAGCCATCTCCTTTCTTATAATGCTTACTGTGTGTTTTGTCTATTAAAGAGCAAGATGGGCGTCTCTCACTAAAGGGGATGTTGTGTAGTTTGTACTGTAGGCGGCCGCTGCTCACTTAAGCTGAACACAAAATTCAAGAGTCTGCGAATGAAAGTCATTTGTTCATTTTGTATTTTGGGGGGTCATTCCGAGTTGTTCGCTCGCAAGCGGATTTTAGCAGATTTGCTCATGCTAAGCCGCCGCCTACTGGGAGTGAATCTTAGCATCTTAAAATTGCGAACGATGTATTCGCAATATTGCGATTACACACCTCGTAGCAGTTTCTGAGTAGCTCCAGACTTACTCGGCATCTGCGATCATTTCAGTGCTTGTCGTTCCTGGTTTGACGTCATAAACACACCCAGCGTTCGCCCAGACACTCCTCCGTTTCTCCTGCCACTCCTGCGTTTTTTCCGGAAACGGTAGCGTTTTTTCCCACACGCCCATAAAACGGCCTGTTTCCGCCCAGTAACACCCATTTCCTGTCAATCACATTACGATCGCCAGAACGATGAAAAAGCCGTGAGTAAAATTCCTAAGTGCATAGCAAATTTACTTGGCGCAGTCGCAGTGCTGACATTGCGCATGCGCATTAAGCGGAAAATCGCTGCGATGCGAAGATTTTTACCGAGCGAACAACTCGGAATGACCTCCTTTATTTTTTATCTGTGCCAATGTGTGAGTTAATTTACTTCCGCAAAATGACAAATATGGCTTCCGTAACTTTTTTTCGTGGTATTTATTTTTATTTATATTTTGGGAGGGGGGCGATTTGCCTAAATACAGGACTCGCAGAATGCCTTACAACATAAACATTTATTAAAAAGTAAAGTGGAAGCCGTTAATAGGTAGGTTTTAGATTTACATTTCCAAAAAGGTGCAGCATTATATTTTCAGACCAACGTTTGGTATATTTACATGTGAAACTTGTTCAGGAAAGGGGAAACTTTAAGGTGGAAACAGGACATACAGACTGGTTCTCTAGAACACAAGAGTTTCTCCTTTAGTACAGTTTAATTGTAGAAAGGAACATTGATAGGCCTAGAGAATATGTCTAACCTCATATATAGTGTAGTATGGTGTCCGTTTCAAACATGTCATTAGACCATACCGAGAATAGTAATTACAGGTGCAGTCCCCAGTATTCCGTGCCAGCCTGGTTGGAAGGGCATATGGTTACGTCTCTAGAAATTGAACAGGTTGTCTAACCTAGTAATGCGTTACCCTTAAGAAGCTATATATATATATATATATATATATATATATATATATATATATATATATATATATATATATATATATAATAAGAATTTACTCACCGGTAATTCTATTTCTCGTAGTCCGTAGTGGATGCTGGGTACTCCGTAAGGACCATGGGGAATAGACGGGCTCCGCAGGAGACTGGGCATTCTTAAAAGAAAGATTAGGTACTATATCTGGTGTGCACTGGCTCCTCCCGCTATGCCCCTCCTCCAGACCTCAGTTAGGGAAACTGTGCCCGGAAGAGCTGACATTACTAGGAAAGGATTTTGAATCCAGGGTAAGACTCATACCAGCCACACCAATCGCACTGTACAACTTGTGATAACTATACCCAGTTAACAGCATGAACAACAACTGAGCCTCATTCAACAGATGGCTCATAACAATAACCCTATAGTTAAGCAATAACTATATACATGTATTGCAGAAAGTCCGCACTTGGGACGGGCTCCCAGCATCCACTACGGACTACGAGAAATAGAATTACCGGTGAGTAAATTCTTATTTTCTCTGACGTCCTAGTGGATGCTGGGTACTCCGTAAGGACCATGGGGATTATACCAAAGCTCCCAAACGGGCGGGAGAGTGCGGATGACTCTGCAGCACCGAATGAGCAAACTCAAGGTCCTCCTCAGCCAGGGTATCAAACTTGTAGAATTTTGCAAAAGTGTTTGATCCCGACCAAGTAGCTGCTCAGCAAAGTTGTAAAGCCGAGACCCCTCGGGCAGCCGCCCAAGAAGAGCCCACCTTCCTCGTGGAATGGGCTTTTACTGATTTAGGATGCGGCAGTCCAGCCGCAGAATGTGCAAGTTGAATCGTGCTACAGATCCAGCGAGCAATAGTCTGCTTTGAAGCAGGAGCACCCAGCTTGTTGGGTGCATGCAGGATAAACAGCGAGTCAGTTTTTCTGACTCTAGCCGTCCTGGAAACATAGATTTTCAGGGCCCAAGTCCCGAGTAGCCGCAGGCACCACAATAGGTTGGTTCAAATGAAACGCTGATACCACCTTTGGGAGAAATTGGGGACGAGTCCTCAATTCTGCCCTGTCCATATGGAAAATCAGATATGGGCTTTTACAGGACAAAGCCGCCAATTCTGACACGCGCCTAGCTGAGGCCAAGGCCAACAGCATGACTACCTTCCACGTGATACACTTCAACTCCACAGTCTGAAGTGGCTCAAACCAATGTGATTTTAGGAAATCCAACACAACGTTGAGATCCCAAGGTGCCACTGGAGGCACAAAAGGGGGCTGAATATGCAGCACTCCCTTAACAAACGTCTGAACTTCAGGCAGCGTCTTTCCTAGCCTTTATCAGCGTAGGAATCACTTCAACTGGAATGCCCTTTTCCGTTAGGATCCGGCGTTCAACCGCCATGCCGTCAAATGCAGCCGCGGTAAGTCTTGGAACAGACAGGGCCCCTGCTGTAACAGGTCCTGTCTGAGAGGCAGAGGCCATGGTTCCTCTGAGATCATTTCTTGTAGTTCTGGGTACCAAGTTCTTCTTGGCCAATCCGGAACGATAAGTATAGTTCTTACTCCTCTCTTTCTTACTATCCTCAGTACCTTGGGTATGAGAGGAAGAGGAGGGAACACATAAACCGACTGGTACACCCACTAGTGCGTCCACAGCTATCGCCTGAGGGTCTCTTGACCTGGCGCAATATTTTTTTAGCTTTTTGTTGAGGCGGGACGCCATCATGTCCACCTGTGGCCGTTCCCAACGGTTTACAATCTGCGTGAAGACTTCTGGATGAAGTCCCCACTCTCCCGGGTGGAGGTCGTGCCTGCTGAGGAAGTCTGCTTCCCAGTTGTCCACTCCCGGAATGAACACCGCTGACAGTGCTAGCACGTGATTCTCCGCCCATCGGAGAATCCTTGTGGCTTCTGCCATCGCCATCCTGCTTCTTGTGCCGCCCTGTCGGTTTACATGGGTGACCGCCGTGATGTTGTCTGACTGAATCAGCACCGGTTGGTCTTGAAGCAGGGGTTCTGCTTGACTTAGGGCATTGTAAATGGCCCTTAGTTCCAGAATATTTATGTGTAGGGAAGTCTCCTGACTCGACCACTGTCCTTGGAAGTTTCTTCCCTGAGTGACTGCCCCCCAACCTCGGAGGCTTGCATCCGTGGTCACCAGGACCCAGTCCTGAATGCCAAATCTGCGGCCCTCGAGAAGATGAGCACTCTGCAGCCACCACAGCAGAGACTCCCTGGCCCTCGGGGACAGGGTGATCAACCGATGCATCTGAAGATGCGATCCGGACCACTTGTCTAACAGATCCCACTGAAAGATTCTTGCATGGAACCTGCCGAAGGGAATTGCTTCGTAAGAAGCTACCATCTTTCCCAGGACTCGCGTGCAGTGATGCACCGACACCTGTTTTGGTTTCAGGAGGTCTCTGACCAGAGATGACAATTCCTGGGCCTTCTCCTCCGGGAGAAACACCTTCTTCTGTTCTGTGTCCAGAATCATGCCCAAGAACAGCAGACGCGTCGTAGGAATCAGCTGCGACTTTGGGATATTCAGAATCCAGCCGTGCTGTTGTAGCACTTCCCGAGATAGTGCTACTCCGACTAACAACTGCTCCTTGGACCTTGCCTTTATAAGGAGATCGTCCAAGTACGGGATAATTATAACTCCCTTCTTTCGAAGGAGTATCATCATTTCGGCCATTACCTTGGTAAATACCCTCGGTGCCGTGGACAGACCAAACGGCAACGTCTGGAATTGGTAATGACAGTCCTGTACCACAAAACTGAGGTACTCCTGGTGAGGATGGTAAATGGGGACATGTAGGTAAGCATCCTTGATGTCCAGTGACACCATAAAATCCCCCTTTTCCAGGCTTGCAATAACCGCCCTGAGCGATTCCATTTTGAACTTGAACTTCCTTATACAAGTGTTCAAGGATTTCAAATTTAGAATGGGTCTCACCGAACCGTCTGGTTTCGGTACCACAAACATTGTGGAATAGTAACCCCGTCCCTGTTGAAGAAGGGGAACTTTGATTATCACCTGCTGAAGGTACAGCTTGTGAATTGCCGCCAGTACTACCTCCCTTTCCTTGGGAGCAGCTGGCAAGGCTGATTTGAGGTAACGGCGAGGGTGAGACGCCTCGAACTCCAGCTTGTATCCCTGAGATACCACTTGTAGAACCCAGAGATCCACCTGTGAGCAAACCCACTGGTCGCTGAAGTTCCGGAGACGCGCCCCCACCGCACCTGGCTCCACCTGTGGAGCCGCAGCGTCATGCGGTGGACTTAGTGGAAGCAGGGGAGGATTTTTGTTCCTGGGAACTGGCTGTCTGGTGCAGCTTTTTCCCTCTACCCCTGCCTCTGGGTAGAAAGGACGCGCCTCTGACCCGCTTGCCTTTCTGAGGCCGAAAGGACTGTACTTGATAATACGGTGCTTTCTTAGGCTGTGAGGGAACCTGAGGTAAAAAAGTCGACTTCCCAGCTGTTGTTGTGGATACGAGGTCCGAGAGACCGTCCCCAAACAATTCCTCACCTTTTATAAGGCAAAACCTCCATGTGCCTTTTAGAATCCGCATCACCTGTCCACTGCCGAGTCCATAATACTCTCCTGGCAGAAATGGACATTGCATTAATTCTAGATGCCAGCCGGCAAATGTCCCTCTGTGCATCCCTCATATATAAGACTACGTCTTTAATATGCTCTATGGTTAGCAAAATAGTATCCCTGTCAAGGGAATCAATGTTATCTGACAGGGTATCAGACCAAGCAGCTGCAGCACTACACATCCATGCTGAAGCAATTGCAGGTCTCCGTATAGTACCTGAGTGTGTATACACAGACTTCAGGATAGCCTCCTGCTTTCTATCTGCAGGCTCCTTTAAGGCGGCCGTATCCTGAGACGGCAGTGCCACCTTTTTTGATAAGCGTGTGAACGCCTTGTCCACCCTAGGGGATGTTTCCCAACGCAACCTGTCCGTTGGCGGGAAAGGGTACGCCATTAGTAACCTCTTAGAAATCACTAATTTTTTATCTGGGGAACACCACGCTTCTTCACACAATTCATTTAACTCATCAGATGGGGGAAAAGTCACTGGCTGCTTTTTCTCCCCAAACATAATACCCTTTTTAGTGGTAACCGGGTTAATGTCAGAAATGTGCAAGACATTTTTCATTGCCGTAATCATGCATCGGATGGCCCTTGTGGACTGTACATTTGTCTCATCCTCGTCTACACTGGAGTCAGACTCCGTGTCGACATCTGTGTCTGCCATCTGAGGTAGCGGGCGTTTTTGAGCCCCTGATGGCCTCTGAGACGCCTGGGCAGGCGCGGGCTGAGATGCCGGCTGTCCCAAAGCTGTTACGTCATCGAACCTTTTATGCAAGGAGTTGACACTGTTGGTTAATACCTTCCACATATCCATCCACTCTGGTGTCGGCCCCGCAGGGGGCGACATCACACTTATCGGCTCCTGCTCCGCCTCCACGTAAGCGTCCTCATCAAACATGTCGACACAGCCGTACCGACACACCGCACACACACACAGGGAATGCTCTGACTGAGGACAGGACCCCACAAAGTCCTTTGGGGAGACAGAGAGAGTATGCCAGCACACACCAGAGCGCTATAGAACAGAGGGATTTACACTAACACAAAGTGAATTTTCCCCCAATAGCTGCTTATATCACCTTTTGCGCCTAAATTTGTGCCCCCCCTCTCTTTTTTACCCTTCTCGTAGTGTATACTGCAGGGGAGAGCCTGGGGAGCGTCCTTCCAGCGGAGCTGTGAAGAGCAAATGGCGCCGGTGTGCTGAGGGAGATGGCCCCGCCCCCTCCGCGGCGGGCTTCTCCCGCTTTTTTAATAATATTAATGGCGGGGGATTAGGCACATATACAGTTTATAACTGTATTATGTGCATATTTGCCAAAAAGGTATACATATTGCAGCCCAGTGACCGGAGCGTGTGGTGTGCTGTGGGAGCAATGGCGCACGCTACCTTATTGAAGACCGGAGTCTTCAGCCGCCGATTTTCTCCTGGTTCTTCCGTCTTCTGGCTCTGCAAGGGGGACGGCGGCGCGGCTCCGGGAACGGACGATCGAGGTCGGGCCCTGTGTTCGATCCCTCTGGAGCTAATGGTGTCCAGTAGCCTTAGAAGCACAAGCTAGCTGCAAGCAGGTAGGTTTGCTTCTCTCCCCTAAGTCCCACGTAGCAGTGAGTCTGTTGCCAGCAGATCTCACTGAAAATAAAAAACCTAACAAATACTTTCTTTTCTAGTAAGCTCAGGAGAGCCCACTAGGTGCATCCAGCTCTGGCCGGGCACAGATTCTAACTGAGGTCTGGAGGAGGGGCATAGAGGGAGGAGCCAGTGCACACCAGATATAGTACCTAATCTTTCTTTTAAGAGTGCCCAGTCTCCTGCGGAGCCCGTCTATTCCCCATGGTCCTTACCGAGTACCCAGCATCCACTAGGACGTCAGAGAAATATATATATATTCCCCAGCGATATGACGAACCAGTGTAGTGATGATGCAGTACAGTATATACGCATTACCTGATCAACTACATGATGACTCTGGGCGGTATTCAATTCTTCACGCCCGCTTCCACACCCGTTCTGTTAGTGCTGAGGGGTCTGGTCTCATCATTTTAGCTCGCTAGCTCCAGGGTAGCGAGGGCACCCAACCCTTTACGCAGCTAAACCTGATTATTATGGGTACAATACTTGCAATAACGGAGATTACTTTAGAAAGGAGTTTGGGCGTGACATATCATTTGAATACCACCCTTTATATCATTAATTGCTTAATGCAACTAAACCGCATCGTTACATCTGATGTATGGAACCTCAGATGGGACGATGCCACCACCCATTTCAGTTAATTGGGTGGAATTGGGGGTACACAGTACACTATAGTTGTTACAATCGCAAATTGAAAGATTGTCCAATATATCAGCTAGCTTGTACACAGATTTAGTGCCCTTTATGGGTCACAAATGAAATGGTTAGGGTACTAGACCTCATTTAAAATTTACATTTTGTAAAATGTGTTCATGACAGAAACCAGGGCTGGACCCTGGCAGATGTACAGTATAGGGTATATTTCTACTGTAAAGGGGCCAGTCCAGCACTGATTAACTTCTAGTACTTATAGGCGATGCTTTATTTTGTCATTTTATATGAAACAATGGTCTGTTTCATTTTGGGATGAGGGATTGTAGGAGAATAAAAGTGAAGGTATTAAGCCAAACATCTGTATTTGTGCATGTATGCCTTGCCCCCGATGCATTGTAATTTGTAGGTCAGGAAATTCCTGGATTCCCCAGTGTAGCTTAAAACTGATCTATCGCGTGCTGTCTGCATGTTATTCCTGTGCTGGTTAGGAAGACCAGTTTATAGCATCTGAAATCTGCTGAAATATCGATTTCTCCTGACTGTAATTTTTTTCTTTTTTAGGGGCCCATTTATCAATGAGTGATAAAAATCGTTGTGAATGATGAAACTCATTGCAAATGATAAATGGTGCTTCAGCCAATCTGCTCCCAACTGTAATTTCTCTAACGTCCTAGTGGATGCTGGGAACTCCGTAAGGACCATGGGGAATAGCGGGCTCCGAAGGAGGCTGGGCACTCTAGAAAGATCTTAGACTACCTGGTGTGCACTGGCTCCTCCCACTATGACCCTCCTCCAAGCCTCAGTTAGATTTCGTGCCCGGCCGAGGTTGGATGCACACTAGGGGCTCTCCTGAGCTCTTAGAAAGTTATAGTCTTAGAATTTGTTATTTTCAGTGAGACCTGCTGGCAACAGGCTCACTGCAGCGAGGGACTAAGGGGAGAAGAAGCGAACTCGCCTGCTTGCAGCCGGATTGGGCTTCTTAGGCTACTGGACACCATTAGCTCCAGAGGGATCGACCGCAGGCCCAGCCTTGATGTTCGGTCCCGGAGCCGCGCCGCCGTCCCCCTTACAGAGCCAGAAGCAAGAAGATGGTCCGGAAAATCGGCGGCATGAGGACTCTGTCTTCACCAAGGTAGCGCACAGCACTGCAGCTGTGCGCCATTGCTCCTCTCACACACTTCACACTCCGGTCACTGAGGGTGCAGGGCGCTGGGGGGGGCGCCCTGAGGCAGCAATAAAAACACCTTGGCTGGCTAAAATACCTCAATATATGGCCCCAGGGGCTATATATGAGGTAAATACCCCTGCCAGAATTCCATAAAAAACGGGAGAATAGGCCGCGAAAAAGGGGCGGAGCCTATCTCCTCAGCACACTGGCGCCATTTTTCCCTCACAGCTCGGCTGGAGGGAAGCTCCCTGGCTCTTCCCTGCAATTCTACAGTACAGTAAGAGGGAAAAGAGAGGGGGGGCATTAAAATTGGCACTGTATACAGTATATTATATAAAAGCTATTAGGGACATAACTCAGTTAGTCCCTGTATATATATAGCGCTCTGGTGTGTGCTGGCATACTCTTACTCTGTCCCCCCAAAGGGCTTTTGTGGGTCCTGTCCTCGTTTAGAGCATTCCCTGTGTGTCTGCGGTGTGTCGGTACGGCTGTGTCGACATGTTGAATGAGGAGGCTTATATGGTGACAGAACAGAGGCCGATATATGTGATGTCGCCCCCTGTGGGGCCGACACCAGAGTGGATGGATAGGTGAAAGGTATTAACCGACAGTGTCAACTCCTTACATAAAAGGGTGGATGACGTAACAGCTGTGGGACAGCCGGCTTCGCAGCCCGCGCCTGCCCAGGCGTCTCAAAGGCCATCAGGGGCTCAAAAACGCCCGCTCTCTCAGATGGCAGACACAGATGTCGACACGGAGTCTGACTCCAGTGTCGACAAGGTGGAGACATATACACAATCCACTAGGAACATCCGTGACGTGATCCCGGCAATAAAACATGTGTTATACATTTCTGACTTTAACCCAAGCACCTCTAAAAATGGGTTTTAGGTTTGGGGAGAAAAAACAGGCAGTGTTTTGTTCCCCCATCAGATGAATAAATGAAGTGTGTGAAAGCGTGGGTTCCCCCTTTAAGAAACTGGTAATTTATAAAAAGTTACTGATGGCGTACCCTTTCCCGCCAGGTGGATAAGTTACGCTGGGAGATATCCCCTAGGGTGGATAAGGCGCTCACACGTTTGTCAAAAAAGGTGGCACTGCCGTCTTAGGATACGGCCACTTTAATAGGTACCTGTTGATAAAAAACAGGAGGCTATCCTGAAGTCTGTATTTACACACTCAGGTACTAAACTGAGACCTGCAGATAGTGCTGCTGCAGCGTGGTCGGTGACCCTGTCAAACAGGGATACTAGTTGGCAAACATAAAAACATATTAAAGACGTCGTCTTATATATGGGGGATGCACA